>NC_090937.1:1416149585-1416452616 GCF_040938575.1 Ambystoma mexicanum
GTGTAGGTACTCAAATGCTGAAAAATAAAAAGTGCAGGTACTAAGGGCCGGGTAGAACCGGCCATTGAAAGCACTGTGCATAAACAGCATTCTCCGGGCAGTATCTGGGTGTAGAAATGCATGCTAAAGTAAAGCAAGCTTCTACGAGCCTCGGGAACGAAAGAAGTGTGCACTCCTCGGAGGGATAGCCTGCTGCCTGATCCCTGGAAAGAACGGGGCACTTCAAATGGGGCCTCCAAGTACCATTACAGCCTGGAATGAAATGAATGCTCTGTTGACAGAGCAACGTGAGGATTCCTAACACGTCAGGATGCTATGTAGATGCCGGCGGGAGCTGTTCTGCTGCCCCGCTGAGTTACCACTTCTTCACACTCTCGAAAGTGGACCTGCACCCATATAAAGTAGAAAGCATAAGGAAGTCAATGACTACATGTGAAACACTACGTTTGGGAAGGGGGTGACCTTGTCCCACCCCCTAAGCGCTTTAGAGTAAGCAGAGCAGCATTCAAAGCACTATGATGGGCCATGGAGTAGGGGGGATAGTGGAAGGACCCCACCCCAATATAATCAACCCACATAGTGTTGCCAATGGCCTGAGCAAGACTGCCCTTTTGTATAGATGTTAGTGCATTCTGTGTAGATGTTAGCAACCATAGTTTGGAGACGAGGCCTAGGTCTTAATTGCGAGACGAGAGAAATCTCCAGGCATGCCCGAGCTCCCATGAGGAAAACCCACACCCCTGACCGCCATAAAGCTCATTCATAAAGCTATGTGCCCTACAATGCCGCCATCATAGACTGGCGCCTGGTGTGCATGTTATCTCACACTGGCCAAATTATGTCCCGGCCCATCTCCAGGCGACCACGAGTTATAGCCCATATAACTGACTAAACCTCAAGATCCCTGAATTCTATGGCACCAGGTGCCCTTTAACCACCAACCCCAAAGTAACAAGTCCTGAAATGTTCAAAGAGGACGGACATTGCACGTCTTTGAGCTACAATTATATGATTTGTATTGTGAGGTGCTGGGAGGGATAGATCATAGTTCAAAAACGAGGGTGGAGACCTTGGAGCAAGATGGCGCAGAAGGGAGTGAGTGAAATTCATGGGTGGAGGTTAGAGCGTCCCAGAACCTCCTTTATGCCAGTCTTAAAAGCCTGCCAGATGCACAATATAATGATAAAGCGATTTGGGCCTTTCTTCCTTAGCGGGTTGTTTTCTCTCTGGAGTGAGCGTTCAGGGACTTGCCTCCAGCAAACCAAACGAACCAAACAAACCAAACGTTCCATTGAGAGTCTGGGACCCGCACCCAAAGGAGAGACCAAGGATAAAAGGGTCTGGCACGCTAACCAGAAATAGCAGGGGCTGGAGCCTATACAAGAAACAAAGACAATATCTGAGCTGACTGGGTGTAGACAGGAGATTATACCAAGACTCCTCAAGTCTTGCGAGTCTGGGATTCTTGCCAAATTGAAGGTTGGAACCAAAGGTGTTTGAAACTCTGGGACTGAGGAATGTAGAACAGAAGAAACTCTTGTGTTTTGTATGTGAAGAGACTGGAAAGACATGTATCCTTTTGAAGTCTAGGAGAAAGGAGCAACACCCTAGTATTGGAACATTATATTCTTGAACACTGTTTTCGAATCCTTAGAAAACAAAAGAAAAAGAAAGGTAATTCTCAGTTTCTTTCCACGGGTATCACGAAGAAAGTAATCTACCACAGAGGACACCAGTGGAGGCCCAGATTAAAAGAATCAGAGGAGGGTTGGAGAGCCAGCAGCCCCAGGAAAAGCAAAGCAGAGAAGGATTCAATCTTCCAATGTTATCCAAGGGGGAATTGCAGAACCCAATTACCACAGACCACGGAGGCCCCTGCAATGAAGTATATTGAATAACCCACCAAGCCAGGGCCCAGAGCTAAGTATTTACAGTGGTTGCTTACAGAAAGTCAGTTTTTTCAGAAGGAGTAAAAACCTGGTAAGTAACAGATACGTTTTAAGGGGTGTAGTGAAGCATCCGGTCACCCAGGGATTGACACCTGAGCCAATGACGACCCCAATATCCCAAAAGAAAAACAATTGCCTTTCACAGTAGTGGTACCCATCATCCAAAAGTTGAATTCATGACAGAGATCACTCAAGGAGGCCAGAGAAACCTGCCCGTGGCCGATACTGGCGGCTCATCTTCTAAACGTGGTCAGCACGCCGGCAAATTCAGCCCCTGCAGCAGGAAAATAGTGGTGGCAACCGGAAACAGCCCAGGCATCAGTGTAGATGGGTTGGGTGAGTCCAACACCTTTCCAGGCGGCAGCAGTTTCCAAAATCAAGGTGGGATGCCCTGGCAGGAAACAGTGGTAAAAAGCGGTAAACCAGCCCAGAAATCAGCCTTAGGATGGAAGGCCTTGCCCCAGCAGGTGAGCAGAACCAAACGCGGGATGCAGAAATCTCAGGAAAGGCACCTAAGAGCCAAGGAGCCAAACCAGAGATAGCCCCAGGCCACTGCATCCAACAGCACCAGCGAGAAACAGATGAAAGTCCTCAAGCAGGTAAGCATAACTGTTTACTTTCCAAAAATCCATCAGCACAGAGCTCAGGAACAGGGTTTCCCCTATATATCCGGCCACTCATAGGGGCTGACTTCTGCCAGCCAACCAATCCCATAAGGGGATTTAATACAAACATTTTGGTGGCCTGCCAATTAGACCCACCGCGGGAAGGATCAAATGGGAGGAGATCAGGTGGACGTGGTGACTCTGCTGTATTCATCTTCGTAGGACGATGTAAGTCAAATCATTCCCAGATAGCGAATGGCATGTAATGACAATGTACAAGTCTCTCCCCTATAACCACTCAAAGAACATTTTATGGAAAATCATCTAGACAGAATAAGGTTTGTGCCTCAGGAGTTCAATAATTAAATATGAAAACCTTGAATTGTCCCAAGTCTGCCTTAAGGAGAAGTCCTCACTCTAAAGGCTGGAGGTGCAGGAACAGCCATGGAAAGGAGAATACCAGTGGAAGCTGTCAAGAAGAGTGACGGCGAGCAGAAGTGCTGAGTACATGAGTGCTGTATGCCTTAGAGCGGGGCGGATCGCAAGGTCTGCTGCGGCCGGCCGCTACTGAGAACCTTCCAGCGGCCCAGCTGACACTGCCTGCTTGCGTAGCTCTCCAGCGCTGCTGGAGGCGGACCACCTGCTGCGCAGGAGCTGCCGCGGGTGCCCTGAGGCTTATGACCCTGACGGGGTTGCTTGGACACCGGCCGCCACGCCTAGAGCCAACTTCCATTGAGGGCACAGGGGGAACAGAAGAAGGAGAGTGCCCGTCCCCCCAGGCTGCCAGGTGGAGAAGGAGCACACGAGGGAGAGGAGCCCTACAGTGAGACTATGCGCTGTGGGCCTCAGCATGTGGTCGGCGCTTGCCGTGAGATACCACGCATAACAACCAGCGACAGCAGGATTGAGGTATGAGACTGCGCACGCCCATTGAGCTGAGGAGGGCCCGGGCCTTGGGAACCGAGGTGGAACACAGTGGCCGGGTGCCTCTTCCCCCCCAGGCTAACAAGTGGTGGCCCCGGGGTGCCTGGACTGGACTGTTTGGTGCGTGAGCTGTCCTGGTGTGTACTGGAGGCTTGGGGTAAGGTGGGGGCAGAGCCAGGGTACCAGTAGGAGTGCCATTCGAGCCCAGAAGAAAGCAAAGGGGCCTGCAGTGAAGAGGTTGCACCAACTACAAAGGGTCTGCAGGGCCCCCCACCGCAGGTGTGGCTAAGCCCAGGAAAGAGGGGCACTGTCTACACCCCACAAAAAGAACAGCAAGGAGAACCCCCACCAACAAAGGCAATGGGGAAGAGAGTGCCCTGTGAGCAGCAAAACGTGGCCCCCCGGCAGTGCAGTAGTGGTTGCGGTACTCCATTCCTCTCGTCTCCACCTATCCCCTGTTCCTGGAACACTGCTGACAGGGTTTTTAAGAGAGGTGCCCGGGGTCTGGACAGGAGTTGGGGAGGCCTCGAGCCCCGTGGGCACGGACCTGCTGAGATTGAGAGTCTGGAACTGAAGGACATATGTCGAAGGCGAAGTCCCTGATGGACTTCGCCTTCGACATATGTCCTTCCCTGAAGGCAGAAGCAGGCAGCGGGGCAGCTGACCAGCTGGCACACTTCCCACAATCTGGGCCCCCCACGAGGCAAGTGGGATGGACAAAGCGGCTTTTGACACTTCGGACCATGGGGAGCAGGTGTCAGGGGTTCCGGGCAGGAGCCTATCCCAGGAGGACCTGCACAGAGAAATGACGAGTCATCAGTCGACGTTGGCCAAAACCTTCCACAAACAATTCCAGCTAATGAGAGCGGGTCTCAACTCTGGTTTGGCAGAAATACGACAGGAAGGGGACCAGCTCGGGCAAAAGACTAACCTCCTTGAAAGGGGCCTCGGTAAAGAAAGACACAACAGAGAAGCTATGGGTAGCAATGGATAGGGCGGTGGCGAGAAGCGACCTCAGAGATGTTCTGTGGCTCCCATGCGCTCACAGGCCACAATACCTGTATCGAAGTACCATAACCAAGCCTGTGGCCGACACATGGGCCTCCCTCAGTATGGGATCACAACTTTTCTGTCCCATTTACTCTGCTGTATGATAACTCAGACTTTCCACCGGGAATGGAACCTGAGGCTTTCGTACATTGGCAACAGGGGGATGCCACATCCATTGGTACATGTTCCAGGGCCTTCCAGTATGTCCCTTCCTTGAGTGCAAACGTACGTTTGGGGTGGCGAAAACCGAAAGGCTGAGCTATTTCCAGATGAAACATTGGCTGCTAGACCCAGTCATCAAGAATGCTGCAACGCGCCCGTTCACCTCGAAAAATATCTTTTGACACATGATGGTATGTAATATCGGGCCTGTATAAAGTCCTGTCTGCTGCTAGCCCCCGAGCAACGTGGTCATACATGGGGCACTGGGAGAGGACGGTTGGGAGGGACCTGGACAGGAGCGACAGGAAACGGCTTTGGCTGAAGGTCCCAAGGTTGGTTAAGTCATCCTAATTACAGAAATGTTGGTATAAACTGATTTTCAGATGGCATTATACGCTGGTGCGCCATCATAGGATCTACCATGAGTCGTCAAAGATGTGTTGGAAGGGTTGCGGGGGACGGAGGAGGCTCCTGGTCCCATATATGGTGGAGATGCCCTAAAGTAGAATTGTTTTTGAGAGAAGTGCGGGAGGCCCAGGTGGTAATTTTCAGGGATGCTGCACGGGTGCCCCCAGAGGAGGTGATGTTAAGGGTGGATGGCGGGGGAATCGGGGAGGAACCCAGGGGCCAGAGGAAGGCTAGAATAGTGCTTACATTGGCTGCTATGCTACTTATAGCGCAGCGTTGGAAAGGTGCAGACATTCCCACTAGCTACGCAAGATGTGGGATTTTGTGGTGCTTGAGTAGACAACGTATGTGATGAACAACAAAGTGTCATGTTTCGCTGCATACTGGGGGCAAGTCCTCAAATTCCTCAAGGAAGACTTTAGAGCCAATGGTGCCTTCAATGCCTGAAACTGCTGGACTTATGTTAAGTGTGTGGTCGTACCTCTTCTATTTTGTGTCTCTGTGGTTGTGTATCTATGCTGGCCTGTGGGTGGGTGGTGAAAAAGGGGTGTGGGGAAAAGAAGAGGAGCTACTGAATAAGTTGTGTACAGTTGAGAAACAGCAATACTGGAAAGAGCGTAACTTCCCTTATAGGGGACTACAATTGGGGAAAGCTTATAACCAGAATTGCCAACAGCCCAGAGACAGTGAAAACATACAGAAGCGACAAGGATGCAACACTCGGTTTTTGGGATATCAACTGGGGAAACTTGAAACCCAAACTGCCAACAGTCAAAAAGCTATCAAGAAGTAGTTAAGAGACACTTTGAGAATAGTTCTTCAATTTTAAGTTCTCAGTTTGGGGAAAAATGGAACACACATTACCATGAGTCAAGAAATCATAAGAAAAGGCAGTTATTGTGCAGCCTTCCTTCCAAGAGTCACTGGCGTGGAAAATCGTGGAATCAATATTGCTGCCAGGTTTGATTGTAGGAGTTGTCATCTTCCTGTCAGGCGAGTATACCAGGAAAGGGGTCATAGTAGTTAGTCCTGGCAGGCGAGTTAACAGGAAGGAAGAAGATAGTTTCTCACAGCAAGGAAGAAGATGGTTTGATGAAGTATCGTTGTTGCAAAAAAGGTGTGGTGAAAAGGTGTTTGAATCAAAGAACGTATTAACCTTAACATTTGTTTGACAAGTTGTGGCATCACCAAGATTAGTTGCTGTGCTATCGTAAAAAAGTAATTCATTTGAAGAAGGCAGCAAAGGAGCATGCGGTTAGAGACATGCCCAAGAAGCTGAAGGGAGAAAGGTACACAAGAAGCAGGAGTGCAAGGAGTGCTGCCGACAAGAAAGGATAGGCAATAAAGGCAGTGTACAGAAAAGGGTAGGGAGTAAAAGTTAAACAAAAACATTAAGTCCCCTCTTGGGGTGTATGGAGAATAGAGGAAGAATTTCCAACAGAACCAAGGACGCTCCAGACTTCTGAGCAGGTTACCATTACAGGGCCCCACTCTGAATGCTCATGGAAATGAGCAGCAGCAGCAGGTGTCTGTGGCTGGACCCCAAGGCACAAACAAGGAAATAGTACTCACAGGACTGAAGCCTGTTCAGGTCCATCAGTTACTGAACAATGACTGCCTCCTGAAACCGGTTCCAGCACACCATTAACAATGACACAAGGCACAATACTGAAACACGACAAAGGAAGGGGGCAGAGATTGCCTGCTGGGAACCCAGTTGCCAAAATCTAAACAAAGGAATTACACGAGGCACAAGTGAAGACAAGAATTGTAACAGAAATATCTAAGGAAAAAAGGAAGTCAAAGTGAGCATGGTTCAGGACAGAGAACCGGAAGAAAGAAGAAAAGCAAGAAAAATAGAATCTGAGTGTAGGGGAAAGGAGACTGAAACTGCAAATTGGTAACAAGGAACAGTAACTCTGGACTGGAATAACATGGGTAGGACTGCAGACATAAAACAAGGAACTGTAACTCTGAAGTGGGATAACAAGGGCAGGAGTGAAGACACATAACATGGAAGCTAAAGTCAGGTAACATGAGCAATGGGCACAGAACAAGGAACCGCAGGCAGTTAACAAGATAATTAGTGTTAGAGAGCAAGGGGTGTAGACAGAGAATAGAGGTCTGCAAGCAGGGGAGCAGGGCTGCTGTGTAGGAAGCGCAGAGGTGCACAGCAAAAGGCAGGGGAGTGAAGACAGAGTAGCAGGGCTGCAAGGCAGGGAGCACAGGGCTCTGGAACAGGAGTAGGTTCTGGAAACAACAGGACACAGCAGAAACCCAAGGATCAAAGCAGAAAAGGGCTAGAAGCAAATTCAATGCAATAGACGTGTGCTCCTGCAGGCAGCTGCTTAAACACTGACCCACCCTGTGCTGAAGCAAGCTAATTGGCCTCCTCCCTCTCTGGTCCTGGGAAAGTGAAAGCAGCACTCATCTATAAGGTTTCTGGGGATTGTAGTTCTAAGACTGCTGCATAGGATTAGCCAGGGAATGGGAACTGCCACAATGTGCATTATGGGACATGTAGTTTGTGAAATTAAATAAGGAATTTCCAAAGTCTTGCAAACGGAAAGTAAAGACAAAAATATGACTAGGTATTGTCCAGGATGGTTTAAGGTGATGATTGAGTAGCATATAGTCTACAATGGGTGGCAACTGATGCTCCAGTGGCATAGTTGCGACAGAACGTGCATCAAGAGTGTTTGTTGTGCTATCCTGTAAAAAGTAGTTAATTTGAAGAAGGTGCGATATGTTAATAATTGTTACACATTTTGATAAGAACAACTGCTTTGGTTTTGAACTTGTTTCCTGAAAGAAATACATGTACTTTTCCAAGAAGGATACTGTGGAAAACACCAGTTGTTTTGAATTGTGAACACACATTTGAAGAAAAGATTTGTTGTGTCCAGGGGAAAGACACAGTGGATGGAAAAGACTTTTTGTGTTATCTTGGACAGAATTTTGTTGAATCAGAACTGTGCTCAAAACAATCCTGAATTGATCCATGGAGAAGAGAGCCCAGCCCTGGTCACAAGGAGTATTTTAAAAAACGTTTACGTCTGAACTGATGTATTGTTTTATTGAACTAAAGATAGCCATACTTTCCTTGCATAATTCTGTTGTATGTATTAGTGTGAGCGTCAGAGACTTTTTGGACACTAGGTCACTTTTTTTTAAATTTAGTTTGCTAGGCACAGCTAACCTTATTAGGCTAGGGAGGGATAGGTGTTTATCCCATCCTTTTTCATTTAATTAATGGCACACCTTGAGAAAACTTTACCTTTGAGACTGTCTCACATTTCTGACCCCTCCCAGCGACCCAATACCATATACCTTAAGTATAGGGAAAAAAAGATGTAGTGGCTGGGGGCCTTCAGCAGAAGTCCCTCTGACCACTAAAATAAATAATAAACTCCCAGAAATATAGAAGGAAACATTAAAAAAAGAGCAGGGAGTCCCATAAAAAAATAGACTGAATAACCACAAAAATGGTATTATGCCCTAACACCAAGTGAGATGCATGATGCAAAATAACTGCTGGTATCCTTGCTGTAGAAACGGCTTAGAGGTTTACGTCAGGTTCGATATGAAATCCCCTACTTCCAACAGCCCTGAACCTGGATTCTGCTGGGTCTACAATGGTGCTCTATTCCCCTGTAGTCTGTGGGGCTTAAGGGAAAGATAGGATTGAGAATTTAAATGCTGAGTCTGCCAGACCTGCTTGTTGGCGGTATACGGGGCAAGGGATATTATGAACAAATTACTTACTGATCAGTAATAGTCCTTCCTCCCAGTCATCAACTTAGATACATCTTCTCCAGTGCCACTGTCTTCAGAAACATTTTTATCGACCAGAGAGTGCAGTACGGCTCCACGTCAGCACCGCTTGTTCACGTTTGGTACCCCTGTCATAGGACGTGATGTCATGGGCAGCAGGCATGGAGTCGGCTGTGACCCATGACCTAAGTTCAGTCTTTTTCCTAGCACTCAATATCTGAGGGACCGCAGAACAGTGGTAGATGAAGAAGCTGTCCATAATGAGGGGATGTGTATAACAAGGGGGGTGGTTACCGCCGTTCAAAGTTAAACCATTCTGAAAATGTGGAATGTAGTATTTAGAGGGAACTGTAGTGATGTTAGAAAGTGATCACCCTATTCCAAACCTGCAAGAACTAAAACATGAACTCGCATTTCTCTATAGAAAACAAAACAAATTAAATCATTCTCTATGTACCCTTATTACTCAGGGAGCATGTATTTATTTACATGTGATAAAAGAGACGAAGAAAATCATATTCACATCTTTAGGCAAAGCAGACTTTTTATGTTACATTTTGCCATAATGTATAAAGCAACAAAATACTAGACAATGTTAAACACTAGGATTGTCCATTTGAACGAAAAACAGAGGTTCTGTATTTAAGCACTATAACCAACATTTACATTTTTGGTTTGAAATATAGCTCTTGTGCACGAACCTATCTGCAGAGGAAAGTTTTGTTCCTGGTACATCAAGCGTAACTTGTTTCTCCAGCAAAAGTCTGTATATTGATATTGCTCCTGTAATTTACTAACAGAGCTCCAATATTATCTAGTGCAATTAAAGTATGTACTCATTGACCCAATTCTGAAAGCACTCACAGCAAGAAAGATGTATTGTGTTTATGTGGGCACTATTATGTACAAGACATTAGGGCCTGGCGAAACCACAGGAACAACAAATCAGTAAAATGAACAAAAGGGCAAAGCAACCACACTTAACAAAAAATGTGGTGTTATTTAGAAAGTGCTCAGTCTGGCTATATGCAATTTAATTTGAGCCAGCCAATTTTTGATGTTTTATGTTGAGGTCTTTACACATCAATGTAATGGTGGCCAATCCTTGGTCAACGTCGGGAACAGAAAACAATCCCTGATGTTTAACTGGAGACAGGCAAAGGCCTGCTACAGTGACGTTTCGGCCTTGGAAGTAACGGCCTTCTTCTGGGCCAGGAGGATGGTGGATGCCTTGGATAAATCCGGGCTAAGGAGAGAATGGAGTGAAGGAAAACGCTTGAACTGGATCGTATGGAAAAAAGAACCAGTTTCGCAGTGTATGATGTCCCTTGTTAAGGTGTGGAGGATGGTCGTTATTTGTATCCTCTGGGGCACCAGCTTAAGTGGAGGCGAAATAGACGTGGGACTTGGGCAAGAAGGGGTCCGTATATCCAGAAGGACGATCAAAGAGCCCGAAACATTTACATGGTGAAATGTATATCAGGCCGTGAGTCTAACTGCCTGTGAAGCTGCTAGCCGCCGCGAAAAAGCGTCCGGCCGGCACGGACGCTTGCCTCGAAATTGAGGGGATGGCCCGGACAAAAAGTAGTACACAAGATTGCTGCATGTACAGCAGCCCTCCATACACACACACACATGAAATCCAAGATGGCCACAAGCATTGCTCCAGGTTTAGTACTGCTAACCTTCTCTCCATGTGACCTGAGGGACCTGAGCCAGCCTAAGTTAGGAACACAGGTGCAGACTCTCACCTAGAGTCCTACCCAGGGGAAAGGGGAATCTCGCTACATAAACCTAGCAGCCTATTGTGGCAGTGTGGTTTGCAGGAGTAGGAGCCTGAAGTTTGATGAATACAGGTGGTGTAGACATAGGTAGCTGGAGAGGCTTTGCTGACAGTTGGAGATTGGAGAGTGGCAGATAAGGCAGTGGCTGTAAAGGTGTAGAGAGCTGGAGAGATGGCAGCAGGACCGAGGAGGCCAAGGCATTTATGTATGGGAAGAATATAGTAAGACTAGAGTAGAAAGGGGTGGGAGATTAGATGGGAAGGAGATGACGTGGTCAGAAGGGAAGAAGATAGTGATAATAACAAAAATGGCAGAGGTGTAAACCAATAAGAAGAATGTGGTCAAGGGGTATTAGGTAAAATTCTCTTTTTATTTAACTTGCCTAAATTTATGATAGAATAAGAAGACCGATTTAAAATCGGTAATTTGGTCTTTCTAAATCGATCATTTAAACACCATTAACCAACTTCCCTAGCCCATAATCAAACCCCCCATCCACTCCTCATCCTCCCCTCACTTAACTTGTTCGATTCAACGCTTCAATCCTCTCCGTGCGCCAGCCATCTTTGGGATGACTGCTGCTCCCTGTGACGCACACAAGTGCATGCTGGGGCTGACGGGTGCAGTCAGGCGAGGGACGTCTTGGGAGTAAGGTGTGTGTTTTGGCACGTGCATGTGTTTGCACATGTATGTGAGGGAGAGGTGGGTGAATGTGGTGGGAGCTGGGGTGCAGCTAAACATTTTTAATTTAGTGTTGAAGAATGAGTTAATTTTAATGTTAAAGGACATTTGTACCGCGTGCTATCACCATCAGAGTGGTCCCCTGGCGCTCTGGCGGCTCTAAAAGAGGGAGGGAGGGTAAGTTAATGGGAGAAAGTTGGAAAAAAGCCAGAGTGCCGTGATGTGCTGTTGGCGGCCTCAGCCCGGTGGGTCCGTTGGCTGGGCCTGGGGTGTTTGCGGCCGGTAGTCCTCGTGTACTGTTGTGCGAGTCTATGTGTTTTTTTTGTTTTGTTGTTGCAGTGTAGTGAAGTTTGTGCAGTTTGTTATGCTGTAGATTTGTGGTTGTGCTTGGTTTGTAGTTTGAGTGGTGTAAGCAGAGGAGGAAATGTTAGTTATTTTTTTGTTTTTTTTTTGTTTATTGTATCTGGTTACAAAAATAAGCTTTCACAAAACATACAACATTTTAAAATTATGAAAAGAAACCAACATTTTTTTTAAATAAATCCATTACAGATAAACCAATTTTTTCTTCATCCTTCAACTCTTAAACAGAAAAGAAACAGAAATAAAGAGAAATGAGAAAAGGAAGAGAAAGAAGAAGTTGAAGAAAAGAGAAGAGGAGAGAGAAGAAAGAGGGCAAGAGAAAGAGGGGAAATTGTTAGTGGAATTGGTTAGTTGGCATCTCTATCCTGAATTGACGATTTGGGCTTGCGTAATCTCTCCAGGTGGGTGCAGGGCACCCTGTGCCTCTGGTTAGGTCTGGGCCCATCCTGCATTCAAGGTCCCTTTCACGTCTCGCTGCCACCTCCACTAGCCTCCCTAACAACCCCACATGTTCCCTCCCACCTACATGGCCAGTGCACCTGCCAGTGTCCACAACTCAGTGTTCCACAACACGATGGTACCTAGTAGCAGCTAAGGGGTGGGTGAAGATGTTGGATGGGATTGGGTGGGGTTGTTGACTCCGTCTCCTTGGGTGTCGACTGTGTTCCACTCTGCCCGACGTCACCCATCCAGGTGTCGTGGGTGCTTCTCAGTCGGTTCTGGGAGCTTGTCAGTGTCCTTTCCGGTTTAGTCAATTCTTTTTCCTTTCTGTTGTTTCGGTTTTCAGTCTGAGTCTGTGGTGTTGAAGAGCCAGGTTTTTAGTAATTTTCTGAATTTTAGGTGATCTTCGGTGTTTCTTATTTCTTTTGGGATGTTGTTCCAGGTTTTTGCGGCTTAGTGGTAGAAGGCGGTGCCTCCGAGTTTTTTCTTAATGTATGGTTTTAGTTCCAGGCGGATTTCGTTGCTTGACCTGAGGGGTCTTGTTGGCTTGTAGATTGTTATTTTTTTTTGTAGGAATTCTGCTCCTAGTCCACAGATTGCCCTGTGCGTTATGCATATTGTTTTGAAGGTGATGCAATGTTTTACTGGGAGCCAGTTTAGTGTTTTGAGGGCAGGGTTGATGTGGTCTCTTCTGGATAGTTTGAGGAGTAGTCTGGCCGCTGTATTTTGGATCCGTTGTAGTTTCTTCAGGAGGTATTCCGAGGTAGAGGCTGTTTGCATAGTCGATTCTTGACATGATGAAGACGACGATAATGTGTGTTTTGGGCGTGAAGGAGAGGAAAGGTAGAATTCCTCTTGCCATGTGGAGGAGGAAGAAACATTTCTTGACTGTTGCATTTATTTGTGGCTCTAATGTTAGGGTGTTGTCCATCAGGACTCCCAGATGTTTTACTACCTTAGATGGTGATGGTGCGGTTCCCATTTTCGTTGGCCATGGGATGGCGGTTTCGTTCTCTTGGTTTTTGGATACGATCATGATTTCTGTTTTTCCTGGGTTGATTTTCAGGTTGTTGGCATTCATCCAGCTGAAGACTTCTTTTAGACAGTCGGTTAAGTTTGAATGATCGGCTTTGGTGTCTTTGATTTTGTAGATGATTTTAGTATCATTTGCGTAGTTGTAGCATGTAATGTTGTATTTCATGAAGATTCTGATAACTGGGGTCTGGTAGATTTTGAAGTACAGTGGTGATAGTGAGGATCCTTGTGGCACTCCACAGTCGTTAACTCGTGGGGTGGATTTGAAGGGTTTAATCCATACGGTTTCTGTTATATCTGCTAGGAATGATTTAGTCCAGCGTACTGCTGTCTCTGTTATGCCTATGTCTTCTAGTCTTTTGGTTAGGGTGTCATGGCTAACTGTGTCGAAGGCTGTGGAGAGGTCGAGCAGAATAAGGGCTGAGGTTGTGTTTGAGTCTGCGTTTATTTTTAGGTCATCCCAGATGGATAGTAGTGCTGTTTCCGTTCCTCTTGTGGGTTTGAAGCCGACTTGTGCTTGGTCTAGCAGGTGGTGCTTTTCAACGTGTTCTTGGGTTAGTTTGTATACGTAGGTTTCCAGGAGTTTTGCCGGGTAGGGGATGTTTGAGATCGGTCTGTAGTTAGAGAGGTCATCTATGTCGCTGCTTGTGTTTTTCAGAAGTGGTTTGATGTATGCTGATTTGAAGGTCCTCGGTACAGTTCCTGTTGCTAGTGATAGATTTAGAAGGTTTCTGTAATATTCTGCTGGCGTTCCTTGTGCAAGGAATGATTTGTAGATGTCTGGGGGACAGGGATCCATGGGTGAACCCGCTTGCTTGCTCTGATTTACCAGCAATGCGAATGCCTCTGCTGATATTTCAGGAAAGTTTTTGAGTTTTTGTTGTGGTTCTGAGTTAGGTTTGTTTGGTTGTATGTTGTGGTTGGTTGGCCTCTCTTGAATAGTTTGTCGGATGTCATTGATTTTTTTCTTGAAGTGGTCTGCCAGGTCATTGCATAGGTTCTCCGAGGGGGATGGGGTGTTGTCACAGCCTGGTGGGTTTCTCATTTCTTTAATGATGTTAAACATTTCTTATTGTGTGTTGGTGGCATTGGTGATTCTGTCATCATAATGCCTTCTCTTTGCTTTTTGAATTTCCTTCTTGTATGCATGGATTTGTTTCTGCAACAGTATTTTCTTGTCTGGGTTGTATATTTTCCTCCATTCCAGTTCCATCTTTTTGTTTTTCTTTTTCATAGTGCTTAATAGTGGGGTGAACCATTTTGCCATTGCTCTCTTTTTTGATAGTGTGGTTTTTCTGGGGCGATCTTGTCAATTGTATCTGCAATCCATTTGTGTAATAGCTCCGCTTTCATGTCTAGGTCATCTAGCTCTAGTTCTGAAGTTGAGGGTTTGGTTAACTGCAGTTGTTCGAATAGGTTCCTTTCTTTGACGTCTTTCCAGTTTCTTTTTCTGGTAGTTGCGAGTTTAGGAGGTTGGATGAAGACTTGAGTAGGCAGAGTGATCACGAATGGGATGATGAGATGGTCGCTCCATGGTATTTGTATCGGCGGTGCCGTGGTGATGAGTTTTTCCTTAGCGAAAATTGCGTCAAGGGTGTGTCCTGCCGAGTGTGTTGCCCCTTTTATTAGTTGTCGTAGTTTTATGGTGGTGAGTTGTTCAATCAGTGAGTTTTGGGAGTTGGCATGAGTGTCTTCGAACCAGATGTTGAAGTCCTCCTGGATGATTGGGTGTTCGCGGTTAATGGCTATGTTGGTGATGGCTTCTACGAAGTTGTCGACGAAGGATGCATCATAAGCTGGTGGTCTGTACACCAAGATGAATGTGATGTTGGTTTTGGGCTCGCTGTTAGGTGTATAACCATGGTTTCGCAGTTGAGGATGTTCAGTGGTTCGTCTGTTTTTATTTTTAGGTGTTCTTTGAATGCTATTGCGATGCCTCCTCCTTTTTTGTTTTTCCTGTTTATTTGAAGGCATTTTAAGTTTGCTGGAAGGCAGCTTTGGAGTGTGATTTTGTAGTTGTCGTCCAGCCATGTTTCTGTGATGAATAGGATGTCCATGCCGTTGTGATCAAGTAGGTTGTAGATCTCTGCAGAGCTGTAGAGTGTTTTGACATGGATCTTGTGTTTATTAGATTGCAGTGGAGTTTGGAGGTGTAGTTTGGTTTGGCTTTTCTTGTTAGGGTCGTCTTCTGATCTTGTTGAGGTGTAGGTTTCGGGGTGTCGGCGTCCTCGAATAGTTCTTCTAGTTTTTGTCTTGGGTTTTTGTTTTCATCAGGTTCGTCTTCCAGGAGTTGTGGTTGTCGACTGGAAGTTCTTCTAGCTTTGGTGATGTAAGGTGTTATCGCTTTGGTCATGTGTTTGTTGTTTCTGGTGTTCATCCTTCTTCTGCGTGATTTTGTTAGGTTGTTTGATGTTGCCGCTTCTAGCGTTGGGTTGGTTTGGTCTGGTGAGCAGTTGTCAGTGAGGTATGGAGTTAAGTAGAGGGATTTGTCTCTTCTCTCAGTGTTGGTTTGATTTTTGTTCCTGTCTGTGGGGGTGTGTTTTGTAGTTGTGGTTGTTTGTTGCAGTTCCGGAGTGTTTGTTCTTTCTTCTCTTTTTCTTTCCCTCAGGATGGGTCGTTTGCGCGGAATTATAAGATTCAGAGTTGTTTAGTCTTCATTTGTTTGCTGATGTCCAGTTGGTTCTGCTTTGGTCTGATTGTCTTGTGGTGTAGTACTGGGTGTGGATGCTGTCCGCTACCGGTTTTAGTCTTTGTCTGTAGGTGGTATTTCCGGCTGATGTTGCCTATTCGTTCAGTCGCTGTCTTGGTGGGGGTATGGGAGGTGGTTAAGGGTTATATAGTTATATATAGTTGGGTGTTGTCGGTGGCTCTCTTTAGTCTCTGTCTCCCTGAACGCGGTTCACTGCGGTGAGTTAGCCATGCAGGTTTAGGAAGGACATGCACTAGTTGAAGAGTGACTTTGAGGGACGCAGCTAGGAGTTACGCCTTATGAGGCGTGAGCCCCTAATCGGAATATCACTCCACAGTAGTTCAATGGTGGGTTCTGTCTCACTTTACAGTGAGCTGGTAAGTGAATTTGAGAGACCTGTATAGTGGGGGGAGGCCTATCAATACAATCTGAGTATCACACAATGCAATTTGGGGACAGAACCCCTGCTAAACTTGAGAGACCTGTATAGTGGGGGGGAGGCCTATCAATACAATCTGAGTATCACACAATGCAATTTGGGGACAGAACCCCTGCTAAACTTGAGAGACCTGTATAGTGTGAGAGAGGCCTATCAATGCAATCTGAATATCTCTTAATGCAATCTGGACATAGAAGCCCTGCTAGATTTGAGAGGCAGGCCTATTAATGCAATCTGAGTATCAGACAATGCAATTTGGAGACAGAACCCCTGCTATACTTGAGAGACCTGTATCGTGGGAGAGAGGCCTATCAATGCATTCCAAACATCATACAGTGCAATTTGGAGACAGAACCCCTGCTACGCTTGAGACACCTGTATAGTGGAAGAGAGGCCCATCAATGCAATCTGAACATCATACAATGCAATCTGGACACAAAACCCTACTAGATTTGAGAGACCTGTATAGTGCGAGAGAGGCCTATCAATGCAATCTGAATATCATACAATGCAATCTGGACACAAAAACCCTACTAGATTTGAGAGACCTGTATAATGGGGGAGAGGCCTATCAATGCAATCTGAATATCATACAATGCAATCTGGACACACAACCCTACTAGATTTGAGAGACCTGTATAGTGGGACAAAGGCCTATCAATGCAATCTGAATATCATACAATGCATTCTGGACACAAAAACCATATTAGATTTGAGAGACCTGTATAGTGGGAGAGAGGCCTGTCAATGCAATCTGAATATCATACAATGCAATCTGGACACAAAACCCTACTAGATTTGAGAGACCTGTATAGTGGGAGAGAGGCCTATCAATGCAATCTGAATATCATACAATGCAATCTGGACACAAAACCCTACTAGATTTGAGAGGCAGTCCTATCAATGCAATCTGAGTATCAGACAATGCAATTTGGAGACAGAACCCCTGCTATACTTGAGAGACCTGTATCGTGGGAGAGAGGCCTATCAATGCATTCCAAACATCATACAATGCATTTTGGAGACAGAACCCCTGCTACGCTTGAGAGACCTGTATAGGTCTATACAGAGGTGGGGAGGTCTGTGTCTAGCCGGTCAGATTTGTACAGTATTAAATAATGATTAAATTGTGTCTAAGTTGAGGGTGAGGGAGAGAGAGATGCAGTGGAGAGTAATCACCTTGTTTACTATGGGTTTGGTAAGTGGCTCGGATTCTAGGGTAGAGTAGTTACTCTACTCCTGACCCGGGCCACTCCTACCTTAATGGTCCTTGTAGTTGATGGTTGACGGCTGGCCACTGGCTTCCCCTGCAGACACCTGCTGACACTTCTTGGAGCCGCCTCTGTTGGAGCCGCCCTTGGCCTTAGGGCCCCTTAGCCGAAGGGCTGCACTGGCAGAGGACTGCCCTGGGAGGAGCATTAATGAGGGCCGAGAGGACCAATGGGAGCACAGGAGCGTTTCAGCAAGGGGTAAGGCCTTTGCCGTTTACACCGGCAGAGAATCCACCAATCAGGGCCTGGGGAGGGCTAGGGAGGTGGGACTGGGGAAGGGGAGCAAGGAGAGGGTGTCGGGAAACGCTGCGCCGGGTGAAAAGGCAAGAACAAGTGGCTATGGAGCACAAGAAAGCAAAATAAAGCTGCTGGGGCCCACCAAAATGGAGGAAGAATGGAATATTTGGTGCAGGGCAGCGGAGAGGGTGTAGGGACCCTAAAATGCAGGACCCTGGCCAATTAACACAAAGTAAATTCGAAAATCGACAGAGTTTCAAGTGCTTCCTTGTACAGGAGATGCCAGTTAAGATCAAATTGTACATTTCTGATCATACTCTGAGGAACAACACACTTCAATGGAAATTCTAAAAAGCAGTCTGTAGAAACAATAGCCAAAGTCAGTTCTAGGAAACGCACAACCCAAAATCCATAATCAGGAGCACAGTGCATGAAAAACACACCAACAGCAGGCAGGCTGGTGTTGAGGAAAACCAGATGATCCAAACACAAATGCTGGGAGAATGCTGCTTTTCAGCTATTGGATTGCCATAGGCTGGGGGAGTGTCCTGGTTACTGTTCATTTCATTTCCGTGCAGAGATGACTAACAGCATGGGTGATATAGGTTTTCTAGCTGAATAGTAGATCTCCCAATTGCCAGGGAAGACACTGTCATGGAAAGAATGACCACTGATTTTAAGGCGAATTGGTGAACAATATATTAATAACAAGCAAATAGCAGAACAAAACAAACCAATGACAATATGAGACTTTGCCGCAAGTGAGAACCCCCCTCTCTACAGCTGAATATACGGTTCTATGTCATAATCCCACTTTTTAAATCCTGAACACAAAAAAGAGACTCAATTTTTGCGCTGCTTTTGTGCAGGTTTTAAAATGCGGTATTATTATATTGAACCCACCTCCTTGACCAACCCCACCCTCTTTCGCTCATTAATCAGTGGTGTAACCCCCAGAAGCAAACCATTCCCCAACCAACCCACCTTCCCACATCTAAACATGCATTCTCCCTACACATACTCATACATACACATACACGCACACAGTCATACAGTGTCAAACT
Source organism: Ambystoma mexicanum (assembly GCF_040938575.1). Lineage (NCBI taxonomy): Eukaryota > Metazoa > Chordata > Amphibia > Caudata > Ambystomatidae > Ambystoma > Ambystoma mexicanum. The sequence continues at coordinate 1,416,168,462 of NC_090937.1, forward strand.
TACCCGTCACTCCCACGTCGAGTCAGCTGGGTCACACAGTCCTGTCAGCCCCTGCACACACTTGTGTGCGGCAGGCGCTTGACAGTCCAATTTAGAAAGACTGCTCCATGCGGTAACTGCGCAGTCTTTCTAAATCAGTCTTTTTTCCATCCGGAAAGAAGAAAAGGGTCTTTTGACCTAGGACCGAATATACTCCTCAAAGGTTCACACACGGTTTGAGGCAGGTGAGCATGCTTACAATATGATGACTTCTGTCTACTAAATCTGTTTTTACTGAGAAAGCGGGAGCCTAAAACACGTTTACATATGCCAATCAGAAGCAATAGATGTGAAAGTGAGCATAACTTCCCGCTAGGCGAAGAGCCTTCACTGCAAAGACATACACAGTAAAGTCTAAAGCTTCACCTTGCACAAACAAGAAACAGTGGTTTAAACATGGCAGTTTGCAGTGCCTACCAGATGTTATAAAGACACAGTATACTAGAGGAGTACATCAAATGTTCATTTCCAGGCTTTGCCCCAAAACACCAATCTTTGTGCTGCACAAGCAGACAAGTCTTCAAGTGGGCAGGCTCCCGCTGCAGCCTGAAAGGTAGGGACAGGCAAGTTGGAATGGCAGAGGTGGCAACAGATAAGGATGAAGTGGCTAAAGATTTGGTAGTAAAGAAGTTGGAGGAAATTATTATTAGAACAGCCCAAGATAGTAGAGAGGAACTGGAGGTAACAAGGACAGCCTGAAGTGGTAGAGAGGAGATTGTGACTAAGGATAGCCCAAAGTGGCAGAGAGGTAGTGTTAGTGGCAAGGATAGTTCGAGGTGGTAGAGAGCAGGTGGTGATGTTGAGAACAGTCCAATGTGGTAGAGATCAGGGGTGGTGACAAGAACAGCGCACAGAGGTAGTTCGGATTTGGTGGCCGTAAGACCTTGCCAAAGTGGCAGTGAGGCGACAGTGATGCATACAGAGAAAAAGGTAGTTGCAGAAGCAAAGGAGTAGGTGACCTGAATGGCAAAAAAGGTTGAATGTAGGAAGAAGGCTAATAAGCAGACTTGTAAAGGCTGCAAGGTGTAGGAGAATAAGAAGGATTAGCTGTTTATATTGATGAGAGGAAGAAGAGGAAAGACAGGTTAATAAAGAAAAGGGCCAAGACTTTATTAAAGAACTACTCTGCGAGGTGGAATACTTGGAAATTATCAGCCAGTTAGAGGTGTATGGTTCCAAAGATCCTGGTAAGGCCCAATGCAGGAGATGGGAGAATGTTCCAATGGAGGTTAGGCGCTTTAGAGGTATCTCAGGGAGGAGGTGGAGCGGTCTTACTGAAACAGAAAGGCTAGTAGGAATTGATCCATCTGCTTCGCTCCTAGCTGAGCCGGTTCCATGTGTTAATTCCGCTGAGAAAATATAGCGATGCAAAAATATCGCCATATTTTTGCGGCACAATTCACACATGGACCGTGCGGGGGACACCCCCACAACCCCTGCATCGTTTTTGTATGTGTGGGGGACACCCCTGCAACCCCCGCTCCCACATAATGTCCCCAACAAAAATATCGCCTATGGCAAACCAAACAGCCTTATCTACGGCGATATTTTTGTTGGGGATATTATGTAGTGATACCGCTGAGCCCTGCACTTTCTTTGAACAGAACAGGGGAATATTGCATGTCTTAGAGACTGAGTTAGTCATCGGTACGAGAGCCCCGAACGCCCACAACTAGCTTGGTTGAGCAGAAGGGTTCTGGTCACCCTTGAGACTGTAACATCAGAGAGGAGTGAAGGAACCCCTCAATTTAATGAACTAGAACTATTGCTGTGGAGGATCAAAGGTCCAACTGCTCACATTAAGGGTGAGCAAGATAGAGAGAAACATTTTGGGGACGGCCATCCTATTTAGTTACTTCATATGAGAATGTCCCAGGCTTTCAATTTGAGTTATCCCTTCTGTGTATACAGTTCTCAAATCAAGTGTTGAAACTGTTGTGCTTAGTCTTGGGATCCTTCTTAATTGAAAGAGTCATCTATGTAACAAACACACAAAGAATTGTAGCAGAGACTCATAACACTTTTCATTTACCTCAGACATTTTTAAAAATTACTAAGACCCAGCTTCTGCCCCTTATAAAGCAAGCATACGGTTCCCAGTAGCCGGAATGGATAATGCAAAATGCAGAAATGCAAATGAAAGGTTTATGTAGAGTCTAAGCCCAATCAACAACATGTGACTATCATCCTGGCATTCTCTTAGCCCTAGAGTCTGACACAAACTAATCATTATGATAGCTATAACTATACCTATTTGTTGTTTGTATTTCTGTAGCTTCTTTCGAGCTTGCTTGGTGTTCTTGTGCCCCTCTGCCACCTGTTCCACAAGTTCTCTCATTTCCTTCTCTTCTTGAAGACGATTCTCTGCATACTGGCGCATGAGTTCTTCAGTCTAAACACAAAATAAATACAATGACATGCATTAGTGATGACATGGATATTTTCAGGTAGTGATTTTCAGGGCACATAACCCCTGAAGTAAACAAAGATGGATGAGTGCTTCCTTACTTACATAGTACTCAAGTCACTGGAACAATTATTAGTCTTAATGTTACAGCTATTCCTAATGAGGAAGGTGAAGAAGAGGCTAATACATTGAGCGGCAGCAAACACCAACTGCTAGAAATTCCCAACAAGTGGTTTCTGTACAATACACTTGGGGCAACATAGTTTGAACTGCGCCATCAGATAAGGGCACATCTGTCCGTTTTGTTTCCTACAAATATGCAAACACTCCCAACAAAGAAGAATAGGTAGTAACACATAAGCTGTTGTCTGACCCTTCTTGCCGTGGCCACTGTTGCATTGAGGTATTCAACCTACAGGCATCAGTAGCACATGCCACACAGAGGAGCTCTACTACTGTGTTATCTGAAGGGCCTATATACATGCACCAACAACTTTCCTTTAGGTCCAGCACTGGTGCTAGGAAAGATTGGCTTTTTGCTGTTTTCCTCCCATAGACTTCTTTGTATGGGGAAAGTGATCAGTCCCTAAGACTTTCAGTGATGGGAGACTATGAGACTCATTACAGGTTTGCCGGTAATGCCGGCGGGATACCAGCAAACCTGCCTTACCACCTCCACTGCCTGATAGCCCGGTTTTACTGTCATATTATGGGCGGTGGAGTGACAGTAAGTTCCCATTTTGCTTTCTGGGGCAAAGTGGCGGTCTATGTGTGTGGCCAAATGTGGAGGATGGGACTAAATGGTCCCAGTCCATATCCATGTCGCTGACTGACTGTTGCTGGGCAGAATGTTTGACCAGTGGTTGTCCATGACTGGACAGGCCCTACTAGTTTGAATGGTGCCGACTGGTGGCCTCTGCAGTCCAAATCGTGGGAAAAAAGGAAAACTTCTACAACCATTCAGCAGATCATCGTTGGCACCAAGACCCCTACGAATAAGTGTAGTGTAGCGAATTGCAATATTCAGTCACTTCTACCAAGAGAGGAGCCTTTTCCTGTGAGGATAGGGAGATTAGCCTGCTACGCAATAACCTCCCTAGGGGTAGAGGCAAGCGGGACCTCATTGGGAGAAACTCCCTCTTGGGGGACCAGGACTCCATTCCAATGAGGAACTCCCTAACACACTTACCTATAAACCATCAGTAATAACATCTGCTGGAAGAAAATATGAAGAAAAAATTGATATATGTTATTGTCATGTAGAACCTTTGAATAAACATGCAAAACAATAACTTCTATAGTACTGAGACGAAGAAAACCACTAGAGTAATACAGATTGCAAGCAGAACAGAGAGGAAGGACTTTGACGATGCACTGGGTAAGTCCCACTGCATTGTCATGAATCTAAGAGGAGGAGACCTGGGGGAGTAAGAGACGCACAGCTTCCAAACTCAGAAGGAAGCTGGCATCCAAATTCGGACCAGTGGCAACCTAAAGGAGAAGAAGCTGAAGGACTGCTGAGCCTCAAGCAGGAGGTGGTGGTGTGACCAAAAGACCATGGATTTGAGAATACTCGTCCCAGTAATCACCAGCTGATAAGGATCAGGGAGAATCATTATTAGAATAGTCATACTCATCCCAGTAATTAACGAGTAGTGGAGCAGAGAGTAAATCATGACTGGAATTCTCACATCCATCCCAGTAAATGTCAAGAGTTGGAATTGCCTCATAGAAGTGAGAGTCAATATTGGAATTGTCCAACTTCTCACAGACAAGGGGGGTCATTATGAGCTTGCCAGTATCCCGCTGGTAATTCCGGCGGGATGCCGGCAAACTGACCCTACTGTTTGAACCGCCTGATATCTTGGAATTACCAGGATACTCCAGGGGGCGGAAACGCCAGTAAATCCCCATTCTATGGAGTCCCGTAGGACTCAATGGAAGGGATTGCCGGAGTTACCGGCACCAGCAATACCAATGCCATTAATTCCAGTATTTATTTGCCAGTGGGGGCCTTAATTACCTCAAGTTCTTGACTTGTGTTTTGGCAGTCCGAAAAAATTGGCAGTGCCGGAATTACTGGCAATTTTACCAGCAATTTTTCCAAACCAGCAAAACTGTAATGAGGCTCAAGGCCAAGAGATAGAAACTCAGAATAAGAGGGAGAGACATCCTGTTAAACCTAGTCAGAAAGAACACTGCAGACTGAATAAAGAGAACGTAGCAAATTGGAATAAGAAAAGAGCAGAGTGGTTCGCAGGGAAACCAGCCAATACTACAAAAACAAAGAATAAGCAAGAGAGAGAACGAGCGTGCCAATGGCACCAGTGAAAAATTCAGGAGCCCATTATCTGAACTAAATCACTTGGTAAAAGCAGTCACTAAGAAATGTCTATGACTATTTTGTTGAAGTGAACTTTCTGGGAAATCATCACACAGGAGAAGGGAGTCATTCTACTGTGCCTTATCTGTTTTTAATAATTGTAGGATCAGGACGATTAGTTTGGACAGAGGACAGATCTTCCTTTTGGACTCTCTGACTCACCGACGACTGACAAGCACCTCAGTTAGTTTGTGTTAGATAGGGAAAACCCAGAGATTATGGCCAGTTAGGCGTTTTTCTTTCCTTTTGAATAAAGAACAACCAGTAAAAATGGAAGATCACAGTCTGTTTCCTTCATCTGACCCGCCACAAAAGCCTACTCAAGACCTGAGGACAACAGTTGCAGCTGCCCAGCATTGCTTCTAGCCAGGTCCTGGTGAAGCCTTGCTCCTCAACCTGATCTTAAGAAGATCCTCATTTGTGCTGCGACCCTGGACCGGTGGTAACAACCAGTCTTATAACGAACTAATATGGCCAGCCCTGCTAATTTAAAAACAAATGATTCGGAGACCCTGAGTGTCCAGGTGTGGTCTTCCTTTCCTGAATTCTCGGCTGAAGCTGTTTTTACAGTGGCTAGTCAACTTAAATCAGCATCTCCTTTGGAATCCGTTCCACTTAAGGTACTTAAAGATATTCTGACCACCATTATCTCTTGGCTTACGCTGGCAGTTAATCAATCCTGCCAGCTAGGCGGTTGCCAGTGATGGGGTCGAAAGCAAAAGGATCGAATGCCTTTTGATCGACAGTCAACGAATCGAAAAAAAGGGTCGAATTTTTTTTTTTTATGGGGGGGTTCCCCTCCAACCCCCCGTTTTCTTTATTAAATACATTTTTTTACCAACCCAAACTAAAAAATATATATAAATAAATAAAAAAAATTGACCTTTTTATTCGATCCTTTTGCATTCGAGCAAAAGGTCATTCGATCCTTTTTTTTTGATCGTTTGACTGGACACCCAGCTAGGCTTTATCCCTAAAGAACTAAAACAAGCCACTGTTATTCCTCTTCTCAAAAAGCCATGTTTGGATGTTTCTGTTCTGGCTATCGTCCCATCTCTCTTCTCCCATTTCATATGAAGCTACTGGAATCTTTGGTCCCTCCCCTTCTATCCTCGTTTCTTAACCTCTTTATTCTTTGAATCCTTTCAGTCGGGTTTACGTCCCCCGGACGGGAGACACGTGTGTGTCCTGGTGTCGTTGGTTGACGATCTCACCATGCTGGTTGAGCAGGATGGGGTGTGAGCTCTGATATTAATAGATCAGCATTGAACACGGTCGACCACTCCATCCTGCTGTCCCGCATGGCCCTAGCAGGCCTCTCTGGACTGGACCTGGCATGGTTCTCATCTTTCCTGACAGAAAGGGGTCAATCTCTTTCCCTTCCTCCATTCACTTCTTCTGTCTGCTCACTTTCTTGTGGTGTCCCTCTATATTCGGCTGTTGATTGAGCTCGTCCACTCCCAGGCTTCCGGTGCCACTCTTATGCTGATGACACCCAGATCCTGGTGCGTTTAGACCTTGACCAGTCTGAGGTGTCTGTTCGGATATGTGAGTGCCTGAGGGCCGTGCGAGATTTGATCGGCCGCAACTGGCTGAAGCTGAACAGGGACAAGACAGTGATTCTCGTGGTGGGGTCCCCTCCGGATCCTTCTCTCTGGTCTCCCACTTTCTGGCCCAAGAATTTGGGTGATTTACCCTGCCTCACTCTCTATGGCCACCCAGGTGAGTGCTGTTTGCAAAGTAGGCCACTTTCTGCTACGGGTGTTACGCAAGGTGTGCCCTTTTTACCTGTCCATCTGCGCCCCCGGGTGGCTGCCTCTGTGGTGATCAGCCGGATTGATTACTGTAATGCTTTGTTCCTGGATCAACCTCTTGGGCCCATACATCGGTTCAAGCTTCTTCAAAATCTGGCAGCTATGGTGCTACATCCACCCCCTATGGATCTTACATCAGTCCTGTGCTATGCACCTGGCATTGGCTCCCGGTGGCCAAAAGGTTTGAATTTAAGTCGCTGTGCTTAGTTCCTTGTTCCTGTCCCGAGAGGATAGCTCAGGGACAACGCGGTCGCCTTGGAAGAAAGACGACACGGAGCACCACAGGTTCGATCCCCGGGCCCGCGCTTAGAAACCTCTGGGTATTAAGCGTGTTATAAATAACCTATCATATCATATCATATCATATTATAGAGCTTTCTATGGTCAAGGAATTGTAAAACAAGTTCTCGCATTATTTCCCAGGTCGTTCCCTTCGTTCCGAAAATGCTTACCTAGTTGTGATGACCAAATTTCGTCTTTCTAGGGTGTGAGGCTGAGCTTTTTTTGGTCTCTGCCAAATTGTGGAACAACGTACCTATATCTCAGAGACGTATTGAAAATCATCTTCTCTTTCATTGATTCCTTAAACCAGTTTTTTTTAGGCCTTTTATAGTGTTCCTGTACAGTGGCTTTTTTGTTTTATTGTGCTATTTCCTTGCGCCAAGATGCCCTTGGGGTGAATGTGCTCGCTATAAATCTTGTTAATATAACACAATATAACAGTCTCGACCCCTGCTCGAGGATCCATGTCTGCTGAGCCTTCAGAAGTGTCCCTAGACCACCCAGTGAACTGACAAGCTCTCTTGTGGGCTATCTCACTGCATCCGTCGGCATTCTGAGTGCATCCTTGGAATTTGGAGGATCTTTCTTTTTATTCATTTATTTCATGAATATTACAGAGCAGAGGATGAGTGTCCATAACAATAGGTGAGACGATGTGGATATAAGACCAGATGATGCGTAAGAGGTAGAAACATGAACCAAGGACAAGGACAGTACAGCATGATATAAAAACAAGATAGTTGAAGAAGTGCTAGGTTTTAGGGGCAAAGGGTGAGGAATGAGTGCCATGGGGTTGTCGTAGAAAAGTAGGGGGAGAGGAGAACAGGGAGATGTGGTGGCATATGCAAATGGTTCTATTGAAATAAGAAGAGCTAGGATGTTGGATTTAAATGGAGATAGAGTGGAAATAGTGCGAAGAGGGAGAGAAAGAACATTCTAGACTAATGGAGCGAGGAGAGGAAGAGAGTGGAAATGAGAGGTATAACAAGGGGCACAAGAGGTGGCAAGGAGGTGTGTGGAGGATGATTGTTTGGAGTGAGGGAGAGAGTAGGAAGTGAGATGGCCCGATAGGTATGGTGGGGCATGTCCGTGTATTGTTTTGAAGATGATGAGAATGTAATCATATGTTGCCCTCTGTCTCATAGATAACCAGCCTAACTAACGGCGGGCCAGGGAGGCGGAGGTGAAGTGGGATGGTTGAAGAGTCTACAGAGCGCAAAGTTGAGGACTTTGTCCAGAGGTGAAAAAGCATAGCTAGGAAGGCCACAGAGTAAGATCAAGGGAGTACTAAAGAGGAGATTGGGTTCTTAGCCGTGCTGAAGGAAAGGAGATGCCTTATTTTTCTGATGTTGAGGAGCGTGAAGATGTTAGATGGGTCGAAGGCGACATCAAGGTTGCAAGGAGAAGCAGAGGAGGGAAGGTAGTCAGGAGAGAAGACTAGAAGGGGGAGAGACGCCTGTTTGCATGGGAAGTTTACAACTTCGTTCTTAGTGGAATTGAGCATGAGCGAGTGACATGTGTGAGGGGTCAGAAATGAAAGCCGGACACAAAGTTGTCATGTTTTTGGTTAAAGACATTTATTAAATAAAAGTGGGTTGGGGAAATGCCTCTCTGCCCTTATTGTAAAGAGGAACTTCCATACCTAGAAACCAAAAACTAAGGCTCTGTATGTGTCAGGATGTCAGTAACTGAAAACCCATCCTTGTATCCAAAACATCCCATCCTGACCCTCACACTAGAAACAAAACAACACAGGGGTGCAAGGAAATGTCTTTAACTTGAGGTGCTGACAAAAGTGTTCAAAACCAAAAGTATAAAAATTACTTCAACGAAAATGTCCTCCAAGGAAAAGACCCTTGGATCCAGAGGGTGGTCCCCTTCCCCTGGATTATTAAACAGAATGGCAAAAATGTCTCTTTAATTCACAGTTCCTTTAGGTCTTTACTGGGCTCACAAAGTTCTTGTTTAAAGAATAAGTTATATAAAAGTCTTTCCGTAGAATTTCTTATAAATTTGACGATCACCTGGCATACTCCCCTACCAGGAATCTTAACACAATATCCACTGCCTGGTGTACTCACTTGCCAAGACTTCTCTTTATAACTTTTCAGATCACCTGGTACACTCCTCTGCAAGGAATATTTATACAACTTCCGTTACTGTTGTACTCGCCTGCCACAAATTCGTATGCATTTCACAGTTCTTGTACAACAATAGCATACAATAGCATACAACATGAGGTGCATTGTATATCTGTCTATGGTAACACTTCTTAAACTTCTCCCCCATACTGACATCTGTACTTGATTGGGGTTTGCCTTTGTACTTTATCTTGTCTGCAATCAACATTCTTCTTTTTGGGTGTTGAATTTGTACTTTTCCTTGACTGCATACAAACATTCTTCTTATTGGGTATTTAATTTGTACTTTGCACTGACTGCATTCAACATGCTTTGGTTATTTTCTGCATCAATCTTGTACCATTCAAACAATGGTCTCCAGCTGCTTTGGGCAGACTTAGCGGTTCCTTACAGCATCTCTGACTCTGCGCGCGCCTCCGAGGTGTGGTTCCTTCACTCGCTTTCCACTTTGGAGTGTTCAGACTTTCTTCCAGTGTCCTGCGTCACTCCGCAATCACACGCCAGCTTTCCTCTTCAGCTAGGACTGGAGAATGCTGTCTCTGCGAGTGGTGCAGCACCTAGGAGCTCATGCGCTGCTCCCAGCATCTCCACTGCCCTTCTTGCTCATATGCAGCGTTTCTCCTCCTGTCCCAACAGCCTTCTCCATTCCACCACATTGGTCTGTGTGCCTCGCGTCCGTGAGCCTCAGCGTCGGGTTCAAGTTCTTCTACTGCACTGTCCTATAATGCAGCTGCCATCCTTAAATGTCCCACGCACTGAAGAATTGGAAAAACAACTAGCCTGCATGTTGTATTTCGAGCTCCTGTCACTTTGCACAAACTAACGTATCCTCCTCCTCGTCGTCATCCCAGTACCTGAGTGGTTATAGGAGTTGGAGACCATGGAGGTTATTGGACTTTTAACTCTCAGATGGATTTTCTCAGAGACTTCACATATAGGTACATCATAAACTAAACGTGTTATGCGTGAATTGTGGGGGTTTGGGTCAATGGTGGGGGCCTGACCAGAATGGCAATAGGCCATTAAAAACTCTGGTATTATAGGATTTTCCTCATGTGAAAGGCGGGGGGGATACTCTGTCACACCCAATGATCTCAGTGTCATCAGTGAAGAGTTGATAGGAGAAGCCATAGGAGGAGATCAAGGTTCCAAGAACAGAGGTGCAGAGAGTGAATAGAAGTGGACAAAGGACTGATCCTTGGGGTACGCCAACAGTAAGGTGGGTGAGTGGGGAGGTTAGGCTGTTCTTGGACACCAGGATGGGTCTACGGGCGAGATGTGAAGCAAACCAAGCGAGGGCCTTGTCCCTGATGCCTAGGAGAGATAGTGCTGAGAGAAGGTCAGAATAGTCGCTGGTTTCGAAGGCAGCAGAGAGGTTGAGAAGAATAAGAGTAAATGAACTGTAAGCATGTCGAGCGTAAGAGATGTAGCTGATATTGAGGAGAGATGACTCAATAGGGTGCAGAGGTGGGTAGTGTGACAAATCCCAATATGTTGTCACTTCTCCCCAAGTGGGATCCCCTTACCATGAGGCCAGGGTAGTGAGGCCGCTTCCTGATAGTCCATCTGGGGGTGATTCTCAGCGGGAGCATTTCATGGGAAGAGATGTGCCCACTGGGGACAAGGGAGAATATCTCAGGAGAATGCAGTATACCCACCCGCCACCAATGCCCTTAACACCCCTTCAGTCCTTAGACCCTTCTTCCAATACAGACTCTGAAAGAGAGTAGACCCATGTACTTCTGTAACATCTGCAAGGTTAAACTAACCAAAAGTACTGGGATGTAGAAGATCATGAGAGCCCTAAGGGTTTGCCAAACCCAAGTACTGGGACGAGTAGGCCCATAGGAGGAATACGGACTCACGTGACAGCCACTACTGCAGATGTGGACGGTGTGCCAGGGTGGAGCCTGCATAACAAAACGGAAACTGAAGAAGGACTTGGTGTCTTCAGCCTGCGTCGAACCCAGGAGTTTCAATTGCATCCAGAGAAGAACTCGGCAGAGAGGCCAACGAACCAAGGGAGAAGGGATGCTGGCGCTCCACAAGGACACCCGATCCCGGGAAGTACCGAAGAGCTACCCGATCGCAAATGCAGGTATGGGGATGTTCAGGAGGCCCGGTAGGGATGCTGGGCTGACGGAAAAGTGGTCCCGAATCAGAGGAATACTTCCTCGGCCCATTGGCCTAAAGAAAACCACTGACCACCAGAGAGTGAGAGGCACAGGAATCTGGGACCCACATCAAGGAGTGAGGCATCTTTCTCATACCAGTACTTTGCGATAAGTAAGCTAAGTGTGCTGAACTAGAGAGTGATAAACACAGGGGTTGGGCACCCACATCAAGAACTTGGCGAGAGTGTGAGCCAAGAGAGGTAAACCGAAGAGAGAGAGAAACAAGGTTCTGGGACGCAAACCAGGAAGCGAGGCATCTTCCTCAGGTTCATACTTGGCAGGAGAGTGAACCAAGTGGGCCCAAATGAATAGAAACAGAAGCCAAGGTCTGGGACTCAAAATCAGCAAGTAGCATGGGCCATCTTCCTCATTGCAGTACTTGGTAAAGAGAGATAGCAAGCAAGTCCAGTCAAAGAAGCGAAGAAGCCAAGGTCAGGGAACCCTTCTAACATTGGAGAAATGTGCATTTGAAGCTACATGAGAAAAGGCCTGTGGAAGGGAGACATTACCCTGGTGATCTGGAACTGTCCTAACAAGTTAAAAGATACCAGGAGAAGGGAGTCATTTTCCTGGTAGCCAAGACCAGAAGAAGGGAGTCATTCCCCCCTGGTGCTGTGGAAAAGTCAAGATACTAAGGAAAGGAGGCATTCTCCTAGTAACCATTGATGTACAAACTCTAAAGCCAAGAAACCAGGAGAATGAAGTCATTCTTTTGGTAACTAAGACCAGGGGAAGTGAGTCATTCCCCCTGGTTGTGTTGAAAATAGGCAGGGTGTCTGCTCAGGAGAACTGTTTTGAAACTTGCATTTTGTGTGTTGACCTTCAGAAGGGAGCCCTTCCCCCAGGAAGAAGCCAATACTTGGGAACAAATTTCTACTATTAGTCGTCGTTCCGGACCAAGAAGACCTACTTTATCTTTAGTTTAGTATTAAGTGTAAGGGATAGAAATAGGGTGTTTGACACAGGATGCTGGACTAGTATTTTACGCTGACATTCTGACAGAGCAATTAGTATTTTAGTGGAGGTGTGGAAACCCCTCTTAGAGTTAGTGAAAGTTAGGTTTTCTCTTTATTTTTACATTTAAGAAAATTCTATAACAATCATAATGGCACCTGTGTCTCAGGCTCCTCCTTCTCTACCCATACAGTAGCCAGATTGGAAAGGATCACAGAGGATGTGTGTGTCAAGGATCCTAGTGAGTCGGTTGAAGACTACATGCTCTAGGATTTTGGAATAGTGAGGTAGAAGAAAGGCAGGATGAAAGTTGGCAGAACAGTTAGAATCTAGGCTAGGCTTCTTAAGGATAGTGATGACCGTAAACTCGAAATTCTATTTATGTGGAATTTCTGAGGATGTTGGCCTTACAGAATCCACATTCAATAAATCTTTTTAAGAAAAGAATGGATCATGCATTGGAACGTATTAACATCACCAAAGAAGATCTGATTACACGAGTGGGATATTCCAAAAAAATGCTATATCAGATGGATTGGGTTGTATCACAGGATGGAATTGGTTCTTATCTGTTTTATAAAGAATTTGCTTTACATACACATAAAAGGGTTCCCAGGCTGATGGATGTTGAGTGTTTTCCCGACATTAAAATACATGACATCTATATGTGGTTTTGCTTAAATCAGCTTAATTGCAAAGAATGCATTAGTCAGTGGCTGCATTTTAACTCTGATACATGTCGCTTTTGCAAAAAAGCTCCGCAAAAGGAATCTATCAAGCATTTGGTCATCTAATGCAGTTACTTCAAAAATGATAGATTCACTTTTTTGGGGGAAAGCAACGTGATGAAATCTGTATCAGCATGTGAAATGTTATGAATAATTCCCACACTTCATTCCTGTGTGCCTTGGGGAGGCTATTATGTAAAATTGAAAATGAACTTTTGCACAGAATTAATCATGTGGCACTTGACTAAATGGAATATTCTGTGTAGTTATCTATTCAAGCTAATAACAATGTGCACTGGGCGCGCGAGGAAATTGTGTGCTTTTAAATGTTTTTTCTAATAGGCTGTCAGACTATAAGATCGTAATGTTTGCTATGAAATATGTTTAACAATTCGAAAAAGCTCTTAAGTGTGTAATGTGGTACTCATGTTAGATCATGTTTTAAACTGAAATTGTGGAAATCTTGCATCAGTATTTTTCATTTGGATTTTTGTTATAGGTTATGTTGTGATGTATATATATTTGTATGTAATTCTTTAAGTGTAGAAAGTTTTTTGTAAACTGAAACACAGTATTAATAAAAAAATAAAAATAAAAAAAAGATGACAGCAGCCAACTTGTAGGATGGTGGAAAAGTGACACTGTCAAGAAAGAAGTTGAAGAGGGAAGTAAGATATCGAGCAACACTGGGAGCTATAGGTTTCACTGTGTGTGGAGATAGATGGTTGATGGGGGGGCACATGAAGGTTTAGCCCTGAGGAGAAGGTCAAGAATCTCATCCCGGTTAGATGGGGCAGAGGAAGACATTGTCGCAGGAGAGATGAGTAGAGGTGGTGGAGAAAAGTGAGCAGGTGGGGGAATAGAAGGTAATTTGTGAATGTTGGAAATGTTTAAGTAGAGAGCTAGATCGTTAGCAGAAAGAGTACAGGAGATAAAGGGGATTTTATATGGTGATAGAATTGAGTTGAGAGATTTTTGGAGGCTCCTAGGTTGAGAGGAATAAGGGTGAGATAGAAGTCACGTTTGGCAGAGGCAAGAGCAGAGCAGTAGTTTTGAAGTGCTGTCAGGTAGAGTTGAAAGTCTGAGGAGTTTCTAGATCTTTGCCAAGTGCAAAGGTTTTTCCTCATTGTTGTTTTCGAGGTTGTGAAGGCATCAGGAAGTAGACACAGACAATTGGAGAAAGTTTGGGCTACAAACTTTTATTAAAATCACAAAGCGGTTGGGATAAGGCCTATCTTGCCCTATGCTAAGGTGGGATTACCCTACCTAACAAACTAATGATAGTCGGTGTCAGGAAGTCCAAAGTAATGTCTGTGTACAAAACCTATACTCGCCCTGTGTGCGAGGAAGGTCTGTCCCTGGCCCGCAGCTTTTAGATGCACTCCTCCTCGTTGACCCAGGTTTTTTCCTCTATAAGAGCATCCCAATCCTCCTCATGTATGTTGGCTTCCTAGAAAGGCTAGTTTAATGGTGTAACACCTTTACCCCATCCTACCAGGAAGGATATTTAGGAACTCAACCCCACCACCCCCTTTCCCAACACAAACACTTTGTCACGGACAGCTCGCTATGAGAGAAAATGGACAAACACCCGAACCGTACACCTGACATGTCCCAATACAATGGTTAGGGAGGGTCAGGCAATTCCTGACCATCACACACACACCTGACTTCCATTACGCTTCCCCACATGGATAACAGGCAGAGCACAAGAGCACACTCTGAGCAGGCGAAACACATGAGGAAGCAGCAGTTCCAAGATGGCAGTTTAACTTGAGGAGAAAGATGGCAAAACAGAAGGGATCGCAAGGAGTGAAGTGCCCTTAACCTTTTTGACGAGGAGCCGCTGCTTTCGCGAACCCTCGAGAATAGAAAACGTAATACCAGGAAACTAGGCTGAAGAATCCTGCATTGTTAGTTGGAGGAACCCAGGGCTCTCCTGTGTCGATAATCAAGGCGGGGAGAATCGCTTGCAGCAGTGGTTCTGTCCTTGGCTCCTACAACAAAGCAGTGCCATTCAAATCAACACAACCGGTGAGTTAGAGAGACTAATACCAGACTGGTCTGTGTTGAAGCCAAGGTTGCAAGCTGAAACATTGTATGGTGAGCGTTGAAGTGAACAGTGTATAATACGCATGTGATAATCAACGTGAGTAAAAATTGAACAAATGAGTGATTGAACTTTGAAACCAAGATACAATACCCTTGACAGAGTGGTACTGCACCGCGTGCATGCTCATTCGAAGGTCTCTGTAAGGTATCCAACTGAGAGTTGCAAAGGTGAAAGAGTGGCAAAGAACTGTATATCAAAGTGGTCCTGCAACGGGTCAAGTAAAATCCTGTGGACAATCGAAAGTCTTCGATGTGATACTGCCAGGAAAGTTGATGACAAAGTAGTATTAAGTTGGTCTGAGCCCGAACGAGGGAAATACATTGAAAGCTTTGGGTTAAAGCAAGTTTGTGTTAGAGTGAGTTAACTTGGTCGGAGTCTGGCGGGGGGAGACTGATTGAACATTGTGATAAAAATTGATCTGAGCCAGGCTGAGGGGGATCCGGGGTGAACTGTGAATCACCCGAGAAATTGAGTATGTGTGAAAACCTAAGAGGAAAAGAACATATTGTTTTTTTGTTGCATCAGGCCCTCTGAAAGGAGAGACTTTGTAAGGCAAAGAGACTTGCCACGGAAGGCCTTGATTCTAATGTCTGAACTGCACCCTCGTGCTAGAGAAGCCAGAGACTGACTCCAGTGTACCACCTTGTCCCATGCAGAAAACGTGGGGAAGGGAGGCCCACGGCCTGAACATCCTGACATATCATTTCTTGAACACTGTTAATATAGGTCCGTTTATTTTGACAAGACACCACTAGGACTATGTTATTATTATTTGATGGTCATAGCTTGCTCCCATCTGTTGATTTAGGATTAGATAGCTGTTTTCAAACCCTTTTTTTGTAGTTCAATAAACACCCTTGATTAACTGTGGTCACTTGTGTTTGTCTTACTGTTGATACCAGGCCTTCCTTACACGGCTCCCAAATGGGAGCCAGTAGAGTCTGTGCCGTACAGTTGAAACATGGGCAAACTTGGGTAACCCTGCCACTAGCCGGGCAGTTGAGTTTTGCAACCCCTGTAGCCTATTAAGATCTACAATGTTTCAATACTGTGCATTAAAACTGAAGATTTAACCCATGATTCTCTCTTAAGTGAGTTACTATCGTTTTAACTACACAAGGGAAATACAGCAGCCTTCCAAGTGCAATTTAGTTTTGGATAATAAAATATCAAATGTGGGCATATTTGAATTAGTTTGACTGTAAACAAATGTACACCTTAAATTGATCAATGTCACCTAAGGCCCTTGATTCTCTTTGTTGTATTACTCTCTGCCTCTCTTTTGGAGATCCAACCAACTATGCATCAGGTGTCGAGAAATGTTTCTACGCCCTATCCCCTGGTCTTCCCTTCGCCCAAACGACCACCCCCCGGAACACATGTCTCTTCTTAAAGATCTAAATCTCACAGCAACTCTGTTTTAGATCCACATCACTTTATAACGTATCCTTTTGAACCCCAACCTTTGAACAATCCCTTGCCTCCTTGTCACCAGCCATAATTTCTCCCAGGTCTTGAAAACGTAATGCTTGTATTTTCCTATTTCATCAGATGACAAATTATGAAAATCCGATCCTCCCCCTGCAGTGGAATATCTGATGGCAAACAAAAAGAAAGCCCCAAGACAGGAGTGTTTCCTGGACATAATTCCTTCATCATATCTACACCACTATATGTGGATACGCCACCATGTTCTGGTAACTTCAATTTATTTATTATGTCCATGTTCTGGGGGAATGAGCAGGTGTGTGATAATGTAAGTCCTTTTAAATATAGGTTTTGTTCATTTATTTATTTAATATATCAAGCTATAACCAGCTTGCAACATTATCCCACTGTGAAGCAAGAACGTGAGCAGCACCAACATGTAATAGAGTGCACTTTTCATCAGTTTTGGGGATATCTACAAAGTTAAGCAACTGCAACTTTGTTGGGGTCTGTTGTGGGTCAGATGTGGTAGCTACAGGTGGATCCAGATGAATTACTTTGGAGGGTTATTGAAGAAAAGAAGTTAGAAATTAACTAACGGTAGCACATGTTTAGGCTTCTGATGTTTGCTCCCGGAAATCATTGTAACTGCTAGGGTTTATCCAAACATGTCAGAAAACGTCCAATAGATGGCAGCACTGACTGCCTACACGTGAATTCCTAAATTCGATACACCCCATTTTTCCGCGGCCATTTGGGCGCAGAGATCTTTTGGTGCCAGCATGTTTGTGTGGTACAATACCCACTTTTAATTTAAAAAAAATAATTAAAGCATTGGTCGGTCGCAAACCCAGGCCTGCGAGACCAGAACCGTTAACCACAATGCCATAGAGATAATATTGTTTCATGTGCACAAGTTATATATATTAACCCAAGTCAAATATATATATATATATATATATATATATATATATATATATATATATATATATATATATATATATAGGTCTTGTAGTTCAGCTGACCCGGGTTCAAGGCAGCAGTAATGCTTAATTTTTTTATTTGATTAAAATAATGACATTGTAACTGGTGACGCCAAACTGGGCGTGCCAAAACGGGTCTTGCGGGCAGACGTCGGCGCCAAATCGGCCCGCGATGAACTGGCAGCGCCGAAATGTCCTGATCCGTCCTAAATGTCCTAAATTACATTGAAAATTAACATCAAAGTTAGCACTTCCATCTAGTGGACATTTTCAGATATACGCGTACATGAAGATGATCCAAACATAGAGGTTATATGATATGTTAATATTGTTTTTTATTTTGTGCAACCATGCAATTTAAAAAGTAGCAATTTGTAGTTCCCGAAGCTACAGGGCTGACAGACATCAGCTTGCACTTGTCACAGAAGATCCAAATGGACTACTTGATCAAATGGTACCTTCCTTCAAACACTAGTCCGTTCAGGTTCTGTGGGGCTAACGTGGGTTGAGGGTTGGAGGGCACTGGGGGCGGTGAGGGGGGAATCACCAAGGATAGGCCACTTCCCATAATGCAAGGTTTTCAGCAAAATGTGACTGTACAGTTAGATTAAAGAATAAGAGTTATGTCAGTGATTTCAAATCGCTAACTACCTCTGGTTAAAACATCCAGCTCCTTTTTATGGTAACAAAATCTATTTAACCATCCATTTATTAAATATGCACATTTCATATTTTGAACAAGAGCTTCATTGTTATCTGTGTGATAAGAAGCTCAGTTCCCCACAAGTGTTTGTTTAAAGTGCATATTTTAGGACTAACTACAAAATTAATATGACTTTTTATTTTGCCCTATGTCAGGCAACTGGAACCCAACAAATCCTCATTTAATTCTTTACATTTTTGTATGTGTAGTGTTCTGTTCCCATTATAAATTCGGGACTACAAGTTCAAGAATGAAAATAGATAACAAGGGCTGCATCAGAATAATCTGCGATTTCTTTGCTTCAAAAGAATTATGCATAATGTTAATATAGCAATAAAAGTTACATTATATTCTACACTGGAAAAACACAGTAATCACAGAGTGGATAGTGAGAGGCAATGCTACAGATGAGTGGCAGTGCCATTATGGGATCTGACATCAAACGTGTTCTTATCTAGTGATTTCTAGGCGCCATTGGTGAATTGTGGCTACATTTGTGATCAAAATAATCAGCCTGTTATCTAGATAGGATTTTTTCTGCAATGTAAGGTGGTCTTTTATAGTATATTTCTTCCATTTTTACGGTGCCTTGGCCATTAATGTGCTGATGTATCAAATGCTTAAAGGTATCATATAAGAAGGCATACATTGTATGGAGGGGAACGGCTATGTTGGCACTTCCACGGAAATAATTGATATATGATATGATATTTTATTTATATCGCGCCCATACACAAGTGGTTGAGGGCTCGAAACAATTTGTCACCCCCGTCCAATTTCTATCATTTGTAATATGGGGTGTGAAAAGACTGTTTAGCAGGTGAAATCGCACTAACGTGTTCTTACACCTCATAATGAAAAAGGGTAAATGTTGCCAGTTGTTTGCGCATGGCATGCAGCATTTACAAAGGACTCCTATGGATCCTCCTCCTTTTAGCAGCTGCTAGAAATCCACTTGTACGCGAGCATGAAAACGTTACGCTTGTTGCATTTCACCCCTTTTGAGTGACATGGTACGTTCCAGGGTTGTGTCCTGGTCACATGGGGTAACCATGTGACCAAGTAAATAAAAAGGACGAGCCGTTTACAAGAAGATCCGGATCCCCCCAGTGTTTGTGAAGAGCTTGAAGACCCACAAGGACCTGGTTGACATGCTGCAAGACCTGTGCGCCAAACCAACCTTCACCACCAAGCCTCATGGTGAGCATGTGAAGATCTCGCTCACCACAATGGAGGACTACAAGAGCGTGACGGATGCCTTCACCGTACAGAAACTGCAGTACTACACATTCCCACTGGAGCGAGTGAGGTCCCAGAGGTTTGTGGTCCGTGGCCTGCCGACAAACACCAGCGTGGAAGACATCACAGATTAACTCGCAGAACAGGGTCTCCCAGTGAAGAGTGCTGTCCAGCTGACCTCGCCAGAAATTCCCTCTATTTGTTGCCACCCTTGCACAAACCAGCGATGGAAAACGGGCGGACCTGACAAAGATCACACGGTTGTGCAGCTGCACAGTTACCACTGAAGCACGGAAGGGCAGAAGAGGACCGATCATGTGTTTCAACTATCAACGCATCTGCCACACATCTGCCTTCTGCCACCAGGATCCACGCTGCGTTCGATGTGGGGAGAACCACACATCGCAAAACTACACCCGAGCCCGAACAAATCCGGCAACCTGCGCCAACTGCAAAGGACCTCACCCTGCCATCTACCGCGGATGCCCAGCCCTTACCAAAGCTAAACAGGATGAGCAGCAGAGGAGGGCACCACAACCACCACTGCAAGCTCCACGGAACCCACCAACTACTATAAATGACCCGCAGAGGAGCAGCGGACAACACCAACCACACCAAAGACCCTCACATCGCCAGGACTCCAAACCAACAACTGCAGCGCAGAGGAACAACCTACCTCACCTGCCAACAGGCCATGGCCCAGCGAAGACACAGACGACACCCACTACATCCGGGCTGAGCTAAGCTGGAGTCCTAAGTCCACCACCCAACACGCCGCAGGCTGCCACCTCAGCGCAGGAAGAGGTAAGAGCGAGCTCCATCGACTGGAAGAACATCATCGTGAAGATTGCAGCTTTTGTTTCAGGGCTTAACATCAACCCCACCATGGCGATGGTGGCACAGCTCATCCTGAGCCTACTCCAGGGCGAAAAGACGAACCAACATGCCATCTAAACCAAGCTGCGCCATCGTGATGTGGAATGCCAACGGTATTCAGAAGAAGACAGACGAACTCCTTCACCTGATGGAAACGAGAAAGGTGAGTGCTGCTTTGCTTTCAGAAACCCACCTGCAAGGAAACCAGAAGCTGAGCCTTGCGAACCACAGAGTGTACCGGACCGACCGACCTACAGGAGCCAAAGGAGGGGGGAGAGCAGTGATAGTGAACATGACGATCGACCACCATGAGATTGCACTCCTACCCCTCAGAAGCATTGAAGCCACTGGCGTGCAAGTCAAGACTGCAACAGGACCACTCCGACTGATCGCAACCTACTGCCCCCTGAAAGTAAAGCTGGATCTCCGAAACCTGGATGCTTTGCTGGATTCGACGGTTCCAACAATCATCGGCGGAGACCTCAACACCAAACACCGATGCTGGAACTCCAGGACTGCCAACCCGAGGGGACGGACACTGCTGGCGTATTCCAGGAAGAACGACTGTGTGGTAGCAGGCCCGACTGAGCCCACGCACTACCCAGGTGTAGCAAGTCACAACCCAGATGTGCTGGACATCGTGCTACTGAAGAAACTGCAACACTCTGTGGAGCTGGAAACACTGGTGGAGCTGACCTTGGACCACAACACAGTAGCAATTACTGTGGGAGATGAGATGGAACCCTACCAGCAGGCCGAGAAGTACAACTGCAGAAGAGCTGACTGGAGCCGCTTTAAAAAAGAGCTAAACAGCAAGGTCACTCCAGCCCCACTGAGCACCAAGGATAATATCAACAGGGCCGTGGAAGACTTCACGACAGCAGTCCAGGAGGCAATCAAGAGCAGCGTTCCGAAGCAGAAGACAACCAGATGTTCCCTCTAAGACCTACCGAGAGGCATCCAGCAGTCAATCCCCGAAAAGTACCGGGCCCGACGCCAATGGCAGAAGTTCCGCACACCTGATCTCCTGCAGAAGTACAACACGCTCACAAGACTCCTGCGGGAACAGATCCAACAGCACCGTGGAGAGAAGTGGGAGGCTGCAACAGCCAAGCTGAAGGAGGTGGACAACTCAGTGTGGAGGATGACTCGTCGCCTGACTGGGAAGAAGGAGCCAAGCCCACCAATCAAGGGACGAACCAACCTTGCATGCAGCAACGCAGAGGTCCTTGCCGAGACACTGGAGGCTTCGTTCTCCCCAAACAAGGTAAGTAGGCTCTCAGACGGAGTGGAGGAAGCTGTTGAGAAGTATCTTGCCAACCAAACCGGGCTGGGAGCAGAAGACATCAAGGAGTGCACAAGCTCTGAGGTAGCAGGGCTTGCAGAAAAGCTGTCGAATGGCAAGGCACCAGGGAGCGACGGAATAACCAACCTGGCAATCAAGAAACTCCCACCAGCATCAATGGAACACCTCACAGAGATCTTCAATGCATGCATGAGGCTCCAGCACTTCTTGAGTTCCTGGAAAGAAGCAAGTGTCATCGTTTTCCCAAAGGCCGGCAAACCACTGAGGGATCCAGCGAACTACCGCCCCATCAGCCTGCTCTCTGGATTATCGAAGATCCTGGAGAAGGTCCTCCTCGCCCGACTCAGCGACTTCACCTCCGAAAGAAATCTACTAGCAAAGGAACAGTTTGGATTTCGAACGGAGCATGCAACGACTTATCAGCTACTGAGAGTGGTGGACACCATCAGCCACGGATTCAACATGAAGAAGTCCACAGGAATCGACTTCCTGGATGTCGCCAAAGCATTCGACCGCGTCTGGCACAAGGGACTGCTGCACAAGATGATTGGCCTGGGATTTCCGAACTACCTGGTGAAGACGATTGCAAGCTACCTGGGAGGCCGCACCTTCCATGTCGCCATGCGGTCTGCGATGTCCTCATCACATCCCATCCGAGCAGGCGTGCCACAGGGATCGAACCTCGGACCCTTCCTGTTCAACCTCTTCACCAACGACATCCCGACAGATCTCCACAAGACAGACCTGGCGCTGTATGCAGACGATGTTGCAGTCATCTCGCAGTCATTCAGCGAAAAGGAAGTGGCAAAGAACCTGCAAGCTTCATTGGCTACCACCGTGAAGTGGTACAGCGACTGGCGGCTAGAACTCAACACCAGCAAGACGACTGCAACGCTGTTCACCAGAAAGAAGATCAAGGAGCACCCACACATCAGCCTCAACGGGGAGACCATCAAATGGGAGAGCAGCAGCCGCTACCTCGGTGTGACCCTGGACAGCAAACTCAACTGGGAAGCCACATGGAGAATACTCAGCAGAAGGCAACAGGAAAGATGGCAGTGCTGTACCCACTCCTGAAGAACAAGTCCATGCCCCTCCGGACAAAGATCAACGTCTACAAGGCGATCATCAGACCAACCCTGACGTATGGTCAGCATGGAGGACCTGCATGAGCGACACCGGAAGAGTCTTCAGATAGTCCAGAACAAGGCCCTGTGGATATCGTCTGGAGCTCCAATCTTCACAAGGATAGCAGACCTTCATAGAGACCTGGACATCGAGATGTTGGACGAACATCTAGCAAAGCTGAGTAAGAACTTCTGCCAAGGACTGGATCAGAACCCGAACCCTCTGATCAGAAGACTCACTGCCACCACTGCAAACCCCTTCGACCTCTACCCGTGGCTCATCATTGCGAAGACCCTGTGAAACCAGCTCTACTGTGACAAAACCACACAGACCAAGAAGAATACAAACCCACGACTACATACTCAACCCGAGAAGATGGAGTAATGAGGCTCAAGCCCCAGTATCCAAAAATCACAGCTGATGGATAAAAATGCATCAGCAAGAAGAAGAACAAGCTCGGCTTGTCAGTCCATGTTAACCTGACTCCGGTGTCGTTCTTGTGTGCACCCTGCTGGTGCAATACCACATTCAGTAGGCCCAGGGACGGGGCCATGCACGAGGTCGGTGCCCCTGCTGGGCAACGCCATCCTCCTTAAATGGTATAGCCATGTGACCATGGCTTAGGGTGCAACGCATCCCTGGCCTGGGTGCCCCCAGAGCCGGGGCTACTGTGAGCTGGGTTCCCCCAGCCCACGTGGTCTGCTCTGGTGACCCGGGGCCGAGCAGGGTGATCCATGTTCATTGTCTGATGCGTTGTGTGGCCCCAACGACATCTGAGGCCCGCCACAGTGACCCGAGGCGGGCCCACAACAATGCCGACGGGGGCTGGAGCCGGTGAGGATGGCCCAGGCCGCTGGGGGTGCCTGCAGGAGAGCATGTGGCGTTGGCCGCTGAGGAGATCCGCGGATGGCCCAGGGCCCCGTGTTTGCTGGCACGGGCCGCCTGGTGCCCGCCTGGTAGAATGCGGCGGTGACCGCAAGGAGAAGTGATGGAGGTGGCGGCGTTGGCTGCTGCCCAAGGAGAAAAATGCAGCCGGAAGCTTCAGGCGGGGGGGGGGGGGCGCAAAACAGCTGAGTCGGCCCCTTTGTGGTGGGCGGTGTCAGCTGAGGCGGCCTGATCGCTCCCGCTTTGGCTCCATCAAGGATGGGGTGGCCGTGGGAAGCGAAGCAGCTCGGGACCTGAGGCGGCCCCAACGAGATGCCACGGAGGGGCATGGCCTTCCGAGTTCCCCGGCAGCAGTAAAGGCAAGGCAGAATCTCTTGCGCCCGCTCAGAGGACAAATGAACTGTCGGGAGCAGGGCGGGAAAAACAGTGCGTGCAGATGGGGTAGCCTGCTTAAGGGCCGAGCAGAAAAAAAAAAATCAACAAAAAAATACGGAGGAAACGTGGCCTGCAGCGGCCCCCAAAAATATGATTATTGAGGTGGGTCCATCACCATCTGGGCCCGGAGTGGAATGGGGAAAAGATCAATGGGACATTGTGGAGGTGGGTGACAGCCCCAAAACGAGGGGGCTGTCGTAAGCTCCCTACAACCGGGCGTGGCTTCTTAACGCCTGGGCTCGCAGTGGCACTGAAGGAACAAAGGAAGGTGGAGATGCCCAAGATTACCGGGCCCGCGGCAAGAAAAAAAAAATGAAACGGAAAGGGAGTAAGAGGAGCAAATGTTTCACTGGGTCCGTGGTGGCCCAAATGGAGGAGAATAGCCTGTGGGTGTGCATCACGGAGGATCTGCAGGTACCCAGCCCCATCAAATAGAAAAGAGGGGGGCCAAGAAGTACACACACCCCTGGGGCGCTTCCTCTAGCTACCAGCAGTGGCCACTCAAGGGAGCTACAAGCACCAGGCCGCCCAGGGTGTCAGCTGAGTGCGGGAACGCATCCCTGAAGAACAGAAGAGGGAAGCCATGGTATCCGGTGGCCCCACAGCAATAAGGAGTGGGCCATTTTAATAGCGCTGCACTAGCCTACAGTGCCCATCAGTTCTGGGACACAAGAAGATGACCCGTCAGCTAACTCCTCGCACAGTTTCTCGCTGTCACCAGGAGGATCCAGGCAGGGCAGCGGCTCCATCTGGAATGCGTGTGCACCCTCAGGGTCCTTTAATTCTGTGAACCAAGCCAAGTGTCGTAACTGGCCTAGACACCCGTTTGCCAGTATCTCCCTGCCAGCAGCCCCTAGGTGGAAGGGGAAGTAAAAGGAGTGGGTCCTGTCATCCTGCCACCAGCTCCCTGCAACGGGGAGCCTACCCCTATCTATGTACAACGCCATGTGGCCCAGTTGATCCAGGTGCAGGTGTGCCGGGCCCTGAACTGTGCTGTCGTCTGGCTACCAATAGCATCCTGCCACAAGGTCTGCCCACCAGCTACGGACTAGGCAGATGTGGCCCCTGGTATCCCCAGCTGCGGCTTTCCCGACCCTGAACTATCATCTGACTGCCAACATCCAGCCAAGACTGTGTGCTGCCGTCGAGACGGGTGGAGGTGGCCCCTGGGATCCCGGGTGTGGCCATATTCTGGTGTGAACCCCAAACTGTCCTGAAGGGGGGGTCGGACTAGTGGCCCGCGGACCTGGAAGAGCCCCGCCATAATGTTGGGTGGTACTGTTATAGCATTTGGGGTGCGGGGTGCCAGCGACAAGTGATGGCAGTATGTTAGTGGCGCAGTGCCCACTCACCCAGGTTAATAAAGGGTGTTGAAACTAGTGGGGTTTATAGTAATAGTGTTAGAGTGTGGGTTGTGTTGGGATTTTGGGAGTTCGTTGTGTTGTTATGAAAAAGGAGGAGTGTTGCATGTCACCCCTTTTTGGGGACATGGTCTGTTCCAGGGTTGTGTCCTGGTCACATGGGGTAACCATGTGACCAAGTAAATAAAAAGGACGAGCCATTTCCGGCTCGTCGGTCGATGTTAACCTGACTCCGGTGCAGCAGGCCCAGGGAAAGGGCCCTGTACGAGGTCGATGCCCCTGCTGGTCAACGCTGTCCTCCTTCAATGGTATAGCCATGCGACCATGGCTTAGGGTGCAACCCCGGCCTGGGTGCCCCCAGAGCCAGGACCACTGTGAGCTGGGTGCCCCCAGCCCACGTGTTCTGCTCCGGTGATCCGGGGCCGAGCAGGGTGATCTCTGTTCATTGCCTGAAGCGTGATCGCATCCCCAAGGGATCCACGTCGGGTGGGCCCAACGACATCTGAGGCCCGCCCCGGGACCCGAGGCGGGCCCACAACAACTCTTGCATAAAACCATGTGTTTGTTGAAAGTGAAGCAGGGTGGAAAACTGAACTTGCATTCGGCCAGCTCTACCTCCAAAACAACTAAAATTCCCCCACAGCACAGAAAGTGCTGTTAAAGGAGGCGTAACACATATGTCTCCCATTTGCAAGACGTTTTGTAATCCGGGGTCTTCGCAAAGGAGGCCCGAAGAAAGATTCAATGACTAAAAACAGCATTGGCTGGTTTTGATTAACAATGCTCTCTCGTTCCTATATGACGCCCGGTGCATCTACAGGTAAATAAGAACCACAGGGAGAGGTGGCCAAGGTGGCGGTGGTGCCTCCATTGAGTTCTGTGTACACTGGCCTGGGAACGCAGGTTACTGCTGCCAATCCAGTACAGAGGACCCATCAACAGGAGGAATTAAGGCTCGGGATGGTCATGTGATGCGGTGAGCGTGCACAGAGTGTCTGCACCCGTGTGACGTGTGCGTGTGGAAGCCTCCTCCTCCCCACCGACGGGACGATCAATGATCCAGGCAGTGCCGAGGGACCTAGTGGAGGCTGATGGACAGCTGAACTAACAAAGACCATCTTCATATGGACAGGGTCCCATCTCTTAAATATATTCAATGATGCACGAATGGGCGCAGCTATCGTTGATGAGGGCCAGACTGTTTTCCCCACGCAGACCAGAACATAGGAAGAGCTCCACGTAGCATTACAGCTACTGATGCACAAAGTCACCTCTTGTAACAGCAGTATAAGAACGCATTACAAATTAAACAGGCTGCAGCTGGTGACCTATAAATCTTTACTGTTTTTTTGCAGAGGTTCGGTGTGTATTCTTCATTTCCAGCCTTGCGTGTTTTATAACACAGGTGGAAGAAGGGGTAAAATAGCGTCTGGGAAGACCAAACAGAAAGATAAAGGGGCTAATGCTGACTTCTTCTTTGCATCACGGAATAGGAGGACAAATCAGTAGGAGCCTAGATGTAGGAAGCTCGCGAGACACGGCACCACCATAGTCTCACGAGGTCCTTCATGGAAGTGCGCCCAGCTGTGCGGTGCGGCAAAAGAGATACAGTACGGCACCAGAGACACGGAGCAGACATGATCCTGGTGCTCCACTGATTGAGGACCTTAAGACTGCCACAAATCCCCCAGAGCAGTCCTAGGGCTCCAGGTACTTTATCCCTGCTCCCAAGCAGCCCATGAACAATATATGGACCTTGTTCAGTGTTACCTGCAATTGCTTATGTTAAGGCAAATAAAGTTGTTACTTTCAGCAATCAATGACCTGATTATTATACTACACCAGACCAACTTCCCCATCCAGGGGATCCGGTAATGGGCGCTCTTGGGTGTATCGAGAAGTCAGTATTGCGACTGGAAAATAAGTTTGATAAAAATTAACCAAAAAATGATAGCTGGAAAGTAGAACCTTCACCCTTGCAAAGAGAATCTATGAATTAAGACTAGCAATGTTTCCAAATAACCCCAATGATGAAACACATTGGAAAAGAGATTGGGACTGCAATCAAAGGGAACAAAGTTTTGGAAACCATATACGAATATCTGGAGAACGTGGTGCCAGCTAAGCCAGTCAGAGTCCTCAGACTTCTGTCTGTTGCGGATCAGGATGACCCAATCACCTTTGTGTCTACCTGAACTCCAGACCGACCAGATCTAGAAGTTGAAGACTCTATGGGCCTCATTACGACCCAGGCGTTAAGGGTTAACGCCGTCGTTAACCCTTAACGCCTGATTCTGATTTTAACGGCTGCTTTTAGCAGCCGTTAAAATCCATGGCGCTAACCTGCCATGATGCTAATTACGCCACCGTAATTTACGGTGGCGTAATTAGCGCCTTCCCCACTCCCATTATGCCCTATGGGGCATAAATGGGAATGGGGAAGGGAAAATGGGAAATGGGGATTTACCGCCCCACTCACCTTGGAATAGGGCGGTAAATCCGCCATCCACCATGGTGTAAACGTAGTTTACACCATGGTGGTAAAGTTGGCGCAATTAGCGCCTGGGTCGTAATGACCCCCTATATATGTTCAGAAAATGCTACAGGATTAAGGTGCGCACCCTTACTAAGCCTCAGAAGCCAAACTCGGACCAAAGCTCATTGTCAAGCTTTGAGACGTTTGAGATAAAGAGAGAATCTTGAAGCTGGCAATCTGAAATACCAGCAACACAAGATTCATATCTTTCCAGACCTGGCACCTGTAACAGACAAGAGGAGGAAGAAACTTAACAGGCTTAAAATGTCCTTTCTGGCCCAGGGAGTGAAGGCAGGGTTGCTTAGAGAAGCTAGGCTGAAGGTCAAGTGGAAAGTCTATATTTTCTGGGGTGCTTAGAGAGCCAAAGTTCAAGCCGATCACTGGAAAGTCACAGCTGTTGAAGGTTAGGAATGAGGGGATGCAATCCCAGCTGATGTTTATCTCAAGTTGGTTTTAAAAAGGAGACATCTAATCCTACTGTTTTACAAATTAATTTTGTTTTGCCCATTACTCACGTATAGGGGCTTAGGCTCAGAGGAGTAAAACTGGGGGTGGGAAGTGGTGAAAAGGTATAGGATATCATCCTACAGATTGGAGGCGGTCACAGGAGGACAGATGCTGTTTGCTCTGCCCTGGAAGATGAATCGGGGTAGCCAAAGGAAATGGTTATTTACAGCCTTTTGGTCCAGGCGGAGATCTGTCTGCATAGCAATTGGGCAGCCCTCTTAGTACAATTATGGGTGTGAGTCTCCCAGAGACTATAGAATAAATAAAAAAAAGTAATGCGATATAAGTCTGGGAGCTAGAAACGGGCAAGCTCATCTGTAAATAAGCCCAACTGTAAATTTCTTTGCCCTTCAACGAAAAATCTCTCCTATTACTGGGGAATGTGGAGGCCTCCATCGCCAAGATCTACAGTGACTAAGTTGTTCTTTATTTTTATTTGTCCCCACATGTTAAAGAGGACTACCAGCGAGACTCCTAAAAACTTATTCTTGTTCGTCTATCTTCATGTATCCTTTATGGAGGCCTCTCACGTTGAGGGCTTCGCTCATGTTGTCTTGCAATTAAAACTGCAATACAAAATATATTTACAAAATAGGAACCACATGACAGTAAAGTTAGAGAAGAAAGGCTTAGAGTAATGTGCCACAAGCAATAAAGCAGGTGAGAATTCAGAACTGTCCTGTCCTGGTCTAGCCTCTTTTTCTATGTACTATTTGTGCCTAATTACAGCCCCAGTAGGTTTTTTAAGGTATTTCATCCGGCAGCAATCTCAGGGTCAACCCATCATTAGAGGGTTATGGCTGTCATGGAGTAAAGACGCTACATTGACTAAAACACCACTGAAAGCTGAATTTGAGTACATATCCATTCTTCAAGAATATTTCTTTCCCCATTTCCAGCTTCTATATTCAGTTGCCTCTGGGAGTTTTAGTTTGCCCCTTTTGCCATTATGTTCAGCTTGCTGGCCCTTGTCACATGACAGAGGAAGGCCAGGTGATATAAACCAGGCCAGCCATCATGTATCTTGTTAGTTACGATTTATGGAATTATATTCATTGTTTTGTTTGATTACTCACGGTTTTATTTTCTGGAGCTGTGGGTGCCTCATCATAGCACAGTAACAGGATTCAGAGAATGGGATGCTATGACTAGGTGAAACTTCCAGCATGGGATCCGCTGCATTACCAGGCAGAGGTAACCTCATCAAGACTCCTGAGAGCACCCCAGCAGTGTCTACGTACTTCTATGTAAGCAGGGGGTACACCGTACTTAGTCAGTAATATGAACCTCCAATGTGCTACCACATCACTTGAAAGCATCAGAAAATGGGCCCCATGTTACTGACAGAGGTATGAGGTAAAAAGGAAAGCCTTTTGACATATAGGGCCTATTTCGTAGTTTGGCGGAGCAGTATACAAATGGGCAACAATTCTATTACCTCATAAAAATGTGGTGGTAATGAATTACCACTATTTGCACCACTCTGCCAAATCCAGAGGTGGGGTTGAAGCAGAGGATTTACCTCCAACATCATGCTGGAGGTAAATCCTCCACTTTAAAGCCAAAAATCGGCAGAATTAGCACAGCAGAATTACAGCATACAGTAATTCCAGCACAAACCTCATGGAGCCCTGTGGGGACTAATACTGCCCTACCCCCCCTTTGTAATCCTGTGGTAAACCCACAGGACCAAGTGGTCGTAACAGTAACCGATTTAGGCGGTATTTTCGAAATGAGACTCAACACATTCTTATATAAACCCTAATGCCCCCAGAAGCAGCTCCACTGTACTTTACTTCCAAATGGATGCAAATTAAGTTAGTGTTTGGGGAAAAAAGAGATTTCTTATGTTTTACCTCTATTAAGGCGAAACAAGAATAGGTAATTCAAACATTTAGGAATTTTATCGTAGGTGTGATCACTTTCCTAAAAATAAATAAAAGATAGCATGATTTCTGCAAATAAATTATGATTCTATTGTTTCAAACTCCTCTGCCTGCCTTTTCTGTATAGTGCCATGGACTTGATTACACTTACAACATTGGGGGGCCAGGTGTGGGGCTTGAAATGATATGTAACATACCTCTTCTTTCATTAAAACCGCTTTCTTCTTGTTTTCTTGAATTAGGTTCTGCCTGGCCAAGACGGCT
Organism: Ambystoma mexicanum; assembly: GCF_040938575.1. NCBI lineage: Eukaryota > Metazoa > Chordata > Amphibia > Caudata > Ambystomatidae > Ambystoma > Ambystoma mexicanum. The sequence goes on from NC_090937.1 coordinate 1,416,199,034, forward strand.
TCCTCTCGGCTTAATTTCCCTTCCAAGCGCCTGCACTCTAGCTCGGCCAGTTGATTTTCCAAGTCTTTTTCACGCATTTGTTTCTGCCATGCTACAAATTTGGAGGGATCACATGCTCCATCCATCAAATTTTCAATTCTAGGTTAGGATAAAATAAACCAAGACATGTTTAGGTGTATGTTACATGACACTTCTAATGCATACATAATATCATGGATTTCAGGCATTTCTGCATGCAAATGAAAATTAGAAGTTGGATGAGTTATACCTTTGGACCAATCGCAATGAACTCTATTTAATGTGCAAAATAGACATTTTCCAAGAGGCTTCATAGCATCTCATAACAGAAACAATTAAAATGCTTGGGTGATAGTAACAAACACAAACATTAACGTCCAATATTATAACATCCAATTCATCAATAAATTGCTTGCAGGCAAAGGAACTACCTCATACATTTCGGCAATTCTCAATCTCAGCCAAAGTCCCAGTTTTAGGAGCAGTTCATGTACATTTTGTGTCTTCGATTCTTCACTGGCTGACTAGACCCGAAAAGATAGGACTGTAAAAAGACCGGCGGACTGGGGAAAGGTTGTTACCCGGTGTGAGTGTGTAGGAGTAGGACTCAGACACAAGGGTGGCATTTTTCTGGATATAGACTTGTATTAAAGGAAAAATACGGGTGGGCAAAGGCCTCGCTAGCCCTAACGCTAAGATTGGTTTCCCAGCCTCAACACAAATCTTAAAGGGGGTTGCCAGGTTGTCAAAAATAAAGGTAAGTCCACAATTGTGTTGCCACTCTAACTCCCACCCTCACACTAATAACTAAATACAAGGTGTAAAGGGGGCATCTGCTAAGCAGGGTCTTCTTCTCTGAGTTCAAAACCCAAAGTTCCAAATGGTGCAATAAAAAAAGTTCCAAAGTAGCAAAGTTCTCTGGCTCCAACAAAAAGCAAAGTTCCAATTCAAAATGTTGACACCAAGAGAATGGTTCACTCAGGGTTCTCACTATGGTTACACATGCCAGGGGAAATGTCTCTCTTCCCCTGGTTTTCTTTAGGCTACTTACAACATCAAGAGAATGCCTTCCTTCTCTTAACATCTCTTAACTTCTCTGAATCGGGTGAGACCTCCCGTGACCCCTCCTCACCTCTATCCTCCGAGGAGTTTGTCTGGGTCTCGGTTGATTCTCTTCTCCGGGTCTTCTTGTCTGTTTTGCCCTTCTTGTTCTTAACCTTCTTTTCGTGGAGGTAAGGACGGGCTCCACCGAAGGCCAACTTGGCAGGATGAAAATTCCTGACCAAAGGGGACCCCGGGGAGCCGGCCTCAAGTGCAGGGAAAAAACTCTTGGCACAAAAAATGCTGCAGAAATATTGTCCCAGATGGTATTCGGAAGATGGAGCTCTTCAGGTGTCAGCGAGGTAGTAGTACGATGCTGGAGATTGCAAAACCCTAGACTGCTGTAAGCAATGCTGTACTCCGATGTGGAAGCAGAGTAAGGCGGATGGTACTATGGTAGAGCAGTAAGTGGTCTCCGGTAAACAGGCAAGAAAGTTGTGAATAGAAACAAGAAAATAGTTGTAAAAGCAAAAGTCGAGAATGCCAGAGCGGCTTTAGACTGTGCAGGAGCACAGAAAAGGATAGGAATGTACGGACCGGGAGATAGATAAGTCCGTCACCAGAGAAACGAGTAAACAGCGCAAGCGGCAAAGCCGGTGAAGACAGATGAGACATACATGCAGAGCATGAGTACCAGCTGAGAACGAGACTCGGATGAAACCTATGGTCGGAAGAACAAGAGGAGAACAGTGAAACATGTGAGCACAGGGGAGTAAAAAAGGAGGATCCTAGGGTATCCGGACTTCCAGGAAAGCACAGGATCCAAAGGCCGAAAAACTGCAAGAGGTGCAGCAGCGGAGTACCAAGGGAGAAAGATATGACGCAAAGAGTGGAAAACACAGCGTGTAGTTATGGCAATGCCGTAGAGCGCTGGCAGCCATCTTCGTTGAGGACTGGACCGCATCTCCTGATTACGTTGGTAGTGTTTGTAGAGTGACGCTTCCAACTAGAATCACAACCCATTCTCCAATGGTCCCACACCCACCAGGGTTGCTTCATGACAGTATGCCCCCTTCCCACCGGGGTGCCTCCCGGCTTGCTCGGATGTTGTCTGTGGAATTGTCAGGAGCAACAGGGCGTGAAGATGGATCCTAGGTTCCCAGGTACGTTCTGAATCAGAGTACCCTTTCCAATGATCCAGGCACTGTAAGGTGCCCCTCCTATACCTGGAGTCCACAATATGAGACACCTCGTATTCCTCTGGCTCCGATACTGGTGTAATCTTCTGCTGCTGCCTCTTCCTCAAAAAGGGGTCCTTAACATACAGTCTTAAGAGCGAGGTCTGACAAACCGGGTGGACCTTCTGCATCTTCTTGGACAGCTTAAGTCGATAAGCCACAGGGTTTATCTGACCCAGAATGAGGCAAGGGCCGATATACTTGGGAACACACTTTCCCATACAGAGCCATCAAGGAAGATACTTAGTGGCCAACCATACCATGGAAGCTGGAACCCAACTGGGATTGGGTCTCGTCTTACGATCCGCTCCCCTCTTGTATCCTTGTCTGCTCTCCTCTAGCGGTCTGATGGCTTCCTTGTGAGCCATCTTAATGGTATCCAGGAGGCTGTCCGCCGCAGGGGAATTCGTAGAAGACAAGCAGACCAAGGGTAGATGCAGAGGGTGATATCCGTAAGTACAATAGAAAGGACTCATACGTATTGCTGTGTGTTAGGTGTTATTGTAAGAGAACTCTGCTAAGGGAAGCAATGAAGGCCAATTATCCTGTTCTGTAAGTACTAATCCAGGGTAGCATTCAACCTCTCTGTCTGCCCGTTGCTCTGGGGATGGTAACCTGACGAGAGGGCCCTCTGTACTCCCAACTGACCACAGAGGGTAGCCCAGAACCTTGAAGTAAACTGTGATCTGCAATCAGAGAGCAGAGTTTTTGGGATCCCATGAAGCCGGACTATCTCTCTTGGAAATATTGAAGTAGTTTCAGGTGCCTTGGGGAGACCGCAAAGCGCTGAGAAATGGGCCAACTTACTGTAGGTGTCTACAGTGACCATAATGGCTCAGTTACCTTCTGATAATAGAAGGTCCACAATGAAGTCCGTCGAAACATCTTCCCAGGGACAGGACGGTAGTGGAGGTTGTTGCAAAAGACCCACTGGTCTTCCTGTTGATGCCTTACTAGTGGCACATACCAGACAAGCCTATACGTAGTTCTGAACGTCCTTATGTAACGTCGGCCGCCAGAACATTCTCCCAACCAACTCCAAGGTGCTCTTCAGACGCTTGTGACCTGCCATGGGCACATCGTGACACAAGGCCATCACCTGTAGTCGGAGGTCGGGTATAGGGATGTACAGGACTGTGTCGTGGTACCACAAACTACTTTTGGATGAGACTTGGATTCCCTTTATCCGCCATCTGCGACCCCTCTTGTATGGCTCGAAGGAAACTCGACAACTGGGCAATGAATTTCGTGCCTGGCAGGAGCAATTCCATCCCCTGGAGAGAGCCTGATTCTGCTTCCCAACTACTGGATAGTGCATCCGCCAATATGTTTGTGAGCCTGGTAAGTATGTTAACTGAAAGTCATATTGGGAGAAGTAATATGCCCACCGAGTATGGCAAGGGTTGGAGCATTCCATTCACTGGAGAAATTTGAGGTTTCTATGATCTGTTCTGAGCAAAAACGGTTGAATCGAGGCCTGCAACAGATGCCTCCACTCTTCGCAAGTTTTCTTTATGGCTAGTAATTTTTTTTTTTAATTTGTATATGGTTTACATATGAAACCTTTACAATTACATTTAATAAGAAGAAATGTACATATCTATAGATTGTCAGCACAACAGAGCCTTAACCTCCTTTTAAATTTATACAAGACATATAAATTCAGTGCAGAAATATAAAATTTGAACATTTGTCAAAATCATTATAAATTCTGAGTTCATACAGGGCATAACAGAGACTCATAGTTTACAAATACTGCTCAAATAATAAAACCATTTATCAGAGTAGAGAAAAGACAAATGGAAAACCATTAGACTATGCCCTTTAAAGAGGACTTGCAGCAATCAAATCAGGGGTGCATAAAGATCTAGGGATTTGATAAAGCCAGCAACCTCAAGACCCTCCATGACATTAGAAATTGAAAGACATCTTGACCAAATAAGCACATCTGCCCCCAAAAATCCCAGAGTGTTACATTTTCCCAAATGGACTGCCCTGGAGCCTTTCAGTGCAGCACAATCTAGAAACAGATGGCAAGCAGTTTCAGTAACCCCTGTCATATGACAAAAGCGACAGAAGATATTGGTATCTTTGATCACATTCCTTCTGTATAGAACTTCCTTAGTGGGGAGAATGTTCCATCTAAGTTTCAGGAGGAGGGAGCGATAGTAGCGATTAGGAAATTATGTCAAAATAAAGGACAGAGTGCCTCTCTTCTTGTGTTCAAATTTTAAATCACTGAGAGAAGGATAACTGAAGTTTTTCAGTTGTACTATTCAAATCATGGGAATAAAGAAGCTTTTTCACCTTATCTGGGTTTCTCATCAGAGTAACCCTGTAACCCTGTCCGTGTACAAGTCCAACAGAGTCCTATCACAAAGGTCTCTGAATTTTGAGAGATATACATTGCGATCCAAGCATCCCTGTGAGAAAAGAAATTTACCCAAATCGACACCAAAAGGATTTAGCTCTCAAACACACGAGACCCAGTTTGGACCTTATAGCCACTGTTGGAATGCTGTTGGTGAGTTTTATAACCTTCCTCCAGAAAATACACTCTAAGGAATCCCAGAGAGTATGAATATCCTAGTAATGGAGTTCCATGCCATATATTAATTTTGGTACAACCTTTCTTTCAAAGAAATCTACTACTGGCTTAAAGGAAAACCTGCCATACATACTGTCCAACTTAATGGTCTGTGAGATAAGGGGTAAGGCTTTATATCTAACAGATCATCTAAGTTCACCAACCCAAGGTTGAGCCAGAATTAAGAATCCCAAATAGACTATTTTTTGTGCTCTGACAATCGGTTCCCCACCAATTTTCCACACTTGTTTGTTCCCTTTTTTCCATTAGAAAAAACGATTGTACGGGTTTTACTGGGGTTAATTATTAACCCATTTATTGCAGCATATTGTTCGAACTTATATATATGTCTTTGTAAACCGAATTTGTTCTGATCAAAAAGGAGAAAATCGTCAGCATACCACAACCACGAGAACCTCAGATCCCCCAATTTTGCACTCACCAACCCTGCATCCCTAAGATCCCCAGCGTCTGCCAGATATAGGATAAAAAGGAAGGGAGCCAAAGAGCAACCCTGTCTCACCCCTATTCATGTTCTTATTCTTCTGGAGAGAGTCCCTTCCAAGTTGATCCTTACATGCATCCCCGAGTTCTCATACATGGCCATGATAAGTTTAAATAGGCCTAAAGGGAGCCCCCACTTGGAAAGTTTGGCCCAGAGGCTGGACCTGATGACTAAGTCAAAAGCATTTGACAGGTCAATTGAGGCAACATATAAAGTACCCCCAAATTGGCTCCATGCTGAATCTTGGAGAGTGGTTAAAATAAAGCCATTTAAGTTGTTTGAATGTCTGGCCCTAAACCCTGTTTGATATTTATCTAGGATATGGGTCTCCTTAATCCAGTTGTTCACATGTGAGAGTAGCAAAGAGGCAAATAGCTTGCAATCCACATCGATAAGACAGATTGGTCTGTAATTCTTAACCAGCATCTGCTGTCCTCTTTTAAAGATGGGAACTATATGGGCAGTCCGCCAACTAATAGGTATTATGCCAGTTTTCACTATGTTTTGGAAGAGCATGGAGAGTAACTTAGCCCATATTTCCGGTAAGGCTTTCAGTGTGTTATTCGCCAAGCCATTTGGACCTGGTGCCCTCGCATTCTTAGCTTTGACAATTAGCCTAAGTACTGTCTCCTAGTCAATAAAGAGCTCCCATAAGGTGCTATGGGGCTCCCATAAGGTGTTATGTACAACCTCCCCAATTGTAGGTTCTTGGAGTCCCTCTTCCCCTTGCCCAAAGAGCTCAGTGAAAAAATCTACTCATTGAACCTCCTGGATAGAATTCAGTTGATCAGTAGGAAAGACAGTCTCTTGGGATGAGAAGAGAATTCAAAAAGCCCTAAGAACCCTCTTGACCAGAACACGGAGCATCAGCTCAGAATCATTTTGCAGCAGTCTACATTTATTTGCTATACAGTAGTTCTTGTATCTTTGCCGTATAGATCTAATCTTAGCATTTTTATCAGACTGGTCGTAGAGAGATTTCGGGTTTCTCTGAGGAGTTTACGTACCTGGGTCTTTTCTTTAGCAAGCTCCTCATCAAACCTGTGGACATGGTCTCTTTCAGGATGTCCCTTTCTCAGTTTATCATGGACACTACTATGGAGAACCTTCAGGAATCTATCATAGTGTGGTGTATTGAAGACCACTTGTTTCCATAAAAGAGAGACATGGTTTAGGGAAGACAGAAGTTGGCCATTAAAGAGATCAATATTTCCAGACGATCAACATACCCTGTGCCTTGGCCCACAGTTCTCAAATTATGTGGGCCCCCTGAGGGCAGATTTTTGGTCAGGAGACAAAAAGAGACAGTCAGAGCTCCATGATCCCTCCAAGAATTAAAAAGTACCAGGACTTTAGAGGAAAGAGAGAGCAGAGAATGATCTACAAAGAAGTAATCTATAGTAGAAGTTGAAGAACCTCGCTGCCAAGTAGGCAGAAGAGGTTGGGTAGAGTCAAAGATACCATTCAGACATATCAAACCCACCAATTCCAAGGAAAGATTCCAGAGTCTACCCCAAACATTTTTCTGGCCCCTCTGATTAGAGTCCTCGAGATCTTGTCCCAAGTCCCCATAATCAACATCGGAAGACGTAGAACAATCAGAGTTCAAGTCCCCCGCAAGGATCACTTTCCCCTTAATATTCACAGATCTCCAAGCTAAAATAATTTCCGTTAGACCTTCCAAAAAGGGCTCAAGGAGGTTTAAGCCCTGGTGCTAATAGATATTAATCAGAAGAATGTCAACCGAGCCCTCTCTAGAGGCAGTCTCCATCGCCAATATCCCAATTGGCATGTCGGCGATAATCATACTCCGGAAACCAAGAAAGGACCATAGCCCAATAAGTAGGCCTCCTGACGCTCTCCCCCCCAAACTAGGTTTGGCATTTTGGGAGTAGATTTCATAGCCATCAATATAGGGGGACGAGAGCAGCCAGGTTTCCTGCAGATAGAACCAGTTAGTAAGTTTAAGCATGGTGACTATTAGTGTTGGTCAGAAGATGTAGATTTCCCCTTTTATTCCAGGAGAGAAAACCCAATTTACTAGAAGCTGTATTCTTTATTTCAAAGCCTGGACTTATATTACATAGGTCAGTTCCACGAACCAGAGGTAAGCTGGGCCCAGTTTCGAGCGGCTCCATAAGACCTGGCTGGGAAATGCCTCCGTTGAGGTTGAGAGAACCTTTCTGGATGATAGACCATGGTCGAATTTCCCCTATACTCCTCAGAACTTCCAGGGATACCGGAAATTCGAAGCCAAGCTCTCTAAGACCCTCCTTTTTTTATCCCATTATCAGATCCCAAACCACTCTTGATTTCAGGACAATGTTGCTTAGATCCGCATGATCCTTGAGAGGAAAATAGATCCTTTCTAGGTCATAACTGGAGACCAGAGACAGTGAAGGAATTTGATGTAGAATTTTCAAGATATTCCCTCGATTAAGACATATAGGCATGTCACTACCCCAGAGACTAAGTAATTGTAAAATCTCTAAGGGTTCTTTGTTTCCCAGTATTTGTGGCAGGGAATCTGAAATGTCCCTACTGTATTGGTTTAATGAATCATCTTGGGTTTCAGGACCCCTTGCCCCCTGTAGTATTGTCGGTCTCTATACAGAGTGGGGACCTATCGGGAATCTATCCTGGTTACCAGTGGAACCTGAATTAGTAGGCCTCATTTGAGTGGAATCCAAGATCTTAGGGACATAAAGATCCCCCACTGTCCTGAAACCCAGGATGGAGTCCCGCGAAACCGATCGGGGGAGACTCATATGGACATCTGGAGGAAGAGTTAACTGACCGTCTGCGGAAAGCGGGTATCAACAGCATTGACCTTCTCTATACCCGAAATAGAGTTAACTCCCACCAAAGGGATGGACTTCACTCTGTATAAATCCAAAAGAAGTTGTTTCACTGAGGCAATATTGACAAAAGTTGGGGGATCAGTAGTTATAGGAATCTGAGACTCCATAGAATTAAGATTGCATGGCAAATTCTCAGATGAGAGCATATCTACAAGATGTTCTTTATGAATTTTGGATGTAGCCAGACCACTCTCTACAGGGTCAATGACCTCTGGATTGTCATTAGAGATAGGGAGAACAGAGGTACCCTGGAAGGAGACAGCAGGGCCCGCGATCATAAGACCAATGCTATCGTCGGGAACAGGGATATTAATAGGAGGATCTGTCTGGATATCTATAGCTGTTTTCAGGGGAAGTGAATTTAACTGGTCGGCTGAGAACCTGGCGTTAGAGGGCATACTAGTAGGTGCCTCGGCCACCCCAGCGGTCAAAACCCCCTTTGTAGACACAGTCGTCGCTGGGGGAAGAGAGAGCGTTGGTAAGACCAAGTTTTTTGTTATCAACTGTATTTATTTCTCAGCAGCATAGATTACAAACATTTGTGTTTTAAGGAACACCAAACAATAACATCACCAGCGTCCTTCCCGCCAACTACCCCCATCTGGGGTGCCATTTGCTGCTGAAATTTAACTAGTACAACTCCCTCTCCCCCTTCCTCAGCCCCCGCCCCGCCTCAATAACATTTCAACATTTGGGTGGAATATAGCATCTTCTTCCAAACGCCCAGGAGGTCCTTTGGGCGCAGTCCTTCTCGCCCCTCAAGTTTCCCCAGTCATAGGATAGAGACATTACGGAGTTACCTAGGTTTGAAATACATCTGATCCCTGTCGTCCATGAATTCATGAAGCGGTGTCCAGGTATTAATATATTTCGAGTAGGAGCCATCGGCAATTGCTGTCCCTTTCTCCATGGCCATCACCCCCCAGAGCCTCACCCACCATGCGGCCACTTCCGGCCCCTGCTTGTTCTTCCATGCCTGCGTTATGGTGATTCTTGCTGCGCTCAGCATGTGGGTGATGAGGCCAGCCCTGCATCCAAAATTGGCATAGCTCCCCTCCACTGCATCACCCAGCAAGACAACCACTGGGTCAAACGCAATTGTGTCTCCGTTATATCTTTTATATGGCTTAGGACACCCTTCCAATAAGTCTCTACCACCGGACACTTCCACCACATATGGATTAGGTCCCCAGGTTGTTCACAGCCCCTCCAGCAAAGAATGGACAAGTTCGGGTTGATGGAATGCATTTGTTGTGGTGTCATATACCAGCATAGGCAAAGCTTGCACGCCCCCTCTTTAATTGAGGTGCATTTAGGGCCCTTGGTGGTGCGGTGCCATATGCGACCCCATTAATACCCGAGATGGGTCTGCCCACATCTGTAGCCCATTTTTGCATATATGGGAGAATTTCCTCCAGGTCCGCCTCCCCCATCAGCCGGTACAATCTTGATACCCCTTTCTCATCCCTTCCCTCTTGTACTGTAAGATCCAGCCCTGTGGGGGCTCTTGTTTCCCCCTCTCGAACCCTTGCGTTGGTGATCCAATGTCTGAGTTGGATGTAGTGGAAGTGTTCCCTCTCCGGTATCTGGAATTTAGCTTTGCAACTTTCAAAGGTTAGCGGCGCACCCTCTGCGTAGAGATCCCCCAATGCCAGAGCCCTTTCCCTCCCTCCCCAATGCGCCCAAAAGCCATGCTGTAAACCTGGCGTGAAGTCCGAATTGTGGGCTACCGGGGCAAGTGGGCCTCCCCCCACCCTCACCTTATTCCCCCGTAGGGCTTTGTCCCAGTACCATAGGGTAGCCTTGGAAGCTTCCAGTATTGTGCCCCCTTTGCCTCTATGCCAACCTGCGAGGAAACCCAGGTATTCCAGGGGTATCTTTGATGCTGATTTTTCCAGGATCACCCACCGATTTTGATTGTTCTTGGGTGACCATTGCAGCATGGGTGCCACCTGTACTGCCCATAAATACCAGCGAAATTCCGGCACCCCCAAGCGCCACAGCAACTTGTGGTCTAAATAGGACTTTCCTGGGAACCCTTGGTTTCTTTCCCTTCCAGATAAAGGACATCACCTCTGCCTGTAACTTTTTGATTGCTGGGTTTGGTATACGTATCAGCCAAGCGCCGGTCACGTAAAGGAACCTGGGAAGCAGGTTCATCTTGACTGCCGCTATGCGTGCCAGCCATGATAATTCCTGCAGATCCGATCGTTTAAGATCTTGCGTCAGTGAATTCAAAAGGCCCAGAACGTTAGCCCCATATAGCCTATCGTAGGTGGGGGTCAGGTGAACACCTAGGTATTTTATAGCTTTCTGTTCCCATTTCAAAGGATATCGGCTCTCCCACTCTGACACCTGCTCAGTAGCCTCTGTGCTATTAAGCGCCTTAGATTTGGGGTAGTTGATATGAAACCCAGAGACCTTTGCGAATTTATCCAGCAGCTCTATGGCACTAGGGAGGGAGTTTGTCGTGTCTTTCACGAACAAAAGGATATCGTCCGCATAGAGGGCCACCTTCTGAGGCCCTTCTGTCCCCACTTCCACACCTCGGATACACTGGTCATCCCGGATTCGCTGCGACACCGGCTCCATGGCCATGGCAAAAATCAACGGGGATAACGGGCAGCCCAGCCTCGTGACCTTCTGGATAAGAATACTGTCTGTGAGCCGTTCGTTGATCATCAATCGCGTTGACGGATTCACAAAGTTGCCCATCACCATGCGTGTAAATACCGGCCCGCACTCAAACCTCTCAAGGGTAAGCTGCAAGTATCCCCAGTGCAGGCTATCAAACGCCTTGGAGGCATCTAATGCCAACACCGAGAACCTCTGCCTTGTCCTCTGCCCCCATTCCATCGTATCTATGGCCCTGCGTATAATGTCATATGTATGCCTACCTTTTATAAAACCTGCTTTGTCCGAGTGAATTATCTTTGGGAGAATTCTTGCTACTCTTCGGGCCAATACCATGGAGTAGATTTTTGCATCCCTGTTCAATAATGAGATGGGGCGGTAACTGGCGCAATCTAAGCGGTCCCTATCCGGCTTTAACAAAAGGACTGTGGTGGCCGGGCCTATATCCCCTGAGGTTCGCCCCGAGTCTCTGATAAAGTTAAATAGGTTTGTTAGGGGACCTACCAGGATCAGCCTGAACATTTTGTAGTATGCGTTACTTAACCCATCCGGGCCTGGAGATTTATGTCCCTTCAGTGCCCCTATCGCCTCCCCCACTTCTTCCTCGGATATGGGTTCTTCCAGTAGTAATCTGTCCAACTTGCTAAGTTGTGGCAGGGTCACCTGGTCCAAGAAGGCCACCTGTGCCCCCTTCTCTAAGTTCTCCCCCTTTAGGATGTCGGTATAATACGAATGCATAACCCCTTCTAGTTCCTTCTCTCCCTTCACCAGATTCCCACTCCAGTCTCTAAGCTGTATGGTTTCGGGCTTTCTGCTGTCTCAGTTTAGCCGCCAAAAAGCGATTGGCCTTGTCCCCTTGTATGTAATAAGACTGTTTGCTCTGTAAAAGGAGCTGCGCAGACTCATTCGCCAGTAACGTTTCTAGGGCTGCTCTGGCTTTTTTCAGATCCATGCAGGCTCTTTGTGAGCCTCTGTTCTTGTATTCTGCCTCTGCCTCCCTTACCTTGGCCTCCAACTCCTGCCTCACTCCCTCCTTTCTCTTAACATATCCCACTGTATGCGCTATAAACACGCCCCGTACCACTGCTTTACTTGCATCCCAAATTGTGGCCCAGTCTACCTCCTGTGTGACATTTTCTTGGAAATAATCCCTCAGGACTCGCTCTATATCTGCTCTTAGGGCTAGATCTTTTAGGATGAGCTTGTTTAAATGCCAGGGCCTACGCGTTTTTGGCCGCGGGGTAAGCAGCTCCATCTTTAGGGAATCCGGCGCATGGTCTAACAGGCACCGCACCCCAATGTCCAGGCCCGTGACCTGCGGGACCAGGGAGTCTGAAATCAAAACCATATCACTTCTGGAGTGTCCCTTGTGTACTGCCAAATAGTGAGGGTACGCTTTCTCCAGCGGGTGAAAGAACCGTCATGTTTCTATTAAGTGCAGTTCCCTGAGGAATCTTGCCAGAGCCTGTCTAAACGTAGAATCACTGGAGGTGGCAGGGAGACTTTTGTCCATTGTCGCATCCATCACCCCATTAAAATCGCCCCCAATCATGATCTGTCCCACTCCTGCCTTTGTAATTTTGGGTAGCACCTCTAGCAAAAAGCGGTCCTGCCTCTCGTTGGGGGCATAAATTGCCACCAGCGTGACCTGCTGGCCCATCAATGACCCTCCTAACATCAAGTAACAGCCCGCTGGGTCCCTTTTTACAAATTGATTCTCAAATTGGATCCCTTTAGCCAGGAGGATGCCCACTCCCCTTTTTTTGGTACCACTAGAGGCAAAGAATTGTACAGGGAAGGCCCTGTTCCTCAGTCTGTGTTCGTCCTCTGGGAGCAGGTGCGTCTCCTGTAGCCAAACAACCGAGGCCTGCATGTCCCTAAGCCTGCTCAGGAACGATTTCCTTTTAACTGGGGAGTTAAGCCCCTGGACATTTAGTGTGACGAAGGTTAGGTCAGCCATTAATATACAATATGCCCGAAGCGCTATTCTCCAACTGGGCCACCCTCCTAGGCGGCTTAATCCCCCCACATATGGATTCCACCCCAAAAGGATATTTAACTGCCCCCCCTCAACACCCCAACTTTAACCCCATTAACTTCAACAAGCGCAAACCCCATGGTTACACCACAGAGTATCACCAGGCGTATTACCACCCAGGAAATTTAGGGTCTGGTCTCCCCCCCGTCCTGCCCCCCCCTTATTCATGCTCGTACAACTACTGCTTGGTTCTCCAATATTCTCAACGCATACAGAGTCGAGATACGGCCCTTCCAAAGTCTGATATAGAATGCGCCAGACGGCTCGCAGGGTTGCACCATCCTTCTCCCTCAGGCTGGGTCCCCCGCTTTAGGATCCCTTCTGTGGCCTCTCTGGCGGGGACGCACTGGTTTCCATTGTTCCTTTGCCAAAGGGTCTTCTCTTTCCTCCCTCCCCCGTGGGGATCTCGCTTGGTCCTTGCCCTCTCCCATGGGCTCATCCATTTCTTCCTCTTTTGTTATCGTGTACCTCTGACCCTTCCACTCAAAACGCAGCCCAGTCGGGAACACCCAGCGATAGCAAACCTTCCTTGTTCGCAGCCAGTCCGTGACGACCGGCAGCCATTTCCTCTTATTCAGGGTGGCTTGAGAAAGATCTTGAAACAGGAGAATGGGTGTAGAGCGGAAGCTTATGGGTTCTTTCTCCCGTGCAGCTCGCATGATGAGCTCTTTCAGCTGAAACAGATGCACTTGAGTTAACACATCTGGAATCAAATTTTTCTTTAGCTAGAGCGATGAATAGACCCTGTGAGTCCGGTCCAAGACAATGTCCCACTCGGTCTCCCGGTCCAGGATGTGACGTAACAACTCTGTCATATATTGTTGCAGGTCTCCATCAGTGACAGATATCGGATCCCCCGGATGTGTACGTTATTCCGCCGGGATCTATTATCCTCATCCTCCTGTCTGTCTTGGACCCGCTCCATTTGTTGCTCAAGGATCTGGACCCTTTTTGTTAATTCTTCATGTTCATGGCTTTCTTCGGCTACTGTTGTCTCCATCTCATCGACCCTTCTTTCAACTGCCACTATTCCTTTGTTAAGGTCAGCGATGGACTTGGCGAGGTCAGTGGCACTATCCTTTATATCCTTCTTCAACTCCTGTACCATTGCTAATTGATCTGACCTGGAAATTGGCGGGTCGTCGCAATCCCCTAAAACCCCGGGAGGAGGAGTGGATCTGGGCTTGCGCATGTAGTTGGCTGCACTTCTGGGTCTCTGCGGACTGCATCATGGACTTGACGCCTCCCGACCCCGAACCTTTGGGTCTCCCCACCTGCTTAGACATACTGCCACTGCTCTCAGCACCACTTCCCAGATCAAGTGCTCCCCGTTTCCCTCCAGCGGCAATGAACAGGGTCCCCCAAGGTCTGCATTGTCCTTTTATAAGTGAAGCGCTCCGCTGTTACAGTACTGGCCCTTTTTCCTTTAACGTCTATTGTGGCAGTTACAGGAGTCTTTTAGGCTACACTCAGCCTGTTCTGTTCGCGGGGGTGCTCTCTGAGGCTTCTCCCACTCCCCTGCAATTTAGCACTCCAACCCGGTGTCAAGACTCCTTCTCTTCGGGGACCACCGCTCCTCTCCCCCCGTGGGTCCTAAAGGGCTGCTAGGTGGTGGCTAGTTATGAAAGGCTCCAAATGGTAGTTCCATTGAGGGACCTGATCACATCAACGGCGCCACAAAGGGGAGGGGGGCCCTGCACAGCGACGTCCCCTTCAAGATGTCCAGGTCAAGCCAACACCTCTCTCTGAATTGTCTCCACCCCGGCCCCTTCACCTTAACAGCCTTTGTCCGCGGGGTGGGGAGAGATTCTCTGGTGTGTCTCAGAGCCCTCTTCCCTCCGGGTCTGTCCCCGTTCATTCAACACCGACTAAGCAGGTACCTTCGCTGTACTGCTTCACTGCATGCGCACATACAGGGTTCCAGGCCCCTCTCCACCATGGCCCACCTCCTCACCTCTTCTCTTGCCTCTTTGTGGACAGGCCTCAGCGCCACTCCGCCTCTCTGGTTGCAGAGGCCCCAGCCAGGCGGGGGGCCGGATGACCGAGTGCTGCACACCTTGCCTCCTCCTCCGGCAGGCAAGTAGCGGGCCGTGCCGCCCGCCCCCTCAGGGCACTCTGACTGGCGGGCTCCCGCGCCGCCTCCCCTCCTCCGTCGCATAGGCCCAGCCAAGTCGGGAGAATAGGCGAACGCGCCCCACACGCCGGCCCCAACCAGGCTGGGGGGCCAGATGACTGGACGCCGTGCACCTATGCTTGCTTCCAGACCAGGTCAGCCCTCAAGCCGTCCGCGGCCCCGGCGGGCCCCTTGCTTCCTCCTCTGGAAGGCGTTCAACAGGTCTTGGCAGGGCACTCCAGCTGGCGGGCTCCCACGCTTACTCGCTTCATCTGTTGCGGTGGCCCCAGCCAGTTAGGGGGATGGGCGAACGCACCCCAAACGCTGGAACCCGTCTCTGGGTCAGATTGACCCCCAGCAGCACTCATCTTCTCCCGCCCGCAGGGGCGCCAAGGGCCGAGCCCAATTCGGCTTGTTACTGCCCCCGGGACAAGTTGGTAAGCCCCCGGGCTTCCTCGCACATCTGCTGCTTTTTCCCTGATGGGAGGATCCCAAAGCCGTCAGCTACACCAGGGAACCGCATTCCAGGGTATTTAATGTATTTTAGGGGGTTTTAGAGCATCGGGACGGGGAAGGAGTCCCAGAGCTCACCAAGGAGACATCCTTCGGTGTCCTCGGCTGGCCACGCCCCCCGTAACACCAAGTTTTCAAAGAATTTATTTGTAGACAAATTCATTTAAAAATATTTTTCTGGTTTTTAGTTTTCTTGATTTGTTGTATAGATTTTTTACCTACTGGGACATGGCTTTTAGAGGGAAGGTCTTCTTTCGTTGAATCTATGGAAACAGGAGCATTCTCCCGATTTTGAAAAGCTTTTATGCCTGGAATACAGGCAGTGCCAGCTCCCTTATCCCGTTTATAATCTTCAGATGGGACAGAGGCACGTTGTTAAGCTGTGCGTCACGCGATCGGGTAGTACCTGGATTTCTGGAAGACGTCCGTGCTGGAGAGGCCAGGCTGGTTAGTCAGGAGCCGTCTGTTGATAAGGTGACGCAAGGTAGCAGCTTCAGCCCAGCCCTGATAGAACAGGGGTGGAAGGGAACCACCTCCTGATGCCACAAACTCTCTTCCCTGCGGATTTACGTGACGTCAAGACAGTGCAAGCACTGACAGGGAAGATTGTGCTGATGACAGTAAGTCCAAGGACCTCAGTCTTCAAGTAGATAGTGAGGAAGCAAACCTCAGAGTCCAGCGGTGAAATAGGGACACACAGTCCAACAGTAGATAACTGGAAACATAGAAGCTGAGGTCAACTGGTAAAAGATGTTCAGGCGTAGTGGTCCGGGTAGAGCAGGTTAGGAGAAACTGATGAGAGGCAAGGCTGGAGTCCGGTGGAGCAAGGCCCAAAGTAAGGCTACAGGCAGAGCTGGTACCCGGGTCAAACAGGCAGCAAGGAAAACCCAGGCGAAAAACCAAGGAGGGAACCACAGGGAAGGGACCCCAAAAGGGAGAGGGAGAGGCCCTCCCAAGGGAAACTGGGAAAACCAAGGAAGGGAAGAAATCAGGAACCCAGATCCGGCAAGAGCTGAAGGCTAAAGAAGCAGGTGAGAACTGGATCCGGTGAGGCAGCAAAAGCAGGCAAACGAAGCGAAAACAACGGCGAGTCAGGAACAAACCGCGTTAAGACGCGATCCGTTCCTGCACTCGACCGCTATTTACAGTCCACGGCATGAAGCCGAGGCTTGAGGCGCAGTCCGGCCCGCGCATGCACAGTGGCCCCGCCGGGGGCAAAAACGAGGCTTGACACGCAAGCCGCCGGTCTCCATGTACCGCGGCGCATGCGCGTGCCCGGAACAGAACAGGGAGGCAAGTTTGGACGTCGGGAGACTCCTCTCCTGGCGAGCCGAAATCTAGGATAAAACTGCCAGGGTTGGTAGCGTCCCGCCACCCTCCAGGGGTGTGCCCTAACATACATGCATCTGTAGGAGCAAATAGACAGGGGGTTTGGGGAATCAGCCTGTCTAAAGCTAACTCAGAAGCAGTAACCAATTTCGTTAGATCTATAATAACAGGGATCCTCTCCAGGCTTTGTGGTACTTTTACCCCTGAGATAGAAGCAATGACATCTCCCCCATTCTGCAAATACAATTTTGATGGAGCAGGAACAAATGCCTCCCTCCCTAAAGAAGGAGAGTGAATTGGGAAAGGCAACTTATCTAAGTCTCCCTCAGGGACACTAGCCGCTGCCAAACCCGAGGCCCTCGCAATATGGCCCCCCTCAGATTTTGATGAGGCGGCATGGAAGAGACGGCACATTGCTTGGTTATAGTAGGATTATTTTCCCTAATAATCTGCACCAGTTCTTCAAACCTATCAAGCCCCTCTAGCCTGGCATACATGTCCGAGAGTAAGAGAGAGTGGGATCTGACCTCTGCCCAGATATTATCGTAGAGACTGACAAAAGAGTTTGACACCATATTTAGAGCGGAAACTGTAGGTTGGGTAAGCCTAATCCTTTCATCAGCTTCCTTAAGAGTGTGGTGCAACATTGAGTCACTGGGATTTTCCTTAATCGGCTCCGGTAGTAAAGCCCTCTCTCTTAGCCAGTTTTGCTTTTCTGTATACTCATCGATAAAGTACGTGAGTTAAGATGGGGAGCCCATAAATGAAGCATCACATGTCTGTTGGGTTACATTATTAGTCTCAGTGAGTCTGGGTTCCAACTTACTTTCGGCAATCGCTTTGTCTGCACACTCAATGATGCTAATATCATTGTGTGAAGCCTCCTCAGTATCCAATCTTTTCACTACTTCTGCCATGTGCAAGTGATCTAAATTAACCAGCGAAAGGGCCGAAGAGGGAGGTTTAATTAGGGTGCTAGTAGCTGTCCTTTTCCCAAAATAATTAGAAATCTTTTTTCCTGGAATTGGTTCCCCCAGCAAGCCCAAATTAGATTTTATTTTGGAAATGCTAAGCAGTGGTTTCCTTAAAGGTGTTTTAAAAACCGGAGCTCTCAAGGTGGAACTGTCACGGTTCCCAGCAAGGGAGGGGGATAGATTCATATGTGTGGTTGGGCTCTGATTTACCACATCACCTGAAGAAGATATCCCCCAGATAGCTTAGAAGGAGAGGTTGTATAATTCGTATTACCCTCCAGATGTGAAAGATGTGAGACAATGGAAACAATGATAGCAACAGGAGTTTTTATACGGTTAGGACCAAGGTCAGCC
The DNA here is from genome assembly GCF_040938575.1 of Ambystoma mexicanum. Taxonomy (NCBI): domain Eukaryota; kingdom Metazoa; phylum Chordata; class Amphibia; order Caudata; family Ambystomatidae; genus Ambystoma; species Ambystoma mexicanum. The sequence goes on from NC_090937.1 coordinate 1,416,217,239, forward strand.
ATCAATGGGGCAGGCAGGGTCATATTTGGCTGAGAGAAAGTGGGGACAATTTGAGTAGTATTCACAATTTTGTTTTCCACTTCTCTTATTACAGTGTCCCCCCTAGTGGAGCTACCCCTGTCACCCAAATTAAGGGCCAAAGTGCCCGCTTAACGCCTCTTCCTGAGCATCAATAGAAATGCCATGAATTCAATTAAAAATACAACTATTGTCACACAGTGTGCATGGGGTAATGCCCAGGGTATTAAAAACCTCAATCCTATCCAGAGGATGGATTGGGCATGTACAACACCTTTTAATTCAGTACTACCTAAAGGGCAAGGATTTGGAATACAAGGAAGTTCTCCAGAGGGGTTCTCGTGTTTGTCTAGAGGGGCAGTAGAAGGGAGATGGAGTAAACTACCTTCTTTGGAGTCCGGAAAATGTGGCTCCTCAACAAATTTGAAAGAGTCAGAAATAGCCTCCATGGCTGATTGGCTCCTGAGACCCTTACGTGTCATTCAAAAAGGTCCACAGAAAAAACTCATGAACCAAAGGAACGAGCAGAGGGCTAAAAGGACAACGGGGGCAGTAGGTCACAGAAATATACAAATCACAGAGTTCATAAGCAATTAAATCAGAGATAAAAGGAAAATTATTTCCATTAAAATGCACTGAATAAGAGTAATAACAGAGTCTGGGCAGAAAAGTATTCGTAGGGCCACAGCTATAATACTAAAATAGCCAACAAAGAATTTAAACGCAATAGATTTAATAATAGAGTACAACTTCCTAATATGAAGTAAAAGTTAATAGTCAAGTGGAATTGAGCACCAGATTCCCTAGATGGCAGCTAAGTGTGAGAGTTATGTAATCCCGGTTACAGGGTAAGGCCCGCCCAACAGCTTGAGGAGCTGCCAGAGTCCGACTCTCCCCCCTCACCCTGTAAACCTGAAAAGAGGAAATAGTAGTATGGAAGGCCAAAGTAGCACTCCGGTAATATCAGATTATCTTGGGGTACTCACACATTCACCTCCAGGGGGATAGCAGGCGTCTAGCAAATCTGTTTCTTGACCTAAGGGGCAAGAGCACAGGTCACAGCCAAACAGCAAAACAGCGGCTCCAGCCCCTACAGCTCCAGGGCTTAACGCCGCAAGGAGGGCTGTATGCAAATTAAATGCTTCCTCGAAAGTCATGTGGCCCATCACGTGACTGGCAAAGGCTCTGCCTTCAGGGGGACAGCAAGAGCGAAACACTTGCAGTGCTGCCTCACAGTTGCAAAGTACCAGCGAGATCAGAGTCCAAACGAAAGCAGCAGCAGGACTTCAAACCAGTGGAGCTCAGCATCGCAAGGGCGGCTGTATGCGGAATAAATGCTTCCTCGAAAGTCATGTGGCCCATCACGTGACTGGCAAAGGCTCTGCCTTCAGGGGGACGGCAAGAGCGAAACACTTGCAGTGCTGCCTCACAGTTGCAAAGTACCATCGAGATCAGAGTCCAAACGAAAGCAGCAGCAGGACTTCAAACTGGTGGAGTTCAGCCTTGGCTAGAAATTCTTTTTCTAGGACAGAATAGTTGCTTTCGCTGGGCATGAGTGTCCTTGAATAGTAGGCAATTGGGTGTTCCTGTTCATCACAAGTCTTTTGAAGAAGAGCCGCTCCTGATGCTCTGTCAGAGGCCCAGTCTCCAAAATAAACTGACACGCCTGGTCTGGCTGCACCAGACCTGGGGCTGAGGTAAACATGGTCTTCAGTTGTTCAAAAGCCTGTAACGCTGCTGGACACATATGAAACTTTGCTCCCTTCTTCAGCAAGGCAGTGAGAGGTAGGACCAGGTGGGAGAAATGAGTGATAAAGCGGTGGTAAAAATTTGCCAGTCCCAAGAACCTCTGTATATCCTTCACGTTCTGGGGTTCAGGCCACTTTAACACTGCTTCTACCATACCAGAGTCCATCCGTATACCGTCTTTGGTTAGGATGTACCCCAAGTAGGAAACTGAAGAGGCATTAAACTGACATTTTTCAGGTTTGACAAATAACTGGTTCTTTTGAAGACAGCAGACTACTTCCTCTACGTGTCTCTGATGTTCAGTAGGGTTGGAAGAGAAGACCAAGATATCGTCCTGGTATACCACCACAGAAAGGAATAAAAGGTCAGAAAATATCTTATCAATGAATCTTTGAAAGACTGCGGGGGCGTTCACTAAGCCAAAGGGCATAACCCTATATTCAAAAAGACCCAAGGGACTCCTAAAAGCAGTCTTCCATTGGTCCCCCTCTCTGATTCTCAGGAGATGATAAGCCCCCCTGATATCTAGCTTGGTAAATTTAGTCAAACCAAAGCGGGGTCTGGGAATCTCTCTACCAGAACGAACACAGCCCAATGACCTGTTCTTGGGTGAATAACCCCTGGGAGAGACACTACCAAGTCTTTAGCGGAGGTAAGGACGGGCTCCACCGGAGGCCACCTTGGCAGGATGAAAATTCTTTACCAAAGGGGACCCCAGGGAGCGGGCCTCAAGTGTAGGGGAAAAGCTCTTGGCGCAAAAAAACCCTGCAGAACTATTGTTCCAGAGGGTATTCAGAAGATATTGATATTGATATTTTATTTCTATTGCGCTCGTACACAAGTGTTTCAGAGCGTGACAAGGCAAGGGAGAGGAACAGGGGAGAACAAAACAGCGATTTTACTATGCCCAGTGACATTGAGAACGCGAGGGGGAGGGGAAAAGTGCATGGAAGGAGGAGAAGCGGAATGTGCGATGCAGAGGAGAAACAGATAAATAATAAATAAATAAATAATAAAGGCAACAAACTGTGGTAGTGCAGCCAGCAATTTGCAAGTGTTAGGTTTAAGGCAGCAGACAGGGTAGGCCTGATAAGTGCAGGAAGAAAAAGGGGGGTGTTGTATGGGTACAGATACAGACCCCAGTGCAAGGGGTGGCTAGGAGGCAGTGCGGGAGGGTGGCAGGGTGAGCAGGTACCTGGGCCAGGAGGACAGAGGGTGGCCAGGTGCAAGGTGCCAAGAGAGAACAGATCAGCAGGGGAGAGGGGGAGCAAAGGCAGAAGAAAAGAGGAAAGTCTTGAGGTGCTTCCAGAACCGGAGATGGTTCTCTTCAAGTTTTAGAGTGGCAGGGAGGCTGTTCCAGAGGGAGGCCCCAGCTGAAAACAGAGATCTACCCCTAGCTCGTTTCTTTGAACAACAACTGACCTTGAGGGAGTTAGAGGTAGAGGAGCGAAGACCTCGAGAGGGGAGGTATTTGCGGAGGGATAGCTGAAGGTATTTTGGATCCAGGCCCCAGAAAGCCTTGTGGACAATGCAGAGGGTTTTGAATTTAATCCTTGCATCCACTGGGAGCCAATGGAGAGATTTCAGAGCTGGAGAGATACAATCCCAGGGCTTGAGGCCAAGGACAAGTCTTGCAGTCCTGTTCTGGATTGGTTGCAGAGGGCAGAGAGTAGAGGCAGGTAGATTTAGAAAGAGGCTGTTACAATAGTCCAACCTAGAGAGAACCAGAGCTTGGGATACCATGAGCTTCTGGGGGAAGGAGAGGAAAGGCAGATTACCTCTGAGGAAGTGCAGTAGGAAGTTTAGAGACCTCAGGGATGTGGGCGGAGAAGGAAAGGGTGGAATCAAAGAGGACCCCAAGGTTCTTCGCCTTGCAGATGGGGGTCGGAGGAGGGCCAAGGGAAGCTGGCCAGAGTGTGAGGAGAAAGGATGGTGAAGGTGTGCCGATGAGGAGGATCTCAGTCTTGCTGGTATTCAGACAAAGATAATTGGCAGCACACCAATCTTGAATGGCAGTTAGGCAATCAGAGATGAGAGAGGGAGAGGAGGTGGCTGAGGGCAGCCTGAAAATGAGGTGAGTGTCGTCAGCGTAGCACTGGAAATTTGAGCTGAAAATGGCAATGCAGTGGGCGAGAGTTGCCAGGTATTGGTTGAAAAGCCAGGGCGAGAGGTTAGACCCCTGGGAAACACCACAGGTAGAGAGGAAGATAGATGATAGGAAGGACCCAAGTTGGACCTGGGAGGGTCGATTAGAGAGGAAAGAGGTCAGCTAGGCCAGAGCCTGATCAGTGATACCCAGGTGTTCACGGAGACGGTTGAACAGGATGGTATGGTTGACCGTGTCAAAGGCAGAAGAGAAATCACGGAGGGTGCGGACAGAGGGAATGTTAGGAGTCAAGGTTGGAGAGCAGATCTTCACAGATGTTCACGAGAGCAGTTTCTGTGCCTCAGGCATCTCTGAAGCCAGGCTGGTGGTCATGGAGACAGCCAACAGAATTGGAATGAAGGTTAAGCTGAGAGATGGCCAACTTTTCCAGGAGTTTGCCCAGAAAGGGAGTAATGGAAATTGGCTGATAGTTAGCTGGACAAGAAGGATCAACTGTGGGTTTCTTGAGAAGAGGATGCACAAGGTAGTGCTTCAGAGGGGAGGGGAAGGATCCTGAGGCAAAGGAGTGGTTGCAAACATCAGGAAGGGCCGGAGCAAGGATGTCAATGTGCTCCTTGATGGTTTTAGAGGAACAGGGATGAACCTGTTTTGACGAAGGCTTTCATAGATCGGATTTGTCTAGCGACCTCGTCAGAGGAGAAAAGAGGAAAGGACAAGAAGGATGGTAGGGGGTGGCTAAAGGAGGGTCAGCAGGCACAGACGGAGAGGGGAGAGGAGGGGTGGTGGTGGACAGGGTGGACAGGATGTCCTGGGTTTTTTAAATTAAGTGAGAGGCAAGGGCACTGCAAAGAGCCTGGGAGGCAACATGAGGGGTAGAGACTGCAACAGGGTTGGCCAGCTCCTTGCAGATTTTAAAGAGTTCGGCCAAGTTGTTAGATGCCGCAGAGACACAAGCTTGAATGTGGACTCTCTTCTTGGTGAGGACAGAGAGTCGGTATTGCCTTTGTAGCAGGCGACAGGCTAGTTTGTCAAAGGATGAACAGGAAGCCCTCCATTTCCTCTCAGCCACCCTACACTTACGTTTAAGTGTAGCTAGGTCAGAGTCATACCAGGAATTGCACTTGGCTTTGGACTTCAAACGGATCCTCATAACAGGGACAAGAGCATCAAGAGTATCAGAAATTGAAGAGTAGAGCAGAGACAGGGCTGTGTCAGGATGTGAGACAGCCAGAGGTGGAGGGGGTGTGGGGGAGAAAGTAGCAGCAAAAGCTTCAACTGACACGCTTCATGGGCCGGATGTCCGAGAAGGTAGGTAGCAGTGTTGGGGTAGGCTTGACTTGGCAGGAAGAGAGGGAGAGAGATGATAGGAGAGGAGGGAGTGATCGCTCCAGGAAAGAGGAGTGGTCAGAGGGATGGAGAGGGGGAGGTCAGAGGAGATCAAGACATTGAGTGTGTGCCCTGCAGAGTCGTACCAGAGGGGAGGATGGACAGGGAGAGGGAGTCGCAGAGATCACGGAAGAGTACAGAGGAGAAACAAGGAGAGTCTAAATGTATATTGAGGTCACCGAGGAGCAGGAATTGAGTGGTAGAGGCCAGGAGGGAGAAGGAGAGGTCCGCCCACTCAGAGAGAAATGAGGTGGTTTGACCAGGAGGCCGGTAGATGGTAGCCACAGTAAGAGAATGGGTAGGCGAGAGAGAAAGCCTACAGACAAGGCATCCAAAAGAGGAGTAGGTCTGAGTGGGAATGAGAGAGGCAGGAATCCACTCAGGAAAGATCAGGGCTACCCCCGACTGGACCGGGAGGATCTGGGTGCGGAGAAGATCCTGTAGCCATCAGGGAGGAGAGTGTCAAAGCTTGTGACAGATCTGGCCGTGAGCCATGTCTCAGTAAGACCAAGGACTAGTTCTTCAAGGAGGTGGCAGAGGTCAGAGGAGTGTTTTACAACAGAGCGAGAGTTGAGAGTGGCAATATGAAGAAAGTTGCTAGCCTTAAAGACCTTCCGTGGAGGGGTACAGATCAGAGGTACGCCCTGCAGAGGAGAAAGAGCCCTAGGAGGTGCAGAGGAGGAGGAGGAGAGACAGGGCAAAGTAGCCATGGAGGAGAGGAGGGGACAGCAGGAGATGAGAGGAAATTGAGGGAAATTGAGGGAAGCGCCTATCAAAGAGGAAGGGATTGGCCTGAGGGCCTTGGACCAGGACAGTGCCATTTAGGTAGACATTAATGATGACTTTAGAGGAGTCGAAGGAAGCCATGAGAACTTCCCAGCGAGTGCCACCGTTAATGGGAGAGGAGGAGAGAGGACAGAGCACAGAGATCATATGAGGAGTCCATAGATCTGGCGAAGGAACGACAAAGAGGATGTCGGTGAGTGTCTGTCTGGATGAAGCATTGGAGTAGGTGTCGGAGAGAGGAAGACCAGCTCTTCAGGTGTCAGCGAGGAAGGAGTACGATGCTGGAGATCACAATACCCTAGACTGCTGTAAGCGTTGCTGTACTCCGATGTGGAAGCAGAGCAAGGCGATGGTACTATGGTAGAGAGGTAAGTTGTCTCCGGTAAACAGGTAAGGAAGTTGTAAACAGAAACAAGAAAACAGAGGTAACAGCAAAAGTCGAGTTGCCAGAGTGGCTTTAGACTGTGCAGGAGCACAGAAAAGGATCGAAATGTACGGACTGGGAGATACATTAGTCCGTCACGAGAGAAACAAGTAAACAGCGCAAGAGGAAAAGCCGGTGAAGACAGATCAAATTTACCTGCAGAGCGCAAGTACCAGCCGAGAACGAGACTCGGATGAAACCTATGGTCAGAAGGACAAGAGGAGAACAGTGAAAAGCCAGAGCACAGGGGAGTAAAAAAGGAGGATCCTAGGGTATCAGGACTTCCAGAAAGGCACAAGATCCAAAGGGCGAAAAACTGCAAGAGGTGCAGCAGCGGGGTACCAAGGGAGAAAGATACAATGCACAGAGTGGAAAACACGGCGTGTAGTTATAGCAACGCCATAGTGCGTCGGCGGCCATCTTTGTTGAGGACTAGACCGCATCTTCTGATTACGTTGGTGGTGTTTGTAGAGTGACGCTTCCAACTAGAATCACAACCCATTCTCCAACGGTGCCACACCCACCAGGGTTGCTTCATGACAGATGCCTCCATTCCCCTGATCTCTTCTTCACTCAACTTCTTTCACCTTGCTTTCAAGTCTTTGGGTATGGGTCCAAAACCAGTAAGGTTCTCTCGTGAATAGGTGGCAGAACTGGTTCCCTAGCCAGCCAAGTACTGCAACTGTTTCTTTCCCGACAGCCTTGCAAGCCTGGTTCACTATCCTGCCAAGTACTGCGACTATGAAGATGACTGACAATGGTAATCTTCATTGGGGGCAGGTCCCGGACACCTCTTCCTTTGTTTCTTTCTTGGGGGCTTGAGAGGGTTACTTTGCTTCCCAGAGCCTCTCACTGTTTGGCTGGCTCAGGGTCTCCCGCTGCTCCCTTCTACCCCTACCAACCGTCCCTGTCACCCCAGTACCTTTAGGGTCTCCTCTGGTTTTGGGCTTCTGCAGTCTTCCCTTCTTCTCTGGTGTTTCTGCGGCAACTCCGCAGCATGTGGTTTCCCTAGTTCCACAAGGGAGGGTTAGACTTTCTGTATAGTCCTTTGTAAAGGGGGTCTCCTGGGCTGGCCGCAGTCCTCAGCACTTCGATGCCCTGCAAAGGTTCCCCTTCCATCTGACAGAGCCTCTGGTCCACAGCATCTTCGTCTTATGCTTCTGCTTTAGCACAGCATTCCTGTTCCTTGCTCCTCCAGGGAGGGCTTGTCTCAGACTTCCTGAGTCTGTCTTCCCTTTTATACAGGCTCTGGCCAACAGGACTTGAGAAGACAGTAGACCGCTCAACCTGGTTCCTACCAGTAATCCTTATGCCTCCACACTTCTCCCACATCACAGTACTGATCGTAGGACTCCCCTGTGAGTCATTCAGGTTCTTCCTCGTCACAGTACTGTGAAAAGGATCTTCACTTAGATACCTCCTATTCTTCCTCTTCAGAGTACTTTCTAGGGGAATGGTAAGGTGACTACAACTTATGAACTTATTAGGGAAGTAGTTGTTCTTAGGGATGTAGGAAGAGTCTGAGTTTGCATTTAAAGGGGCTCCCCCTAGTGAAAAGAGGCCTACACCCACATATTCATCACATAGGCTAGACCATTTATATCATGCCATGTTAATCTAAATAAATACATCAAGAGTTGAGTAATTAGCCAAACTTTATTTGAACTTTTATCTATGATTTGTATCTGCTTAGTGTCTAAACTAAAGGCCTAATAAATAATTGTGTTTTCATAAACTTGCTGTCTAACTTGCATTACTTGTGTTGCACTGTGTGGGCTCATTGTAGCCCTACACCACTCTCACATCCTTTCTGAGACTAAGGGCCTCATTACACGGTAGGCGCTTAAAAACGGGATTTACCGGCATGGCGCTATTAGCGTGTCCGCCCTCACAGGAGACCGCCAATAGCGCACCATTACGAGTAAGCGGACACGCGCATAGGGCCATGCCGGTAAATGACCCTACCGCCATGGCGCAAAAGCACCTTACCGTGCCCGCCCAAAGTGCTGATAGCACCTCCGCCCTCACTGTACATGCTATTTGCGGTCACCGCTATTAGCGATGACCGCTATTAGCATCGACCGTTAAATAGCGGAAGCGGAAATAGCGTCATCGCACTGGAACGGGAAAGAGCACGGTGGCCATCTTTAAAAACACAATCCATTGCCATCCTCTGCCCCCTGGACCATATTGGAGTAGTGAGCTGTGTGAAATCGACCGTGACACCTGCATCATGCCCAAGGCCCTGAAGAAAACATGTGACAGGCAGCGGAAGGAAAAGTACACCAACGAGGAACTGGTCATGTTGACGCAGACCCTTGCAGAGCATGCAGAGGTCGTCTTTGCAAATGATATGCGCCGTGCCACCTTGCTCAAGAAGAAAGCCATCTGGGAGGAGGTGGCGGTCAAAGTCAGTGCCGTGGGCACCAGCACGCGCACTGTGCGTGAATGCAGGAAGAGGTGGGACGACCTCAGGCTGCGGGTGAGGGGCATCCTGGCGGAGAACCACCGCATTGCCACTGCTGGCGGAGATGGCTCCCCAATACACCTGAAGGAATGGGAGGAGACATGCGCCAACATGATAGCCACCGAGAGCATTGAGGGAGTGGGCAGCATGGAGGTCGGCGTGGCTACCACTTCTGATGCAGGTGAGTGTACACATGACAGGATGCGGTGTGAATGCACAGTCACCCCCATATGTGAGCCCAGACCCCACTCATGCATGGACACACATCCACACATGCACCCATCCATCACCATGTCAGTGTCAGACCCAAACACACACACATGCACACATCACCAGAGACAAGTCCCAAACTCAAACATGCATGGATGAGGCACTGAACTGGCACATCACCTGCATCCATAACTGCTAAGTCCCAATGTCCACAGCTGCATGAACCCTGTGATTTACATTGAGTATATTGAAACGCAACCAATGCCATCCCCCTTCTCGTCCCTGACAGGCTCACATACAGATGGGGAGGATGCTGCTGATGCATCAAAGGCACCACCTACATCAAAGAGGCCAAGGGCACAGGAGCCGGAGGAAACACCTGCAACATCGAGGGGCAAGGGTGGAAGGCCACACCTGAAAGGTGGCAGCCTACGTCACAGTGCCACTGCCAGGGCAGCAGTAGCTGCACCACCAACAGTGGGCCCACCACCGGAGGCAAACCCACTGGCAACAATGCCAGACACCCAGGGCCCACCATCAGCTGCGGCAAGCTCTGCTGGTGAGGCAGCCGCCACTGGCCCCCAGTCCGATCCAGAGGACACCCTACTCCAGCAAATGGAGATGCACACCCCAAGCCCCCCAGGAAGCCCAGAGCCCATGGCATCCCAGACCCCTGGTTCTGATGGGACTTACGAGGACACCAACCCTGCAATAATGTCACCCATGCTACCATCACCAGTTGCATTGGAGCCATCTGTGGGCACGGCATCCAATGCACGGTCACCCGGCACTGATCAGCAATTCACCGCCATCCTGCAGCGCAAACAGGAGCTGACCGTGCTGGTTGGGCAGCATGTCGCTGAGGCAGCAAATCTCACCAAGAAGATAGTCCAGACGGCGAGGCACTCCACTGAGCGCATGGACGCCAACACAGACAGGATCTGCAATGAAATTGCAAGTCTTAGGGAGGTGCTTGTCTGCATGGCAGACACAATGGACCGCTACTTTCACCCACAAGGCCAGTCTGCCCCATCCTCGACTTCCGGGTCGACTCAAACAAGCCCCCTCAGGCGCTCGATGAGAACCACCAGGCGCACGTCTGGCAACCCTCAAGACCCTTCCAAGGACTATTGCAATTAGGGGGCTAATGGGGATACCCCGGTGTGCATTGGCCATGGCAGAAATGGCAGAGACATGAGGGACTGTTGTGGGGGGTGGTGGGAAGGGTGTTATGGGTCTGTTGGGGGACAGGGGTGTTATGGGTCTGTGGGGGGGAGGGTGTTATGGGTCTGTTGGGGGGGAAGGGTGTTATGGGTCTGTTGGGGGGGGAAGGGTGGTGGGATGTTTTTGGGCTGGCACTACTACACCTTCATGTCACTCAATACACTGGTTTCTGAACAAAACACAGGCTTGGACATCTTCATTGTGTGTGTGTACTTTATTGGCAACAGGGTCCATTGCGTGCTTCAAAACATACACCAGTGCATTACCCCACATATCCATGTGACAGTACGGAAACATGTTTCTCAGAATATTTGGTGGATCAGATGCCGTCTCACAGCACGTCCCTCCTGCCCATCCCCTCTTGCAACACCTGCATCCCCTTCACCTCCGTCCTCATCACCATCATCATCCTCATCAGGTACTTCTATTTCTACGTCAGGGGCAGTGGCACATTCCGTCTGATACACATATTGTGCAGCATGACACATGCCATGGTGATCTTGGACACCTTCTCATGTTCATACAGGAGAGCACCACCAGACCTGCTAATGCACCTGAAAGGTGACTTCAATAGTCCAAAAGTCTGCTCGATCACGATGCGGGTACGGGTATGTGCACGATTGTATTCCTCCTCGTGCCTGTTCTGTGGGTTCCGTACAGGTGTGAGGAGCCAGGGCTTCAGGGGATAGCCCGCATCACCTGTATGGGGGAATGAACGGGGTCCTGTTACTGTTCACCTCAAAATCGGCCTGTTCACATCACACAAATTGACATTGCATTGTGATTCAGGTACTAAATTGACAGCATTCATGCAGATGGTCTGTGTGACAGCAACGTGCAAGGGGGAGGTCGACCCTGCAAGTAGAAATGCCACATTCATGCCTCCAACAGTAATTGACATGTCATGTGTGAGGCCAGGTCTTAGGTGTCCCTGGCCCATACAAATTAGGTAACACACTGCTAGTGTACTGACATCCTGACACCGATGTTGCCATGCTGTGAAGCATCACTTCAGTGGTGCCATAGGTGTGTGGTTCAGTGCTATGTCTAGGGGTGATCCCTTTGCATGCATTCAAGGGCGTGTTGCTGGATTGATGTTGTGCTGCACTGATTCTGTATTATGGTCTTGACACCATGTTGCAGGTTTGTGTAATATGTGGCGTGGCATGATGTGCAATGTGGATGGATGTGTGATATTTTGCATCCTGCATTGTTCTCAATGTTCTGCACCTTCGAATTGCATGTGGGTTCCTCTCAAGTACATCGTGGCCTTCCCTGAAGGACATTGGCGTACATCTGTATGACCATTTCCCCTACGGACGCCAGTCAACACCCAGTTGGAGTATGTATCTCTCCCCCCCCCATTCACACCCAGTTGGAGCATGTATCTCTCCCCCCCTCCCATTCCCCCCATTCACACCCAGTTGGAGTATGTATCTCTCCCCCCCCCATTCACACCCAGTTGGAGCATGTATCTCTCCCCCCCCCCATTCCCCCCATTCACACCCAGTTGGAGTATGTATCTCTCCCCCCCCATTCACACCCAGTTGGAGCATGTATCTCTCCCCCCCTCCCATTCCCCCCATTCACACCCAGTTGGAGCATGTATCTCTCCCCACCATTCCCCCCATTCACACCCAGTTGGAGTATGTATCTCTCCCCCCCCATTCACACCCAGTTGGAGCATGTATCTCTCCCACCCCATTCCCCCCATTCACACCCAGTTGGAGTATGTATCTCTCCCCCCCCCCATTCACACCCAGTTGGAGTATGTATCTCCCCCCCCCCATTCACACCCAGTTGGAACATGTATCTCTCCCCCCCCATTCCCCCCATTCACACCCAGTTGGAGTATGTATCTCTCCCCCCCCCATTCACACCCAGTTGGAGCATGTATCTCTCCCCCCCCCCATTCCCCCCATTCACACCCAGTTGGAGTATGTATCTCTCCCCCCCCATTCACACCCAGTTGGAGCATGTATCTCTCCCCCCCCCATTCCCCCCATTCACACCCAGTTGGAGTATGTATCTCTCCCCCCCCATTCACACCCAGTTGGAGTATGTATCTCTCCCCCCCCATTCACACCCAGTTGGAGCATGTATCTCTCCCCCCCCATTCCCCCCATTCACACCCAGTTGGAGTATGTATCTCTCCCCCCCCATTCACACCCAGTTGGAGTATGTATCTCTCCCCCCCCCCATTCACACCCAGTTGGAGCATGTATCTCTCCCCCCCCCCCATTCCCCCCATTCACACCCAGTTGGAGTATGTATCTCCCCCCCCCAAATCACGCAGCCATGTGCTTGCCCTGCTACTCACCAAGTAGCCACGAACGTTGTCCGGTGTGTCGCTCCATGTAGCGTGGGATAGTTGAGTTCCGCAGAACCATGGAATCATGTGTTGATCCTGGGAATCTGGCACAGAAATGTGTGATTATCTTGTTGGCGTCACATACCATTTGGACATTGATAGAGTGGAATTGCTTCCTGTTTCGGTACACTACTTCATTGTGATGTGGGACCACCAATTCCACATGGGTACAGTCGATGGCCCCGATGCAACTTGGAATGCCTGCCAGTGAATAGAAGCCAACTTTTGTGTTTGCAATCTCCTGGGCAGTCTGTGGCATGGATATGTGTTCAGGTGCATGCTTCAGGAGTGCATCGAGTACCTGGTTCAGCGTGCGTGAGAATACTGGTTGTGAGATGCCATGCATCTGTCCCACTGTATGCTGATAGGTGCCTGTGGCCAGGAAGTGGAGCACACTCACCACCTTCAGTAGCGGGGGGATGGCAGTTCTGATGTCTATGAGGCTCACAATGTCGTCGTGGATCATGTCCACGATGCTGGTGATGGTAGCCCTGTCCAGACGGTACAGGGTGTGTATCTGCTCAGGGGTCAGGTTGAATGGACTGGCTCTGATCCTGGGTATTGGTGGGTGCCTCTGTGGTATGATTAGGTGGCGTTGTGGTGCCTGCTGTGCCTGTCTTGCCCTCCTCCTCCTCCTGCGTCTCCTTTGTGCTGCCTGTTGTTGTAGCAGCTGCGCTGCAATGAGGTCCTCCAGGCCATGTAATGCTGCCAGTATTGGAACCATCTTGGTGTGGGGAGGGGTGTGGGAAGGGGTGTGGTGTGCTCCTTTTGAGCTGCCACAGTCTCCATTGCCTTCACCTGTGCTGATTTGGTGCACCTGTGGCAGGTGGGAACACTGCTCATTTCCCTTAACTGGTGGTCCGCGATGCCGGTATTTGCACCATGGCGGTAAGAGGTTTGGGGGGATTTACCATGCCGCTATTAGCATGTGCACTGGCCTTGTGATGCTGTGCTAATAGCGGCATGGCGTAATTAACGGGATGGAGGGTCGCGCGCACGCGGACTGCCCGCTATTAGTGGCACCGTAATTAGCGGTGCCGCTAATAGCGGTGTGCCGGGTCGTGATCCACATGGGGATTTAACGTTACCGGTAATGTATTACCGGTAACGTTAAATCCCTACCGCCATCCGTGTAATGAGGCCCTAAGCCTTGACCGCTCTGCTAGCTCACAGTGATTGGGTTTGGCTAGCCTCTTAATGACTTCCCTATATACCATAACAGGTTGGACTCCCAAAATATTTCCACCAGAACTTAAACAGGCCTAATAGCCGTTTCTCTCCCTAACCCAGGCTTCCCTCAACCCTTGGAATTAAAGGTCGGTAGCCCCCACTATTTAAAAAGCTATCTGCCTTCTCATGATGGGCAAAAAGCAAACAACTTATCTATCTAGACATTTCTGGCAATAATCTAGGTGACACCTATCAGGGACTCAGGTTTGTGTGAAAAAACAGAGGGTGTTTCACAACCTAGTCCCCAGGGATCCAGTACTCAGTTGGAAAGGAAAGGGCCATCTGTTTTGGATCCCAACCATGGGGGTGGACAAGCGAGGGAGGATCACCTGGGTAGTGGGTCCTCAGGGAGTGGGGGAGAAGCCCCCAATGGGGAGACATGGTTTCCCCCTTTTCTACGACCAATCTCACCCCTATCTTAGCTTATTTTGTGTGAAACTACAGCTCGCATAATTCATCCCCACTGACTTGCATTGGCTCTGTCCCTGTAAAGAGGCCAGGCAGAGTCAGGCACATTGGGCCTCATTACGAGTCCGGCGGTAACCGCGGTGGTAAAACCGCCTGGTTACCGCCAGACTCGTATTACCATTCCACCTCCGTGATTCCCGGAATTACCAGGGCATTACAACCCCGGTTTTCCGGGAATCACGGAGGTGGAATGGGGATCATGGAAACACCGGCAGTATCTCGTAATGCTGCCGGTGTTTTCTCGGCCGCCTGCAGGCGGGAGTTGTTAAACCCGCCAGGTCAGACCTGGCGAGAACATCACCTCCCACCTGCAGGAGTCGGGATCAGGCGGTCCGGAAACAACGGTGGCGGCGGGTTTACCGATACCGTTATTTCCGGACCGCCTGAGTTATAATGAGGCCCATAGTCTTAACTATACACACCTTCCACTTATTAACCTTCCCAGTCAAGATAAAAGGTGGAGTGCACATGCACACAGTGATTGAGGCTGGGCAGGAGAAGGAACAGCTTGTTCGAGGCTGCCGCAAACCAGGTGATGGAAGCTAGAAGGCCTAGGGGCTGATCGACCGTTGCAGAGATCGAGAGAGCTAGGCGAGACTTCCACACTTTCAAGAAGCTGTAAGCGTTGCAAAATTGAAGCCGCGCAAGGGGAAGAAAGAAACCTTCAAGGTGCTGGGTGAACGGCAGAGTTGGTGAGGAGCAGCAACGGCCTTGAATGCTGCATGAAGAGCATAGATGAAAGAAGATCAATTAACATGACTGGTAAGTTTTCGAAGGCAACAAAAGCCTGGTATGTATTAAAAGTGATAGAAAGTAACTAACTTAAAAGTTGAAGGTTGCGCGTGTGCTGATAAAGCATGTAATGGAAAGGACAATTGCTGTATTGTAAAAGGAATGATACAAAGTAACAGAGTGGTCCTGGGAGGGGAAATCGCACATTCGAAAGTCTCTATGAAATGTTTTGAGTTGAGCGGGAACCAAGGCAAGAAAGTAACTTCGATCCCGAGAGAAAGTTGAATGAGTGAAAAGCAAAGTATGGAAACCCTGAATATGCCAAGAGGGCAAAGTGAATGAACTTTAAAAGAGGCCACGAGGGCAAAACAAAGAGACAGAAATTCCCAGAAGCCAATGGGACAAAGTGAAGAGAAGGAACTACCAAGAAGTATTGGTGTTGCATATGAACATTGGTTTTTGAAAAAGGCCAATAAGGCAAACTGAAGAGAACGAAAAACTACAATCATCAATAGGCTTTGAGGTTTCATGAAGGGGAAGATTGAGGATTGTATTTAATTTTAAATTGTGGATTAAATTTGGTTGCGTTAAGAGAAGTCGAAGTGGTCATGCAGAGGCCTATGGAAAATCCTCACAGTTTTGAAAGTCCCCCCCATTCACACCCAGTTGGAGCATGTATCTCTCCCCCCCCCCATTCCCCCCATTCACACCCAGTTGGAGTATGTATCTCTCCCCCCCCATTCACACCCAGTTGGAGCATGTATCTCTCCCCCCCCCATTCCCCCCATTCACACCCAGTTGGAGTATGTATCTCTCCCCCCCCATTCACACCCAGTTGGAGTATGTATCTCTCCCCCCCCATTCACACCCAGTTGGAGCATGTATCTCTCCCCCCCCATTCCCCCCATTCACACCCAGTTGGAGTATGTATCTCTCCCCCCCCATTCACACCCAGTTGGAGTATGTATCTCTCCCCCCCCCCATTCACACCCAGTTGGAGCATGTATCTCTCCCCCCCCCCCATTCCCCCCATTCACACCCAGTTGGAGTATGTATCTCCCCCCCCCAAATCACGCAGCCATGTGCTTGCCCTGCTACTCACCAAGTAGCCACGAACGTTGTCCGGTGTGTCGCTCCATGTAGCGTGGGATAGTTGAGTTCCGCAGAACCATGGAATCATGTGTTGATCCTGGGAATCTGGCACAGAAATGTGTGATTATCTTGTTGGCGTCACATACCATTTGGACATTGATAGAGTGGAATTGCTTCCTGTTTCGGTACACTACTTCATTGTGATGTGGGACCACCAATTCCACATGGGTACAGTCGATGGCCCCGATGCAACTTGGAATGCCTGCCAGTGAATAGAAGCCAACTTTTGTGTTTGCAATCTCCTGGGCAGTCTGTGGCATGGATATGTGTTCAGGTGCATGCTTCAGGAGTGCATCGAGTACCTGGTTCAGCGTGCGTGAGAATACTGGTTGTGAGATGCCATGCATCTGTCCCACTGTATGCTGATAGGTGCCTGTGGCCAGGAAGTGGAGCACACTCACCACCTTCAGTAGCGGGGGGATGGCAGTTCTGATGTCTATGAGGCTCACAATGTCGTCGTGGATCATGTCCACGATGCTGGTGATGGTAGCCCTGTCCAGACGGTACAGGGTGTGTATCTGCTCAGGGGTCAGGTTGAATGGACTGGCTCTGATCCTGGGTATTGGTGGGTGCCTCTGTGGTATGATTAGGTGGCGTTGTGGTGCCTGCTGTGCCTGTCTTGCCCTCCTCCTCCTCCTGCGTCTCCTTTGTGCTGCCTGTTGTTGTAGCAGCTGCGCTGCAATGAGGTCCTCCAGGCCATGTAATGCTGCCAGTATTGGAACCATCTTGGTGTGGGGAGGGGTGTGGGAAGGGGTGTGGTGTGCTCCTTTTGAGCTGCCACAGTCTCCATTGCCTTCACCTGTGCTGATTTGGTGCACCTGTGGCAGGTGGGAACACTGCTCATTTCCCTTAACTGGTGGTCCGCGATGCCGGTATTTGCACCATGGCGGTAAGAGGTTTGGGGGGATTTACCATGCCGCTATTAGCATGTGCACTGGCCTTGTGATGCTGTGCTAATAGCGGCATGGCGTAATTAACGGGATGGAGGGTCGCGCGCACGCGGACTGCCCGCTATTAGTGGCACCGTAATTAGCGGTGCCGCTAATAGCGGTGTGCCGGGTCGTGATCCACATGGGGATTTAACGTTACCGGTAATACATCACCGGTAATGTATTACCGGTAACGTTAAATCCCTACCGCCATCCGTGTAATGAGGCCCTAAGCCTTGACCGCTCTGCTAGCTCACAGTGATTGGGTTTGGCTAGCCTCTTAATGACTTCCCTATATACCATAACAGGTTGGACTCCCAAAATATTTCCACCAGAACTTAAACAGGCCTAATAGCCGTTTCTCTCCCTAACCCAGGCTTCCCTCAACCCTTGGAATTAAAGGTCGGTAGCCCCCACTATTTAAAAAGCTATCTGCCTTCTCATGATGGGCAAAAAGCAAACAACTTATCTATCTAGACATTTCTGGCAATAATCTAGGTGACACCTATCAGGGACTCAGGTTTGTGTGAAAAAACAGAGGGTGTTTCACAACCTAGTCCCCAGGGATCCAGTACTCAGTTGGAAAGGAAAGGGCCATCTGTTTTGGATCCCAACCATGGGGGTGGACAAGCGAGGGAGGATCACCTGGGTAGTGGGTCCTCAGGGAGTGGGGGAGAAGCCCCCAATGGGGAGACATGGTTTCCCCCTTTTCTACGACCAATCTCACCCCTATCTTAGCTTATTTTGTGTGAAACTACAGCTCGCATAATTCATCCCCACTGACTTGCATTGGCTCTGTCCCTGTAAAGAGGCCAGGCAGAGTCAGGCACATTGGGCCTCATTACGAGTCCGGCGGTAACCGCGGTGGTAAAACCGCCTGGTTACCGCCAGACTCGTATTACCATTCCACCTCCGTGATTCCCGGAATTACCAGGGCATTACAACCCCGGTTTTCCGGGAATCACGGAGGTGGAATGGGGATCATGGAAACACCGGCAGTATCTCGTAATGCTGCCGGTGTTTTCTCGGCCGCCTGCAGGCGGGAGTTGTTAAACCCGCCAGGTCAGACCTGGCGAGAACATCACCTCCCACCTGCAGGAGTCGGGATCAGGCGGTCCGGAAACAACGGTGGCGGCGGGTTTACCGATACCGTTATTTCCGGACCGCCTGAGTTATAATGAGGCCCATAGTCTTAACTATACACACCTTCCACTTATTAACCTTCCCAGTCAAGATAAAAGGTGGAGTGCACATGCACACAGTGATTGAGGCTGGGCAGGAGAAGGAACAGCTTGTTCGAGGCTGCCGCAAACCAGGTGATGGAAGCTAGAAGGCCTAGGGGCTGATCGACCGTTGCAGAGATCGAGAGAGCTAGGCGAGACTTCCACACTTTCAAGAAGCTGTAAGCGTTGCAAAATTGAAGCCGCGCAAGGGGAAGAAAGAAACCTTCAAGGTGCTGGGTGAACGGCAGAGTTGGTGAGGAGCAGCAACGGCCTTGAATGCTGCATGAAGAGCATAGATGAAAGAAGATCAATTAACATGACTGGTAAGTTTTCGAAGGCAACAAAAGCCTGGTATGTATTAAAAGTGATAGAAAGTAACTAACTTAAAAGTTGAAGGTTGCGCGTGTGCTGATAAAGCATGTAATGGAAAGGACAATTGCTGTATTGTAAAAGGAATGATACAAAGTAACAGAGTGGTCCTGGGAGGGGAAATCGCACATTCGAAAGTCTCTATGAAATGTTTTGAGTTGAGCGGGAACCAAGGCAAGAAAGTAACTTCGATCCCGAGAGAAAGTTGAATGAGTGAAAAGCAAAGTATGGAAACCCTGAATATGCCAAGAGGGCAAAGTGAATGAACTTTAAAAGAGGCCACGAGGGCAAAACAAAGAGACAGAAATTCCCAGAAGCCAATGGGACAAAGTGAAGAGAAGGAACTACCAAGAAGTATTGGTGTTGCATATGAACATTGGTTTTTGAAAAAGGCCAATAAGGCAAACTGAAGAGAACGAAAAACTACAATCATCAATAGGCTTTGAGGTTTCATGAAGGGGAAGATTGAGGATTGTATTTAATTTTAAATTGTGGATTAAATTTGGTTGCGTTAAGAGAAGTCGAAGTGGTCATGCAGAGGCCTATGGAAAATCCTCACAGTTTTGAAAGTCTTCGACAATGAAAAGACATTTAAGACAAAACGTGGGGAAAGGAACCCCCACGAAAAGGAAGGCAGGCTCGAGCCTGGCAGAGGGAAGCCTGTGCAGGACTGTGTGTAAAAGGTGAAAGTTGAAAAACAGGCTTAAGGCCGGCAGAGGGAAGCCTGTGCAGAACTGTGTGAGAAAGTGAAAAAGTGAATAAACAGGCTTCAGACCGGCAGAGGGTAGCCTGTAAAGAACTGTGAGAAATAGAGAAAGCAAAAATGAAATGAGAGGTTGGCACGAGCACGACAGAGTGAAGCCTGTGGTAAACTGTGAGACAGTCCAGATCAAAAGCGGAATTGTGTAGGTGTGACAAGGCAGACTGCAACACTTACCTCTGGTGCCCTGCAGCAGTGCCTGGTCCGGAATCCCCTCTGCGTGAAACCCGATGGTGTGCTGCTTCCCAAACCACTCCCTACCCACTGTTCTGCTTAAAAGGCTAATTGCCCAGTGCACGGGTACGTTTGGAGTGATTTGGAGGCCTGGAGTTTGAAGATTGTGTCGCTGGCCCCTCTGGATGTAAACAGGTGAACAGAACAAGAGGATAGGGTAAGTGTTGCGTTTTCTGCTGCCCCCACCACCCCGACTCTCCCCAGGGTGTATTGGCTGGTTGGCAGGGGTTGTGCTCATCTTTATATTCAGGTGAATGCAAAACATCAGCTGGACATTTGTCTCCCAGTTGCTTCACTGATGTGTTTCTTCCTTCCTTTCAGCAGCACGTTATGTTCAAAGGGTGGCCCCCCGATGTAGAGTAAGCTGGAGCGAGTCAGAGATAAGCAGGAAAGCGGCGGGCGGGGGAGTCGGAAAGGCTCCGAATGCTGGCAGTTGCTCACTGAGCGTTCCAAGTCTCGTGTGTCTGGGATGGATTCTGAGGCTCCCACGGTACGTTTGCTTCCTGGAGCAGCTTCCGAGTCCTGATCAGGAAAGTGATAGTTTAGCAAGCGGCGAAGCTTGCACTCTGCAGCCAGGGAAAACGCTAAGCACTGGGTGTGGCACAGGGCGGGCCTTATATAGCCCTGGGCTGAACCCAGTCCCACTAGACCACCAAGAATACTGTAGATAAGGATTGCCAGGGGCCATCTTGGTTCCCATTTGGCATCCTGCTCCAGGGGACATTTTGGAGGTGGCAGCTGTCAATGTAAACAGACTGCATCTTGTGCTTGTGCCAACCAGCAACCCGTAGTGTCCAGGCACCGCCTACACTGCATGTTTGTGTGTTGGGGGTCCTGCTGCTAGGAATCATGACACGAACGAAGCCTAAGGAAGTGATTGAACTACCAGAAGCTTGAAGCCGAAGCCTGAACTGTTGAACAGTGCCAGTAAGCCCAAATGTGCAAGACTGATAGATATCTGCCATCCACCTATCCTTTTTAGGAAACTCTCTAGACCCTGTGGTGCTGAACGTGGGGAAGGGAGCTGTTATTTAAGCCATTCTGACATTTCTTTTGAGACACTATTTTCCTTTTGTATTCCCTTAACACTTATCATTTTAAGAAGGAGGGCAAGGTTGGGTTTCTTTACTAGAGTGCTTTGACCAGACTGACTAGGACTTCTTTGCTATTTTATTTTATGGTCCAGATTACTCCAATTCTAGAGTCCAGTTAGGAATTTCACTGACCCAACCAAAATACCAAACAAAGGTTTTCAAAACGTGTATCCATTGTGTCTGTGTCTACTTGATACCATGCCTTCTTTACATTTGATAGTGTGTTTCAATCACTGTGTTTACTTCCCAGGTCTTTCACACCCTTCTATTCCTTTCCCTGATGCTATACTCTCTCTTCATCACTACTCTCCGCCCTTCTCTTATCTCCCTCCCTCCCTCTCTTTCTCCCTCTATAGTTGTCCCTCTATTATCTCACTCTCCTTCAGTCCTACTACTATCCACTCCTTCACCACTGCTACTCTCCACTCTCCACACCACTACTACTCTCTCCTCTCAACAACAGTAATATTCTCCTACCACACCACTAGTACTCCCTCCTCCACACCAGTACTGCTCCCTCCCAACACTGCTACTCCTTACCCCACGCCACTAACTACTCCGTTCTCCATACTACTCCACCTCCACATTACTCCTCCCCGCCTTCTTCTCGGTCACCCTCCTTTCACTCTCTCAGTAACCCTTTCATTCTCCCTCCTACTACCAATCTCACTCACACACCTTGCACGCACACTCACACTACAGTGCCACTTTCTTTCACCAGCCAATACCTTATGTTTTCTATTAATCGCCACCACGCTCCTTCACATCATCCTTCATCCTTCTGGTCTCGTGGTCCACCTAATCTAACTTCAACCGAACAACCCACACCTTATTGTGCCCTTTGATCCTCCCACCCTTTCCTCCACTGGTTCTCCCCACTCTGCTCTCCAGGTCAACCAATACCTGCCTCCCCCACCCACCGGGATTTGTTACAATTAGTAAAATACACATACAGGGTTTAAACCCCACTCCTTTTTATTGTGCATTGTGTGAATGCATCATGAAGTAAGACACAGACAACAGATTCAACTTTCTAATCAAAAGCTTTATTTTACTTAAAGGTCTGGATGGAGTAAGGTTTAACTTTACTAAGGTGAGATTTCCCTACCTAAACAAAACTAAGGACAGTCTGTGTCAGTAAATTCAAGTCAAACGTCTGTTGTGCCCAAAACCTATACCTGCCCTAACAACTACTGTATACAATGTGTAGGGATGTCAGCAGCAAATGGAATAGTGTTCAAAATAAAGTTCTGAACTTCTTCCAGCTCTGCTTCCCCTTCCCCAAGTATAAGACAGTTCCAAAAAGCCCTCTTCCCCAAGAGTTCGACAGAGTTTGCACAGTCTCGGGGTTCCATTCCCCAAATGTTCACCACATTTCACAAGGTCTAGGGGTACTCTTCTGTAAAAGTTCAACCCAGTTCACAATGTCTCGGGGTTCCTTTCCCCAAGAGTTCAAATCTTCCAGCTTTCAAAACCAATATCAGTTCAAATTGTCTAGCTTTCAAAACAATACCCGTTCAAATATTTGGTTATCTAGGCTTTTCAATAGTTCACATAGATTACTCTGTTTCTTCATTTACAATTCACTTCAATAACTGTTGCAAAAACACAAGCTTCTTTACATGTACTTTCCTAGGCTTCCAAGTAGGGGTCACTCAGTCGAGGCGCAGTTGTTGGACCACACAATCCACCCATTACAGGTAATGCAACCGATAATCCTATTGTTTTCCTTGGCTCATTCAAGTAGGGATCACTCAGTCTAGGCGCAGTTGTTGCACCACCCATTACAGGTCACCCAACCAATACCCCTGTGCACTTTGTTGTACTTTCTGTATTCTTCTGGCTTTTGCCAACACAGGTTTTCTCTCTCTTAACCTGTAGTTCCATGGGTATCTTTGTACTTCGCCAATACCTAGTTTCTCGTTTCATATCTTTCTTTTTAATCTTCTGGCTTTGCCACCACGTGTGGCTCACACATTTTATTCCATGGTATTTCCCATTAATACCACCTTGCTTTTATTCCATTCACAAGTGCTCATCACTTGCTTATGTTCTATATGGTATTCAAATATACTCTCCATGTCTTTCAGTCACTTCGTTATTCAATGTTACTTGTTTCAACTTTCACAAATGCTTGTAATAGCTTGCAGTTTGTTCGGTATTTAAATATACATGTTTTGGCCTTCCATTGTACCTATAACAGTTCTGAGTTTGTTCGGCAGTCATACATGCTTGTTTCCAATCCCCAGTGCACCCCGGTATGAGCTTTCCCGTACTTTTCTCTCACCAGTGGTATGCGGCAGCTTCTCCGTGTTCCTCCGCTTTGCTTCCCGGCTTCTATTCGCCTTGCTGTTCTTTCGCAGGATCCACAGTGAGCAGCAATCACCGCCCTCGAATTCTGCAGTGAGTAGCCTCGCTCTTCCCCAGCGGGAGCTACTGAGAGCACTGCTCGCTCTCTCTGAGACCTGTGGCGATCGGGAGGCTTCGGTGCCCCGCAGCTCCTGCTGTGGGCACCGGGCAGGGAGGACAGCATGATCTCAGACGCTCTCACAGCCAGCCTTGGCCCCCATGTCGCTCTCTCACTCCTGCTCGGCATATCTTCTCTCCAGCCTGTTCCTCTCCAGCCCGCTCTGATTCTCCAGGCCACGTTCCTCTCTCCAGGCTGTCTCTCTCTCCGTGCTTGGTGGTCACCATTTCTATACACCTGGAACATGTTAAATGACCGCAGGTATGAGTCTTTAACCTTAATTGCCTGGTCATGGTAAAACCCATTAGCTGGACATGCCTGGTTATTACAACTGAACTCCTCCAAAGCCATCTTCCGTGTCTAACTACCAAAGTGGTGTTTAAGGAGGTTTGAATGAATGGAAGTGTGCATAAATCTTGGTTGTTTCCTTGTCATCCTGGCACTGGGCTGATATCTGTCGATACTAACAAGAGAAGGCTGATGTGTGTTTATCCCACCCAAATGACGATGTATCCGCTTAGTTGATTTCTTCCTTGTCACAGTATAGAAATTGAATTTCCAAGGGTCACTTTGAAAGGAAGAAAAGGGGAAAGGTTGACAGTAACCTACAAAGGCTGTTGGTACAGAAGGTTCATTGTGAAAAGGGAATGGGGGATACCATGTCTCAACCAAGGACGTCCTCTCCCCACTCCCCAAGTTCCCTCCACCCAGGTGATCCTCCCTTGTATACCCACCCCATGGGTCAGGATCCAATGACCTTTCTCCGGCCACCTGAGCAGAGGATGGCGGGGAAAAGAAGTGAGGACGCCCTCAGGTTCCTTAAAGGGGCCGCTGGATTTTGTCTATTGGCAGCCCGCTATAGAAAGAGTTACAGTTTGTGTGTGAGAGTTCCCAATGTTTGTGGGATTGCAGTCATTACTAGGAAGCCACTCCATAGTTCTTTTTTTACAGGTGAGTGTGTGAGTGTTGTTCCAGTATGTAGCAGAGTGCAGATTTCCACATACATACTGACACATGTGCTTCCTGGGCAGCTGCCTGGTGTTATCTGTTGGGGCAAGCTGGTGCACGGTTTCTCTCTGGAGTCTCCTGTGGGCAGCTCCATTGTCGGTGCACCAATAGAGGATTTGGTAGGTATGATTCCTTAAAGCAAAGAGAGAAACTGCCCAGCATCTAGCACAAGTGATATGGGGTAGTGA
The DNA here is from genome assembly GCF_040938575.1 of Ambystoma mexicanum. NCBI lineage: Eukaryota > Metazoa > Chordata > Amphibia > Caudata > Ambystomatidae > Ambystoma > Ambystoma mexicanum. The sequence continues at coordinate 1,416,241,835 of NC_090937.1, forward strand.
AGAGTGGTATATTGATAAGCATGCAGGCACTGTGACAAACCTGAAGGTGTCTCCCTAGCTAATTCCAAGGGATCTGTCACCCAGGTTGCCAGGACACAGCCATCGCTATTGGATCCAGTTCCTGGGGGTGGACCAGTGAGGGAGGATCACTTGGATGGGGGATCCTTGGGGAGTGGGACACCGACAGGTGAGACGCAGTATGCTCCTTCTTTCAACACCTTTTCCCCATCCTACCACGTAGGATATTCCAAAACACTGCCCATCCCTTTTTGCAACATGAATACTTTCGGACAACACGAAAGACAACGAACTAACACCAGAGCCTGACATGTCCCAATACGAGGGTCAGGCAAAGTCAGGCAATTGACCAGAATCACACACACCAGACAGCCCTTTCCCTTCCCCACAGGTATAAATGCTGGAGCACGACAGAACCCTACAAGCAAGACAGACCGCATGACTTGAGAGCTAACTCAGCACAGCAGTTCAAGAGGAGGCGTAGGATGGCGCAAGTCGAGAGTATACCAAGGGGAGAAGTGACCTTGCCCTTATCAACAGAGACCCATGAAGCCTCAAGAGAAGGAATCGTAAGACCACAAACAATGTGTGTTGCAGCATATGTCAACAGTGCCCGGGCGCCTCCTCCACTGACAGCCAACCTGGGGAAGAGATGCACGGCCCAATAGTACCGGCCTTGACTATACAGACAAGGAAGCAAAGCAGTTCATCACAACCGGTGAGTCGAGGGGAAAGCTGATAAAGAAACTGAACTGTGTTGAATGAAAGTAGCAAGCGGATAATTGAACTTTGAACAAACAAAGGAACTATTGAGAAAGTGGGGGAAAAGCCTACAACAGAGGCATCTGGCACCACGTGGGTGCTCACGCAGAAAACTCTGGCCGATTACCCGAAGGTAGAGACTAACCTAACCAGAAGGCTTTGAGAAGAGGTGAAGAGAGATCAAAGTGGTCACACAGGGGTCTTGTAAAATCCTCTGTACGCTCAAAAGTCTTTGACCGACAGATGATTGTGAAGAAGGGAAATTAATCCTGCATGGTGAAATCAGTAAGGGACTGTGTTTCGTAAAGTTGGCAAGAGTGACCCTGGCAGAGGGATGCTAATGAGAAGGGGCGTAGTCCAAAGTCCCAGAGTAAACTGTTTGGTAAAAGTTGGTGAAAGTGAACCCGACAGAGGGAAGCCAACAACCAAAGCCAGATGAACTGTTTAAAAAGACGTTAAAGATTTGAGAATGCAAGACCAGTGGAAGTGAATTGTCCTCCTTGTCAGTTGGGTCCAAGCCCGGCAGAGGGAGATCCAGGGGTGAAAAGTAATCACTCAAAGTTCATTGAGAAAAGGAACTGTTTAGTTGTTTTGTGGAATACGACTGGTGAAGTGTCTGTGCCCAGACGTGGGAGAACCCAGGGGTGAAGCAAACTTTGTGTTTGATTTTTGAATGCATCAGGCCCTCGAAGGCAAGAGACTTTTATTGAAAGGAGACTTAACCATCGAAGAACCTGATAGCTGGAACGGAACTGTTAGCTCGTGCTCAGAAAGCTCGAGCGTGTGCTGTGCTCCAAGGTCCCACCTTGTCCTGTGCTAAAAACGTGGGGAAGGGAGACCCCTGGCAAGCACATTCTGACTTATTATTTGTGAACACCTCTTTCTTTATTGAACCCTTATCCCACACTCTTTATGTAATTAGTTGTAAGGATTTGGCAATAGTTTCTTTTAGTATAGGCCCTTTTACTTTGACAAGACACCACAAGGACTGCCTTATTTTCCATTTAATGGTCGATGCTTGCTCCCATCTTAGATTTAGATTAGGCGTTTTTCTACCCTGCATTTACAGTTTAATAAACACCCTTTAACTGTGATCACTTGTGTCTGTCTTTACTGTTGCCACCATGAGTTCCTTACAGCACATAAAGAAGAGAAAGGGACAGGTTCTTGTTTCCACCTTGGTAGGCGTCCAACCACAGGCTAAGAGGGGTTCCTATCTGCTCTTGACAGGGTCAGTTTACTAAGCCATTCATATCCATCTCTGGTACCATAAATAAGTCTGGCAGTGGACTAAGAGAGGACTGCTCTGGTCAGTAAAGGGAGGTTCCCAAGGTTCGAGAGGGGGTTTAAACTGGGGTTCAACTCTGGGAATTCCATGCCTGTTCGTCTCCAGGTAGCTTACGCCACTGGCCTGAAGAACTTGTCATACAGCACCACAGAAGGACCGAACATTGGTTATTAGGGCAGTTATACTGTGGAATAAAGCCAAGGTCCTCTCTGCAACACCTTCTTTGGTAGCTGGCACTAATGAGCACAAGCTGCTTGATAATCCGAGCAAGAAGGTATATCAGAATTATTTTCCTAATTTCAGGCAAGCTAGTGCAGATGTCCATATGCCAGCATGCAACATCAAGTGGGGAAGGAGGGCAGTGGTTTTGGAGGGAACTCCCGGAACACAAACAGGCTATTTTTTTTTTTTAACAGGTTTAGCAGAGGTAAAGCAGGGCACCAATGATATGATGGAGGACCTTTCCTTCATATTTGAACAGAAACCGGAGGGACGGTATTAATTATGACATGCATTGGCTGTTAGTAACAGCAAAACATGTCGAATTTTAAAGACCACTTGCTTTTATGCTTTTAAAATATGTGATGAATCTTCAAATGATGTCACTTCTCCCCAAGGGGGAGCCCTTCCCTGTAAGGCTACGGTGGTACGGCTGATAACCAATATTCCCCCTAGGGATGGTTACATAAGGGAGGGCCTTCCACGGGAGGACACCCCTATTGGGGATGAGGATGTACATTTTGGACCACAAACAGCTTATCCACTTAACAAACACATCATCCATCAAGTCATTACACTACCAGACATGCCTGCACATGCTCAGATGATATATTGTAATTTGGTGAATTCCAATAATACTGGCTTGAGGAGGCCACTAAACCCTGATTCCGTTCTCAACCCCATACCTATATGACAAAACACTCCTTCTCATACTCATATGTTCTATGGCAACCTTGTAAATCTTTGTGCCTCTGGTATGAGTGTGTCCCGAGGAAATATGACGATCACCTCACTGGAACCGAGGAAGGACATTGACATGCACCAGGGAGCATACAAACTATTAAAACCGGTGACAGACTTACGTTGTTGTCAAGCTGGGCAGAGAGCAGCCGAGACGGGAGTTGGCTAATGCAGGAGATGCAAACTCCAAACTGGAGCAACCAAGAAGAGACGGGCGGCGGCAGGGAGCCGAGAAGTCCATATTGGGTTACGGATAACCCGGGAGCAGAACTGGAGCGACATTCCACACCTCCAGGAGGTGGGCGGCGGGCTCCATAACTGTGCCGAGATCCCTAAGGGAGGACCATAGAGTTGCAGAGGAGCTTTTGGTGGAAGACCAAACGCCCAACATCCATGCCAGGAAGAACCAGAGGGGTAACCAAGGTCGCTCAAAGGTACAGGGGAGCACAGGCACACCGGTAGGGACAAGGGGGTGGTTGGAACAGACCCAAGGAGGTCTATATTCTACCCTGATACTAAGGTGTGTATCAGAAGAGAGCTTCCTCGTTACAGTGGTAGTTCCAAGACCACTGACTTAAAAGAAATCAAGTTGTGCATCGGAAGAGAGCTACCTCATCGCAGTGGTAGACAAAAGACAAATGACCTGAAAGAAACCAAGTTGTGCATAGGAAGAGAGCTTCCTTGTTACAGTTGTAGTCAAAAGACCACTGACTTAAAAGCAACCAAGTGGTGCATTTGAAGAGAGCTTTGTTGTCGCAGTGGCAGTCCCAAGCCCCCTGACCTGAATCGAATTCAGTCATGCATTAGAGGAGGGCTTCCTCGTCACAGTGGTACTCCAAATATCATTGGCCCAGAGAGACTGAACCAGGAGAAGGGAGGCAATCTGCTGGTGACAGGAATAAGGAGTGCATGAATCCTATTGGGGAACAGAATACAACTAAAAGAACGGTATCAAGAGCTTTATTGTTTAACAAGAAATTGTGCAAAGCTGAACTGGACCAGGATAAGGGAGGCATTCTCCTGGTCTTGGAGGAGAAGATAACCCCAAGATAACTTTTAATACTCTTTCCTTTTAATACTCGGAGGATGGAGCCATCCTCCTAGGAACCCCTTCTGTTTTCCTTTTGTAGGAGTAATAGGGTCAGGACAGGAGTTGGACAGAGGATTGTGTTTTGCTTTGGACGTTCTGACGATGTGCACCAAGTTTGTTCTTGCGTTGTAAGGCTATTACTATAGTGTTCAGAAAGATAGGTACCTTTACATTCTTTATTAAACACTGGTTAACATGTCACCTGTGTGTCCGGGTCCTGCTTCTGATGTTGTGTCACAAATACCACCTACATTTGAATTGAGATTGCATGAGATGAACAAGTTACTTCTTACCTTGTTCTTTTGACGGGATGTTCCTCCGATGTATTCCTTATCTTTGATAATACGTTTCCAGCTTGCTGGCCTCGGAAATTATTTCTGTAGAGGGCGCTGCGCGTCGACGTCTGCCGAATCGATGTCCCTCGAGGGCCACCGTATCGGCGCCGACGTCACCATGCCCATAAATAGCCACGTGCTGCGTCCGTTGCTCAGTTCCGTTTTGAAGCATAAGAAAAGTCATGCCTGAATTGGTTATTGACCTTGAAGGAGCGTAAGCTGCAACCACAAGGGAAGTATCACTGCGGGGATGGATGGGAGGGGCGATAAGGAATACGTCGGAGGAACATCCCGTCGAAAGAACGTTACAAGGTAAGAAGTAACTTGTTCTTCAAAGGGATTGTGTCCTCCGACGTATTCCTTATCTTTGATAGACTCCCATAGCAGTGGCATGTAATTGGAGGTGGGAATGAGAGTGTTATGTATCCCTTTAGGGATGGACCGAATGTAATACGGCCTTGCCAAATCTGGTCTCTTGAGTAGTGGAGGAATCCAGATTGTAAAATGTTGTGAATGTATGTGCGGACGACCATGTGGCAGCAGCACATATGTCTCGGACCGGTACCCTCTTTGGAGAGCTGAAGAGGCTGCGATACCCCTGGTTGAATGAGCCCTGAGCTTTTGGGGTGGCTCTTTCTCTGCCAGTTTGTAGCATTCCAGAATGGCCAAAATAATCCACCTGGAGATGGTTTGTTTTGTTATGGGTAGTCCCAACTTGTGACCTGAGTATCCTACAAACACTTGGTCTGCTTTCCTGATCCTAGCCATTCTGCTGATATAAAAGCTGAGAGCTCGCCTTGGGTCCAGCCTATGTAGCCTTTCCTCCTCTTCCCCGGATGGGGAGGAGGGTAGAACGAAGGTAAGGTAATTTTCTGAGTAATATGAAATTCAGAAACCACCTTTGGGAAGAAATTAGGCTTCACCTGTAGGACAACTTTGTCCTTGTGGAAAATTGTATGTGGGGGTTTACAGGAGAGAGCTTGTAGCTCGCTCACCCTCCTAGCAGATGTTAGTGCTACCAATAGGACAGTTTTAAGCGTGAGAAATCTCAGCGAACAAGAGTGAAGTGGTTCGAATGGAGTGCCCATTAGGAAGTTTAAGACTAAATTTAAGTCCCATAAGGGAACCTGGAATGGTTTTGGGGGATAAACATTAGTTAATCCCTTGAGAAATTGTACCACTAGAGGAAGTTTGAAATACAATGGTTCTTCTGCAGTGCGCTTGAAGATAGAAAGCGCTGCGAGATAGCCTTTTACAGTGCCAACTTGAAGGCCTTAGTTTGCCAAGTAGAGTAGAAACGATAACACAGTTGGTGTACCACATGAAAAAGGGTCGATATTCTCTTCCCTACACCAGCTGAAAAACTTGTTCCAACGGCAGCGTTATAAAGACTTTGTTGCTGGCCTTCTGGCCGAAAGCAACACCTCCATGACGTCATCAGGGAGATCCCAATCCTTGTACCTCACCCTTTCAGAAGCCAAGCGTGAAGGTTGAGGGTTCTGGTGTCTGGATGGAGAACCTGACCTCCCTTCTGCGAGAGAAGATTCTCTTTGAGTGGAAGACGGATTGGAGGACAGATGGACATATCTAGAAGGTCCGGGTACCACGTTCTCCTGGCCCAATCCGGGGCAATTAGGATCATGGTTTTCCGGAATCTTCTCAACCTCCTGATCATTTGAGGAATAACAGGGACTGGTGGGAACGCGTAAAGGAGTGGTAACTCCCAGTCCACTACGAACGCGTCTCCTAGAGATCCTCTCGGGGAAATTCCCTTGAACAGAACAGATCGCACTTCCTGTTGGTGCTTGTGGCGAACAGATCCACCTGAGGGGTTCGCCAAAGGGCGAAGATCTCTTGAAGGACTTCCTGAGTTAGCTCCCACTCGTGGGAGACTGTGCTCTGCCTGCTCAGAGCGTCCGCTGTCAAATTCTTCTCTCCGGCTAGGTGGACTTCCGATAGAGAGATTCCTTCTTTGAATGCCCAAAACCAGAGCTGCATCGCCTCTCTGCACCGTGGCAGTGATCCTACGCCTCCTCTTTTGTTGAGGTAGTGCATGGCCACCGTGTTGTCCGTCATTATCAGGACATTTCTCCCCTGTACTGAGGAGGGAAAGCTTTCAGCGCTAGTCTGATCGCTCTCAGCTCCAATAGGTTGATGTGTAGTCTGGACTCTGATGGAGACCAACGGCCGCTGATGGTCAAGTCGTTGGCATTGGCTCCCCACCCCGTGAGTGAGGCGTCTGTGACTACAGTTATCTCCGGCCAGGGTTGCCAAAACAGTTCTCCTTTCAAGATGTTCTCTGGATAGGCCCACCATTGAAGGTCGCAGGCTACCCTGTCCAGAATCCGGAGGAGATCTGTCATTCTCCCTGAGAATTGCGACCACTGACTTCTCAGTGCCCACTGAAGAGATCTCATTCTCAGGCGAGCCTCTGGCACAAGGAAGATGCAGGATGCCATGAGGCCTAGCAACCTCATAAAGTCGAAGGCTGGGAGACGTTGGGCATTTTGGAACTTGGTGACCATCTGTAGAATATCTTGAGCCCTCACCTCTGGTGGCGAGGCTTTTCCCAGGGAAGTGTCCAGGACCGCTCCAATGAACTGGAGTCTCTATGATGGTATCATCTGTGACTTCTTTAAATTGAGGGAGAAGCCCAGTTTGTGAAGGAAGTGGCAGACATAATCTAGCTGGGCCTGGGCCTGTTCCGAAGATACAGCCCTGATCAGCCAATCGTCCAGGTAGGGGTAGAAGTGGATCCCTTCCCTCCTTAGACTCGCCGCCACTACCGACATCAGCTTGGTGAAGACCCTCGGGCGGAGGTCAGCCCAAATGGCAGAACTCGAAATTGATAATGAGAGTCGCCAATTGCGAACCTCAGGTATTTCCTGTGTTTTAGATGGATTGGCACATGGAAATAAGCATCCTGAAGGTCCAGAGATACCAGCCAGTCCTGGAGCTGGAGGGCCTGAAGGTTCTGAGAGAGAGTTACCATCTTGAACTTGTCCTTCCTGAGGAACTTGTTCAATTCTCATAAGTCCAGGATGGGTCTCAGTCCTCCGTCCTTCTTTGGTATGATAAAGTAGGGGGAGTACCAGCCCTTGTTCCTGTCCGCTACAGGTACCGGTTCTATGGCACCTTTCTCTAGCAGGTCTATAATTTCCTGCAAGAGGATCGAATCTGTAACTTTTAGAGAGCTGTTCCCCGGTGGATGACTCTAAGGGATGTGTAGAAAGGGTAGGCAGTAACCCTGGGCAACTGTCTCCAATGCCCAAGCATCTGACGTTATAGCCTGCTATTCCGTCTGATGGTGAGTTAACCTGCCCCCTACAGGTGTATTGTGTGGGAAGGCCTCAGAGTAGTTTGGGGGCGGCTGATGCAGATGCCGAGGGTAAAGAGGCACCTGCTGCTGCTGCGGCCTTAGTACTTTTGGCCCGTCCACCTCGGGTGGATCTCCTTTGGCCTCTTTGAGCCGGCTGTTCTCTGCCTTTCCCGAATGCGGAATAATAGCGAAAGGACTTTCCTCTCCCAGAGGTTCCTGAGGGGCGAAAAGGAGTTTGGCGGATAGCAGCTCCTAAAGATTTTGCTGCTGCTTTAGAAGTCTAACTTTTCCAGACTGTCATCAGCCTTTTTTCCGAATAGTGAAGAGCCGTCAAAGGGCATATTCAAAAGTCTGGCCTGCACATCTGGAGCAAAGCCAGACTTTCGCAACCACGCATGCCTGCGGATTGTTGTACTTGCCGCCATGGCCCTGCTGATACTGTCAGCGGAATCGATGCCCGTTTGAAGTGATTCGCACATGGCATCTTTGCCATCTTTAATAATGTTAAGGAAGGCTTCCTTTTCCTCTCCTTCAGGTATGCAGTCAGCTGCTGATGAAGCACACTCCCATAGTGTGTGACTGAACCTGGCACGCGTCCAGGTGGCGTTAATGGACTTCAACGCCATACTACAAGCAGAGAAGACTTTCTTCGCCATAGAATCGTACCTCTTGTCATCTCTATCCTGTGGGACAGTAGGGTAAGCGGTCCTACTGCTAGATGAAGTTGCCGCTTGAACCACCAGGCTCTCTGGAGTCGGGTGTTTTGATAAGTATTCAGGGTCAGCAGCTGCTACCCTATACTTGGCTGACAATCTTATTGACCGCAGGGATAACTTCAGGAGTTCCCAATTAGATGTAATCTTCCTTTGTAAAGCTGCATGGAAGGGGACCACAGGGTCCTCCTGTGGACCTTTGTCTAATATGTCTGTTAGGTCATCCTGTTGAAAAACAGGGGAAGGCGCAGACCAACCCATAAATTCAATAATTCTTGCCATAAGGGTTCTATAGGGTGTTTTGGCATGTTCCCCTGGGTCTGGCTTAACAAATTCCACTTCTGGGGAAGTGTCCAGCCCACTTGCCTCATGTAGTGACTCTTGTAGGTCCTTCAGCCTTCTTTCCTCAGAGGTGAAATCCTCTGAAATAGGCAGTGTGGCCCTCTGTAATCCAAATGTTTCCTGGTCAGAATCTTCCCCCTTTTCATAAATTGAAGATAGTCCAGGGTACTCTGACCTCTGAAATGGTGTAAAACCCATCTCTAAGGCAGAAGGAGCCAAACTCGTCATTATTGGGCGAGAAAACGTCGATGTCGTCGACGCCGATGTGACAGGCTTCGAAGGTGCCGAGAATGGCATCGAAAAAACTGGAAGGGGTCTCGAAGAACTCGAGAGGATCGGGATCCTACTCGAGGACATCGACAATGGTCTCGGCGTTGTGCCGGAGGCCCTTGGAATCACAGTTGGCTGTGGAGTAGCCTTGGTCTTCTCTTTCATCGGCGTCAATGTCGGCATCGACGATGGCGCCGATCCATGCGTCCAAGGAATCTTCGACGACGGCGTAGAAGATGGTGCCTTCTTACCCGATGGCTCGTGGCGCTCTCGGGTGTAATGTTTCGCCGGGTGCTGCGACTCGTGGCGTTTTGATTTTTTGTGTTTTTCACCCGGGATATCACCCTCAGCTGTCTTCGAGGGGGTCGAGGCCGCGTTCTCGAAGACGCTTAACATTTTCTTTCTGAATTCCTCCCACTCAGTTTCGTGGGACAGGAGACCCTTTCTGGGGGCACAGAAGACGACGAGGAAGGGGATCTTCGACGTCTCTTTTTTGAGTGTCTTGATCTCGACGAATGGTAGGAGCTACTTCGAGATCTAGAATGGGAATGTTTTCGACGGCGAGGAGACGAATGCCTCGACTCAGCCGAAGAAACCTTCAAGGAGGTTTTGATTGACTTACCTCTCTCGAGCTTCCACTTGCGCTCCTTCAAGGCTTTCGCCGTCATGGACATGCAGTCCTCACACTCCGATCAATGGTGTTCGGATCCCAAGCACCACAAGCAGATCCTGTGTGGATCCGTTATCGACATTTTTTTTACCGCAGTCTCGGCATTTCTTGAAGCTGGATTGCGGCCTCGTCGGTTCCGATGAAGATGCCATCGAGAACGAGTAGGTATTATTCGAGTAGATATAGAGTTATCCTACTGAACTGAGCAACGACTTTCCGAGGCCCCACGAAGCACGGAAAAACGGAACTGAGCAACGGACGCAGGACAGGAGGTGGTGGGGGATGTCCAAGAGTTCAGTGGAGGTAAGAGCGAAAGGAGTGTAGAGGCTATTCTAAAGGGGGGAGTCTGTGGAGTGTTTGTGTGAGAGGGAGAGTGTGAGTGTTAGAGGTAGAGAATGAAAAGTCGCAGAGTGGAGTAGTGGTAGTGGTAGAGGTAGAGGTGTTGGGGTGGGGTAATTGGAAGTGAGTAAACAGGTAGTGGGAGTAGCGAGTGAAGGATACAAGTGGTAGTGGCCTAGTGAGAAGGGTGTGCAGGGCACCATATCCCTGGGTGTTCCTGGGGGTCAGACCCGGGGCTAGTGAGAGGGGTGAGCAGCGCACCATATCCCTGGGTAGTAAAGGGGTAGTGGTAGTAGCAGAATAGCAACAGTAGTAGAGGGAGAGTGGGAAGAGTGACAGTGAGTGGGGAATAGAGTAGTTATTATCATAGAGGGAGAGGAAGAAAGAGACGCTAACAGAGGAAGAAGGGGTAGTTGGAGGTACGAGCAGAAGTAAGAGAAGAAGTAAGATCGAAGGGACGAGGTTGAAAGGCAGATTGAGAGATTGGAGGGACAGTGATTTGGTGGGAGAAGAACTGCTTGAGAGACCATTATAGAAAGGGAAAGGTCTGAAAGGGTATGAATGGAGAGAGCGTGACGCTGGGCGAAAGAAGACACCATTACTTACCCCTGAAAATAATACTAAGCGGGATTAGGAAAGGGAAAGGTAGAAGTGCCAAAACCCCAAGTCCTGAGAATCAGAGAGAACCCAAAAATCGACCATAATATATAATATATAATGTATATTGCAAAATAAACACCCTTGGACTTGGAGTGTGTCAGAGTGTTCATGCTGTTCGCAACTACTTGCTATTGTTGCTGCTGCCTGGAGTATTTTTTTCATTTCCATTGTGATGGATGAGCATTCCAGTGAAAAACTTGCACCCGGACGTGGAGCGTCGCGGAGTGTTCCTGTTGTTCCGGGTGGGACGCGGGGATAGGGACTCATCTGCATGGAGGAGATAGTGACTGCAGCCTACAGCGGTTTTGCCACAAGTCACGGGATCATGCCGTCCCCGCAACTGCGACGATGTAACCCCGCTTTGCCCTGCAACCCCACTGCGCTTGATTTGGATCAGCGGGTTCGGAGGGAAGTGTGGGTTTGCTTGAGGCTTGTTGTGGAGGAGGTGTTGCAAACAAAACTAACCTTAGTGGCCCTGGGGGCAGATACCTACATAAAAGGACTAGCAAAAGCTCCTGCTGCATCAGCGGAAATTATCCCTCACCTTTGCGGTTGCAAGATAATCCCTTTGGACGTCTGCAACCTCATGTACAAATTCTGACTTCACCACGGCTTCCAAGTGGGTCTATTACATCATTGACTAAGGAGTGTCATGCCCTACTGATGCCTGTCCTGATGCTCAGGGTTCAAATCCGGCACTTGCCAACACCCCTGTGCTGGACTTTGGCGGCGTCCTCTCCTTAAGAGTTCTGGCTTGGAGAATAGTGGAAAGCCACCATGGGCCATGCTAGAATGGCACAAAGAACGATGAAAGATCCTCTACTACATCAAGAATGAGAGAAAACTCTGTTGTACATTACATAGGGAGAGTTTCTAATGGGGCAACCGCCTTAGCACAAGACCAAGCATCCAACTTGCAACCAATTGACAACCAGCCGCCTGCAGAAAGCACTGAGGGATCTGCAGGGGACTGGTTGTTAAAATATGCAATTTTTAGGCCAGATCTGGAGAAAACAGCTAGGTCTGGGCACAATGACCAATCAAATGGTCAACCACCTCACGTGACTTCCGAGGAAGTTTTTGTTTCAACGCAATTCGTGGCAATCCAACCATTGAGACCACAAGAGTCGGAAAGATATGTTGAGTCCGTCTGTGAAAATTATGTGGTGACCCCCAAAAGAAGGAGTAACTCGATAGCAGTGGCTAACCAACTATTGAAAGATCTAACCACACTCTACGCAAAAATCAACCATAACAACATGAATATGGAGAATATCCAAGACTCCGAGCTGTTCAATTTCGCAGTTAGTGGTGAATACACAAATTCTCAAGGCCCCAGCACTGCCTTCTCTGGATAGGAAAATACAGACGAGTATCAGGAGCGGAACGAGCAGACCCCAGAAGCGAGCGAAGACGTGTGGACTCCAGTCCATTTCCGTAATCCTTTGTGCGCAGAAAAGAACCACATCTGCCAACGAACCTTATATGTATCTAAGCCCGTCTAGACATAAAAGTATTGGGCGACCAAACTCTTCGGTCCCAGCCTCCACAACTGATGAGTCCTCTTAAGACACATCTTCAAATAGGGAATATCCAAAATCAAGAAAACAAGACTTGTGAGAAACTCAAATCCAAAGCAGAACATTGCAAGCAAGGAATTACACGAGATGGCTGAACAAGTGCTCAACAAATTAAGGCCGAGCATCATGTCATCAATCACGATTGCAATAGCCCCATTCATCAAAATGTATGAGCAGTTCAATGATAACTATAAAGACCAGAACACTTTAATTGCTCTCATGAGCTCCAAAATGCTCAATATCGAAATGGAACTGAAAGTAATGAAATCCCAAGCAAACAAGGAAAATAAAAAAATTTAGATATTTACCAACTTAAAGAGCAGTTAAGAAATAACTGGGATGACAAAAGGCTGCTCAAGGAAGTCACGAGAGAAGAACTAAATATTTTAAAGAGGGTAGACTATGGGTGAGAAAACCAAATCTGAACGCCAAAAACTGAGAAACATGAAATCCTTTAATGTCGCAATCCAAGCTCCTGCTTCTCAAAAAGCTTTAGCAGTGAGAGAAGCCTGTGCTATGGCCCCCAAGACACACGATTCAAACACAGATAATGACAGCAAGGATTCACATATGGTATTGAATTAAAGTGCAGACGAGATCCCCATGGACCTGCTGCTGACCCCGTCTACTCACGAAATTGATAGAGATGAAGACGAACCAGAAGTGAGCTTGGACCAAGAGGGTGGATCCAACATATGTCTAGATTCTGAAGAAGAACCGGAGTGTCTTACACCATTTGAACTCAGGGACAACAGCAAAAACCACCAAAAGAGTTTGCGTCTTTCCAAAATCACCCCGAGGCCTCTCGACCGGATGGTTGAGACAACAGAAGTCATCTCTGACTTAAACTGCTTTCTAACAATTGCAGAGAGAAGAGAAATGAAGGAAGCAAAAAAGAGAAACTACGGAAAATCTGCCTTTGCAACATGGCTCACAATCCTCGGTTCAGATCCTCCACAAAGCCTCTAAATCATCGTCCCATATCCCACAACGGGGCCAAAACAAGAGGAAAGCAGACATCCAGAAGGTTAAGGACAATGATTGGAGAGTATATAGATGCGTTGTTGCTTTGGCCACCCAACTAACCTCAAATAAAAGACAAAAGATTGATTCCAACTACTGTATATTGTTGGAAAGAAGTTGTCCAATCGATGACAAGCTCAGCCTAAACGGGAACAATGTCCTACGTCTCTGTGTTCCATATCGTCAAACGACATTAAAGCAGTTGTATTTATCAGAGAAACCACATTTGATTGTGTGTTATTACATACCTATTCTAGAACAATACGCGATACAATTTTGTAGGGCACTTTGGATTTAAACTCCTAGTGCTTTGACCTAAGGGAAGTACTGGAACCCATACAAATAAATCTGATAAAAGGATCGAACAGGACAGGCACGCAAACCAGCCAGCACACTTCTGAGCAAGGAAAATTAAAGGGAAATCATGCTTACATACACAAAATAGTGGCTGAACCATCTACAGTGGTGAATGATGAAGAGCCAACATCTCACAACATCATAGAGGAAGAATAAACACCTAAAAAACAAATAGAAATCACGATTACATGCAACGAAAAGGACTGAATCCTGACACGAAACCCTGGTGGTCCCATTGATAAAACAAATGAGCCTAATAATTGGAGCTGGATTGCTGGCCCCTTGAACTCCAATAAGGCTAGCTAATTTCCAACCAACCCAAAAATCGCGGTGACACAGATGAGAACCTGGAACACGCAGGGCATCCCGCATCTGTTTGGTGATTCCTCAAAGCTTGTAAAATCGTTGGACATAGTATGTCTACAAGAAACTTGGGTCCAAAAGTCACTGTGCATCGAAGGATACAAATTAGCAACCAACCCAGCGATTGAACAACCAAAAGACCGCCCGATGTCTGGCCTAATTACCATGGTCAAAATTAAAAGTGGTTTTAGAATTCTGAACACCTGCAACCACTCTCTGTACATACAAAGCACCAAAATAGAACAGGAGGCAGAGGGAAAGAGGCAAAACATGTACATCATCAACGTGTACTGCCAACATCAAATGTCAACTGCCTGGTGTACTCCTTTCACCAGGACTTTTTATCAATTTCACTGTCCTTCAAGGATGTCATATTATATTACTTTGCTGTGTTTCTAATTGTTTGCTTAAGGTTATACTTGTTCCAACTTTCCCCACATTGACATCTCATATATAGGGACTTGGTCAAGTCTGTTGCTGTCTTTGTCTTATTGGTATGTGTTTGCTTAGGATACACTTGGCCCAACTTGCTACAACCCTCCCCATATTGACATCTCAGACATAGGGCCTGTTCCAAGTTTTGCCTTTGTACTTTATCTGGTCAGTATTCAAATGTTCTTAATTCATCCACTTATGATATGATAGGTTATTTATAACGTGCTTAATACCCAGAGGTTTCTAAGCGCGGACCCGGGAATCAAACTTGTGGTGCTCTGTATTGTCTTGCTTCCAAGGTGAGCATGTTGCCCCTGAGCTATCCTCCCTCCTATCTACACATCTGTCGGTATCACTGGTGTCTCCAATGGCTTTGGGCAGACTCACCAGTACTTTGCAGTGTTCCTGACCCGTGGCATATCTCTGCGATGAGGCTTCCTCTCTGGGATGGCCTCCTGCGCACTGCAGACCTTCTTCAAGTGTTCCTTTCATCTCTGTGTTCACTTCTGTCTTCTCGCGGTAGCCAGGACTGGAGAATGCTGCTTTCCGGCACAGCCGTATCTCCGGCAGTTCGTTTGCTGCTCCTGATACTCTGACGGTCCTCCAAAGGTGCCTGCTGCGTCTCTCTTTCCCTCTCGTCATACCGGTATGTGACTCTCACATATTCGAGCAGCTGCACGGATATGCCTGTTTTCTTGTCTTCCTTTGGTAGTAGGGTCCTCTCCCGTTCTTCTTTTCTTTTGACTGCGGAAGCCATTTTTAAATGTCCCTCGCATTTGTGATTCAACCAAACAACTAGGCTGCACATTCAATTTTGGGTTTCTTTCAATCGGTATCAACTCCTTCCTCCTCTTCCTCGTTTTAGTACTTGAGGCTTTAAGGGAGTTGAAGTCCATAGAGTTTATGGGATTTTTTAAATAATGTTGTTTAAGAGTCTTACTTAGAAAAACATCAGAAACAAGAGATGTTTTGTGTGTGTTGTGTATGTTGGAGGTATGACTAGAATGACAGTATGCCATCAGAGGTTTGGGTGTCATAGGGTTTTCTTCAGAAGAAGGGAAGGAATGCTGCAACTCTTCCAGCGGGGTCACCACCTCCCCCCGGCAGTCGTCTCCTCCCACATGATCCTCTCTCCGTAGAGTTTATGGGATTTCTAAAGTAATGTTGTTTTGGAGTCTTACTTAGAAAAACATTAGAAACAGGAGGTGTTATGCAAGTGTTGTCTGTGTTGGAAGTTTGAAGGGGATTTTGTCTAGAATGATTTAAAGAAACGGGTTTCTGGGTTCTATAATGACATGATATGAAATGACAATTTATTTATATAGCACCAATACACAATGTGTTTCAAAGTGCTTAATGCGATTAATTTTTGATAAGGAGGATTTGTGGGATCACAAGCCATCAAGAACTTTGGTATTATAAGATCTTCTTCAGCAGGACGAGGAGAATACTGCATCTCATCTGATAGTCACCACTTCCTCCTGACAGCCGTTTCCTACCATGTGATCCTCCTTACTATTACCACCCCCAGAATCAGAATCAGGTAGCGTCTGCCGTCTCCTGGCATGCACAAACAGGACCAACTGGTGCATATTACGTCTGTGTACAAACTGCACATCATTAAGTATCTCACATGCCCATCAAGGAATTTGCTTTATTTACAAACTGCCCCTGAGATGCAACTGTGAATGGCAAAGAGGGAGTATGTTTCCAAAGAGCCAGTCCTTAACAGGGTTCTGGCTCGTGCAAGCATGAAATGTGAAAAAATTAAATTACACAGCCACTGGTAAAGATGATATCAAATGCCAGACTTTCAAGCCCTACATAGAGTTTAAACAAGTGCAGAAAAGCAGCAAGAAAATAGCGATTTACACCTTCTTTAAAAAACACCATGGTCTGTGCGGGCTTCTATATCTCTGACCAACCGTTGCACTGCGAGTCTATGACCACCAGGTCACTCCTATTTTGCATATGTAAACTAGGGAAACTGAAGGTCCACCACCTTCCTAGTCACTCGTTCAAATGATCTGTGCAGTGGTTTGAGGTGGGTGGGACGTCATTGCTGTCAGGTGATGCCCTACATCGCAGAGCCAATAAATGGGGGCTGCACCCAAACATAGACGCAAGTCCCAAGTCCTACACAGTGGTGCCCATGTCTATCATTGTGGAGGGCTCCGGTACCCCGGGCCCCTCCAAACAACTGGCAACAAGGTGGGTCGGATGCTGATCCTTGCTCTTCGCCCTCACTGGTCGTCCGCTAGCTGGAAGCTACATCAGTGGTTATACAGAGCGTTAGCGCTCAGGTGGTACTGGTCGGCCCATCGCTGTTGGAGTGCGCGAGAACGCCACAAATGGATCACCCTCTTTGGCCCTGCTTGATGGGACACGGCATGATGGACGTGCGACGGAGCCAGATGCCACAGACTAGCGGGGTCAAGCCACCTGCGCCCGGTCAGTTCAGCGGTGCGCACGCAGTGTGCATGACATGTGGCGCAAAGCTGCCAATGCTTGAACAACACAGATGGGCCTGTGAGGTCACCCATGTTATGCCATACTTTGCCCCTGCTACTGTGGAGCCTTAGAGGGAACGCTGTGGCCACGTCCTGGCTGCCTCAGGCACAAGACACTCACCAGATCCTCACCAGCTCAAGATAAGATGGGTGCACTCCAGAAAATAGTGATGGGGGTGGCATCAGCATGCGGCCCTGCCCGGGATGCTCATGCGGCTGAGCTACACAGTAGTGAAAGCCCTGCTGCTCACAGGAGGGCCACAGCAACATCCCCTGAAGCATTGTTGGTGGTGGAACATAGTCTGGGCCTACGGAAAAGGCCAGCTTGCAGCCTTGAAGGTTCTCGTGTGGCTGCGCATTTCCCAAGGTATCTGTGGCCCTGAAGCAGGAACGCCAAGATAGATGGAGCTGCTGATGACAAGGTGGTGCCGTCCTCTCTACCCACACAACTCTACTACCCTCAAGCTCTTGCCAACACAGTGGCAGAGCAGATGTCCAGCAAGGAGGCCATCACCTTGGGTTCACCAGGACTCCTGTCTCTGAATTTGGCTTCATCAGGGCTGCAGTGACGCTGGGCCCAGGGTGGGACATATGGGTTTGAAAGACTTGAAATGTTCTTTGACACAGTCCGTGAGACGGATAACAGGGCTATGAAAGTCGTGTTGCTATTGTATGCAGGTGCATCAAATCTTCTAGGCCCTACAGCCCAGAGCCAATACGAAAGGTGCTGTGCAAGCGTATTTCCATTCCCAAGTCAACAGAGACTATGCACAATTTTGTATGCAACAGGCACGCCAGGACCCATCAGAATCCCTGGACTCATATCAAGGTATATTCCGCCACCTGGCCATGCTATGTCGACTCTATGATGAGATGGACGAAATAAGGGCGCAAATCATTCAGCATTCTGCATCCTAGGCGTTACAATGCCAAATCCTTAAAGAACCGGGCATTCCATTCCAAAATGTTCTGGAGCTAGCTTGCATGCAGGAACGTGCTACCTCAGTGGCAGTACACATGGAGGAGGCCTCCAAGACAAAACACACAGAGTCAGCACAAGCAGTTGCGTTGAAAAGGGCTGTCAAATCCCTGAAGGAGATTCAAACAGAATCAAAAACAAACAGTGCTCAAACAAAGTGATGGACAGCACAAGGCCTGAGATGCATGCGTGGGTCCAACGCCACAAGACCAGGCATGTCTGGCTTCCGGCCTTATCCGTGGGCCCTGTGGCAAACTCAACCATTTTGCCAGACTATGCCGGGCATAATGGCTGAATGTGCAGTCCAGCCGACTGCCACGTACTCTGCCGCAGCCAAGCCAAAGACGAGTAGCAGCCCTGGATGATGCCCAACGTTCAGTGCTGTCGAGGCTGGAAGGCGCAGTAGACATTGAGGAAGCCTTTTTTGTCTCAACTATTTGTCTTGGTGCCCCAGGAAAAAACTGAAACTGTGGTGTTCAGTGTCTAACATGGATACAGCGATGCACATTCTCATTTATACGGGAGCGTCAGTTAATGTCATTTTCCTCTCAGTTCTGCAGACTGCTACCAACACCCAAGCTGTTCCCACCCAGGATTCGCATATTCACCTATAGGGGTTCATCACTACTGCTGCTGCAGGAAGGCACCTTCCACACAATGGTGTCTCATGACCAGGAAGCTGTCAATGCCACATTTTACGTGATTCCAGTGACTAAGGACACTCTCTTGAGCTACTCCACAGCAGAGGACTTAGGGCTGGTGCAGTTCGAATTCCAGGTCTACCAGATGGACATCGACTGGCTGCTGGAGGAGTTCCAACATCGATTCAAAGGGGCAGGATGCCTCAAAGGCCAGGAAGTACCACTGCACATTGACAGGTCCGTGCAACCGGTGGCACTATGCCACCACAGGATCCCTTTTCTCCTGCAAGAGAAAGTCGAAAAGGAGATTGCCAAGTTACAGCGAGCTGATAGCATCAAGGGTGTGGATGGCTGCATGCCTTGGCTGTCCCCGATCATGGTGCCCAACAAGCCCAAGTGTCCTGAGTAACTGAGGATTTGTGTGGACATGAGGCCTCCTAACCACGCAATTCACAGAGAGCGCCACCCTACGCCTTTGATCGACGACATCCTGGCAGATCTACAGGGTGCCAAAGTGTTCTCAATACGTGACCTCAAGGCAGGCTACCACCAGGTCCCTCTGCATGTGAACTCTTGGCCAATCACAACCTTTTCATTGCACTTGGCACAATTCCACTACGATAGACTGAGCTTCAGGGGGTTCCTCCGCTGCAGAGATCTTTCAGCACACCATCAGGGGAGTGCTGGCAGGACTCCCCAGGACTCTCAACATGAGCAACGATGTGCTCATATTACCGGCCTCCCAAGGCCCACATGTCAAGGCTGTCAGCATTGTTGGCAAGGATAGCCCACCATGGACTTACACTCAATCAGTGAAAGTGCTATTTCTTGCTGTCCCAGGTTGATTTCTTCAAGTTCGTATTTCACAAGCATGGACTGTCTCCTGACCGCCAGAAAGTCTGGTACATCAAGGATGCAGCTCCTCCAGGATCCCCCTCTGAAGTAAGAAGCTTCCTGGTAATAATAATAATAATAATTTGGCATTTATATAGCACTACGAACCCTCAGGTATCTGAGCGCTGCTTATTTTTACCCACGGTGCGTGGTGCTCATTTATCGACCTCGGAAGGATGAAAGGCTGAGTTTGGCCCTGCCGGGATTCGAACCTGTGTTAGCAGGCTCTGCACACATGTCAAAGCGAGCGCTCTACTCGCTGTGCCACTTGACCAGCGGAGTGGAGTGATGGTGAATTTCAGTGGCTATTTTATCCCCAGTCTGACCATGCTGGACAAGGCTATAAGGGATCTCACCAAAAAGGATCAGGACTAACAGTGGGGTCAACAGGAGGGGGATGCTTTTTACGGCCACCAAGGTAGCGCTCGTTGCTGACACGTCAATGACATAGGGGTCATTCTCATTCAGATATACAGCCAAGGGGACAGAGGGCTGGTGGCTTATGCCAGCAAAGCTCTCACAAGCACAGAGGGCCAGTAGAGAGAGAAGCAATGGCAGTTCTGTGGGGCTATACACATTTTCATATTTACATTTATGGTCACCCGGTGACCGTCTTCACTGACCATAAGCTGCTCATCCCATCATGGTGGGTTTGGCTCCTCGTCCGCCCATCAGGCTAGAGTGATGGCTGCTGCAACTCCAGGACTAACCCTGCCTACTTTTTTTCCAAAACATCCCACGGGGCAGGGCGTGGGAGCAATGGAGGCTGATGAGGAGACAGAGGGGTTCATTGCCATGGCCATCCAGGCTGCAGTCTCTAGGTCCATGTCTCTATCAAACATTGCAGCTGCTACCCTCAGGGACGTCGGTCTCCAAGAACTGGTGGCCCAGTTGCAGTCGGGTAAGTGGAAACTATTCTTGTCGGCGACGCAGCATAGGACACCCGTGGCCCAGTCGTTTATCCAGGACCTATAGAGGGTCAAAGGAGAGTTCTCTGTGGGCCACAGAGGTGTACTCCTCTGCAGCACCCACCTAGTCATCTCTCTGGAAATGCAGCAACTGATTCTGGACCTGGCCCATGTAGGCCACCGTTCTGACGAGCCTGCATGGTTCTCACGATTCTATGGGATCTCGCACCAGTGCATCATGCCCTGCTGGCCAAGAGCAAATGGAGCTGTGGAGAGGTTTATGCGGACGCGGAACAAAGCATTCTGCATTGCTGTCGACAAGGAACAACACTTGGGTCAGGCCCTTACGTTGCTTCTGATGGCATACCGTATGACACCACACTCCTCCATGGGTGTCCCACTTGCAGAAGCTTTCCTGGGACATAAGGTATGTTCCCTCATTCCAGAGCACAAGTCCAGATGTCTTGAGGTGCCAGATCTGGCAAAGATAAGGGATGCCCAGGAGAGGGCTTATGCCGGAGAAACTGCCTGACGGTGGCTGGGGGAACAGTACCATGGATATGAAGGATAAAGTCTTGCCGTGGACACCAATTCCACAGCACAAGTTGTGTATGCCCCACGACTCCAGTCCTTTGACGGTTGCCAGCAAGCCGGGGTCCATGATCACAGCTGTGAGATGTTCAGAATAAATTACAAGGAACTACAGCTGGTTTAGACACCTGCAAGGGAGTGGCAAGGAACAGCTGCCGCGAATGGATGACTGGTTGATACCTGAGGGAGAAATGTTTGCCCAGGCGCCTCATGTGGAGGCAGCACAACAGAGAAGGGGTGAAGAGCAGATTGTTGATTTGAATTTGCAAGAAGGACCACTGTCCCGATATCCACCACAACCGGAACGAAAACCCCCTGGAACGTTCTCAGACTTTGTATTCAAATGATGGGCAAAGGGGTGTTAGCTAGAGGGCTGGTGATGTCATAATTGTAACTAGTTGTTATTGTTCTGCTAGTTGTTTGGGATGGTTGGATGGGGTGTTGTGACGTGGGATGTCACCCGTGTAATGCAACGCTTATGTCACTGAGCTAGTAAATGGGGACCCCGCCAAGGCACGGGCATGAGTCCTGAGACCTACACATTGGTGTCCGTTTCTATCATTGTGTAGGGCTCCGGGACCAAACCACTCACAACTTGCGGGTCATAAGCTTGCAGACATGCATCACACACTTTTTTGGGAATGTTAATTCATTTTTTTTAATACATTTATTTATTGAACTTTTCAAGTTGATACAATCCACAACAAAGTAAGAATAA
The DNA here is from genome assembly GCF_040938575.1 of Ambystoma mexicanum. Lineage (NCBI taxonomy): Eukaryota > Metazoa > Chordata > Amphibia > Caudata > Ambystomatidae > Ambystoma > Ambystoma mexicanum. The sequence continues at coordinate 1,416,263,600 of NC_090937.1, forward strand.
ACCAACGTATATCAATTACAAAACAATGTAACAACAGCAAACCATTATCTATTAGCAAAAGCAACAAAATAAAGGGACGGGGAAGAGGAGAGAAAGGGAAGAAGGAGAAAAAAAGAGAAAGAAGACAGAAGAAAAAAAAAGGGGGCATTTGTACGTGCAAAAAAACGTTGTGAAACAGGCCATGGGTAAAATGCACTTGAACTCTCCTCCCAGGCCCTCTACAAAATGCATTTGTAAATACTGGATCTGCAGGATTTGCCACTTTGGACCAAAAAGTGCCTTTAGCAGATTTGCAAAGTGGACTGTGAATGCGTAACATTTTGCAATCTGTTATTTAAACATTTTGTGCTCTTGCCTGAAATTAACAATACAAATGAATATTTACGTACTTTTGAAGTTCTTGATCCACTTTACGTTGGTAGAGGGCTCCCTCCCTCAAAATGGCGGTAGCGTTCAATCTGACAGGTATATTGTCAACCTGTTAAAAAGAGGTACACACTACATTTACAGTCGTGCAAGCACAGCTTTTTTATCACTGTATATTTTGGTGTAGCTAACTTATTGGCCAGACTATATGCCTGTGAGCAGTGAAAGTGGATGGTGACACATTATTCACACAATAAGTATATAACAGGTTTTAACAGGGTAGTCTTCTGCACACCTCTTCAAAACATACCTCATGTTGGCTCATGTGGATGTAATACCAAATAGGAGTTCCTATACTGATTCTGTATTTTACATCTCTGTGACCATTGCCAGCACTCTAGGTTTCAATCATGACTCATAGTGATGTTAGTAACTTCTAACATTCAGCAGACGTCATCTATTGATTGACCTTTTGGGGAACAGCTCTTCAACACTGATCCCAACCCCTTGAGCTATCAAACCCTTGCAAGTACTGCTGTACCAGTAGGAAGTCAGCAGAGTATTGCCAACTGAAGGCACAAAATACTAGATCTAGTGGGCAGAGTGCTGGCTTTCCCTCAGCGACTCATCCACTCCTTTCCCTATTTGATGCATGCAGGGTCCCATTCTTTTAATTCTCTCTTGGCTAGGAGGCACCCTACAAATACAATAAATGGCACAAGGCTTGCTTGCCAGCCTGGGAGCTCTCTTGGATGCAGCTGGACATATTTAGAATTGTCCAGCCACTAAACAGTCGCAACCTGATCTCAAAGAAAACGTTTGTTTGGTTATGGAGTGAGAGGACCGGTAGGGGTAGAGTGCGCCAAGCCCAAAAAAAGGATTCCAAAAAGAGGCGAGAGGCTCCAGTTAAAATGAGTAGTCATAGCTCAAAACTGAACAGGGAGGGCGGATTTCTAGAGAGGGACACCACAGAGTACATGGTAGGGGGACCCTCTTGTACCTCAGGGAGTTAGAAAGAGCCAGCAGGAACACTGTTGGTTTACTGACGAGAACAGGGACATGACTTTGTCAGGAGTATAGATATCCATAGCTACAGTGAACAATGGTTTGAAGTCGATCGATCTTGTTTTGATGGGAATTACCTTTCCACTCTGGTATGTAATTCACGTATTAAATAGGCTAATTTTCTTTACTACAATTCCTACATATCCTGGTATCATTGCTTATTCCCACGAAAGATGTTTGCATCCTCTGATATGTTTTACCTTTTCTTTTTGAAAAAAACCCAGTACTCATCCTCCTCCATAGCATAATCCCTTAAAAGGACTCTCTTCACCTCTACAATCTTTTACATACCCAAGCCCAAGGAAGGGTGATTTGTTACTCATTCACCTAGGAGGGCCCTAACAAATGGGATGATGAAGAGCAGGGCTTGTAGTAATGAAGATTAAAATATGTAATCAGGGCATCACCACTGCATCTCTCTGCCTCCTCCCATATCTGACTTAACTGTCAGAGGATTTGAAAAACTGAAAAAACACAAAGAACGGAAAATGAAATTTAAGGACATAATACAAACGCAAGACTCCTGTTAAAAAATAGACTACCAAACAGATCATCAGATTCGACAGATCCCAAACTGGTTACATTACTTCCAAATGTTAATATCACCTAACGCCCCACATCGGAAGAAAATGGAGGCCCCAGCATGATGCATCTCTGGCAGGACTCTGTACCTTACGGCTTATCCTTTACGGTCTAGTAGAGGTAATGCCTATCTTATAAAGAATAAAATACGATTCAATGTTAATCTTTCATTGTGTGATACAAGCACTCCATGTTAGCTCCTCAAGGGGCGCTTTTTGTCCTCTTCTGCCATGTTTAGGTATGTTGCGCACTCTACACATACCTCATTTAAGTGGGGAGCCTCCCTTCCCCAGCTTCGGAAGGTCCACCAGAGACTAAATCAACAAATCTCTTTGTTGGATGTTAAGAATTTTCAGCAAGTACTTTTTTCTGCTTTAACAGTCTCTGTTTGGTATCCAACTGATGCTGAATGAATTAAAAGGAAGATTGAGATCAAAGTGGTCATGCAGCGGGTCAAGCTAAATCCAGTGCCCATTCAAAAGTCTTCACTCATTCAAAGTACATCGCCTTTGGTCCGAGCCCGGCTGAGGGACTGAGGGAGACAAGTTGAGCGGGATCTGAGCCCAGCAGAGGGGGATCCAATCTGGAACATTTGAGTTACACTTTTGCTAAGAAGGGCTTTTGAAAAGAATGGGGCAAACTTGAAAGCCATTTGATTAAATTCGAGAGAAACCCCCTTGGAATTGGGTGAACGTATCAAAAACATTGTAGCCCTTTGGATCAATAACAAATCCTTAGAAGGGTTAGTAGAAATGATCACACTAGAACAGTTCACCAATTCCTTGCCCCCTTTTTTTACAAAAAGCTGTCTTACAATTAAGTCAACCTACCCTAGCCATGGCCATTGAAATGGCCCAAAACCACTCAGATGCAGCCAAACACCACCACTCGGTACATCGAAGTGAGGAATGGAAAGATTACAAACCTACTCACCGACCCCAACCTCAGGGAGTAGACAAACAAGGAGGGTCATATAAAATTAAAGAATGCAGGTCAAAAGAAAGACTAGAAGTCAAGAGATCTGACCCTAAAGCCAAAAACAAAAATAAAAGGGAAGAACCTAAAGGAAGCAGACCACCCCCTCTTAGCTGCTTTGAATGTAGAGAAACTGGGCATTTGGACAGACACTGTTCGAAAAATTTGAAAGACGAACCAATGAAGATAGGCTGTTTAAAGGGTGAACAGTGGGAAGAACCCAAAGAAGATCTAGAGACCTTCAGCATATGTTTGTGTCAGTCCTCCGTTGACTTCACATATTAAAAAGCTTGGGTGAATGGGAAGCAAGAAAAGGCTTTAATCGACTCAGGTAGCAAGCAAACCGCTACAACAGCTGACTTGGTCACAACAACGGACCTCGAGAATGCTACCCTAGTCACAGTTAGCTGTGTACATGGGGTCAATGAAGTCTACCCGAAAAAATTCACATGCACATTAACATCAGTGGTGAATCCTGTTTAATATCTTCTGCCATCAGTCCTGGACTCCCAGAGAAGTTATGTTGTTCTAGGTCGGTATTTCCCTACCTTTTCCACTCTCTTGCAGGAAACCCCACATCCCTATAGAGAGTTTTCACCCCAGGACTGCTGGCACTCAAATTACTATTCCCAAAACTCTCCAATATGGGATTGTCAAAAACCAGAACCCTATGAAACCCCTCCAAGATATTAAAGAACCTATAAAACCAGAGTCGACCTACAGAGACCAGTTTGTGGGTTATTTTTGGATTATTCAGGAGTTATATATAAATCTAATCCCTGTTCTTTCCCAGGTCTTAATAATGAAGAACCTGGACAAAGACCAATCATATCCACCTTGCACAGGGGAAGGGTATGTGAGAAACCTGAAGGTGTCTTACCCGCTAGTCACCGGGGATCTGTCATCTAGGTGGCCAGGACACGGTCATCGCTTTTGGATCCATTTCCTAGGGGTGGACCAGTGCGGGTGGATCACCTGGTTAAGGGGTCTACAGGGAGTGGAAGTGGGACACCGAAGGGTGAGACGCGGTATCCCCTTCCTTATGAAACATTTTCCCCATCCTAGCAAGTTGGATACCTGGGAACTCAACCCCCACCCCCTTTCCTGACACAAACACTTTCTCACGCACAGCCCACTGTGAACGATACCAGAGCTGTATACCTGACATGACCCAACACCATGGTCAGGCAAGGTCAAGCAATTACGGATGATCACATTCCTCTGACTTCCATCACACTTCCCCACACGGATAAAAGGCGGAGCACGCAAGCACACTCTGAGCGACCCAAGGGACACAAGGAGACAGCAGATCTGAGATGTCAGTTTAATACAAGGAGAAAGACGGCGAGACCAAAGAGGGTCACAAGAAGGGAAGCACCCCGGAACTCTAAGGACCATAACGTTCATGAACCTTGGAACGTAAGAAACCAAAGACCAGTAATGAAGGCCGACAAAGCTGTACAGTGCGTCGGAGGTACCCGGGGCTCTCCTGCGTTGATAACCCAGACGGGGAGGAGCGATTGCAGCCATGGTACTGTCATTGGCACCTACAATAAAGCAGCGTCAGAAAAGACAGCACAGCCGGTGAATATGAGAGACAGATACCGAACTGGCTTGGGTTTTGAACTAAGGCTGCAACAGTGTGCGAGGAGTTGGCGATGAGCAACTTGAATGTAATTAGAAACTAACAAGAGTAATTGGACTTTAGGAGGTCAAGTCAAGATACCATATTCAGAGTGGTCCGATGCCACATGGGCGCTCATTCAAAAATCTCTGTTTGGTACCCAACTGATGCTGTATGAATTAAAAGGAGGATTGAGATCAAAGCGGTCATGCAGTGGGTCAAGCTAAATCCTGTGCACATTCGTAAGTACATCGCCATTGGTCCGAGCCCAGCTGTAGGAGACTAATTGAGCAGGATCTGAGCATCGCAGATGGGGATCCAACCTGGAACTTTTGAGTTAAACTTTAGCTTTGAAAGAATATGAGCCCGGCAGATGGGGATCCAACCTGGAACCTTTGAGTTAAACTTTTTATTTGAAAGGATCTGAGCCCAGCTGAGGGGGATCCATGGTGAACACCCAACATCTGTAGATACGAAATACTGAAGGGGAAAGAAAGTTTCCCTATTGTTTTGTGCAGCAGGCTCTTTGAGTCAAGAGACTTGCAAGAAGTAAAGAGACTTGAATACAGAAGGTCTTGAACTGTGGAAATTGAACTGCGCCCTTGTGCCCCAGAAGCCAGAGTACGTGCTTTGCTCGAGTGACCCACCTTGGCCCGTGCTGAAAACATGGGGAAGGGAGGGCAAGGGCCCGAGCATCCCGACATATAATTTTGTGAATACTTCTTTCTTTTTTATGAACATTACCCCACATTATTTGTAAATTAGTGGTAAGGATTGGCGATAGTTTTTTTTTTAGTATAGGCCTTTTTATTCGACAAGACTCCACTAGGACTGCGTTATTATGATTTCATGGTCATAGCTTGCTCCCATCTGTAGATTTAGGTTTAGATAGGCGTTTACCACCCCCTAGTGAAAGTTCAATAAACACCTTTGAACTGTGGTCACTTGTGTCGGTCTTACTATTGCCACCATGCATTCCTTACGGTACTCCCAACTCGTTTAACAACTTTTCTTAAAGGGGTCTTCTCACTCTTTAATAATTGTCTCTCTTGAAATCACTTCTTGGGATTATCTCTTTCCCCCACAACTGTTGTTTCCACTCACTTAACGGTTCACAATCTTTTCCTTGCTGTAGGCTTTTGAATATCTCCACAGGTATCAGTTTCTGCTCATTCTTTATTCCGCTCCTACATGTATCACAATCATTTTTACTTATATATTGGCTCTCCCGGTGGCCACCCTCTTCTCCAGCACACTCCTGTACCTGCAGCAGCCACGAGTGACTTTGCAGGGCTCAGCTCACGCTCGGGCAGGTAAATTTCCTCTCTTCGCTTTCATCTCTCTGCTTCTCGGTTGCTCCAGTCTCGGCTTCACTGCAACTCGTTGCGTTCCCCGAATGGCAGCAGGTGGAAGCTTTCCTCGCTTCCTATCATCTAGGTTTCGGCATGGTTAGGAGGGAGCCAGGCCCATCACGGCAACCCTGTGGTCATGCCACCTCTTTGGACGGTTCCTCTGATTCCGTCCTAACAACGGTTCTCCTGCTGTCTGCTACACCAGTCCTCTGGTGTCGCCAAATTGCCTTCCCTGCTTCTCGGAGTGCCCTGGGCTCTGCAGCTGCACTCAGCTCCACCTCTCCTTGGTGTTGTGGCATCAGGGGGCTATCCCTGCATACCAATCTTTCTCATCCGTTTAGGCTTCCTCGTCTTGTTTTCATACTCATTTATTCTTTATATTTAGATAACGTGTTGGTTTCCACATTACCTAGAGCCAAACAGGAAGACACAGTGTTTTGGAGGGAAGACAGTTCCATGAATGCAGGTAAAGTGTCCTGCAAAGGGAGTTCCGTTTGGGAACGCAAGTCCGTGTCCCCCAAGGGTAAGCCACTCCCAGTAAGGTCCCACTTGCCTAGCCCCCTAGGGAGGATCTTGCGGATCGGGTTGAACTCCCGAGCCTCAAAGGGGGTGGCTGCCCCTTAGGGAGAAGAGACAAATACTCCTGATTCGTCACATACTCTTCCCCTTAAGTGTGTGGCTTCTCCATTGGTTTTGATTGGGAATCTGCTCAGGAAGTCCACATTTCCTTCTTCCTTTCCTTTTCTATGCTCCACGAAAAGCGAAAGGTTTGGAGGTCTAGGAACCACCTCATGACTCTTGGATTGGCGTCTTTCCTGAGGCTCATCCAGGTTAAAGGCAAATGATTGTGTGTGCTCCATGCCCCTTCCATTCTTGCTGCGCTCGCGCCTGCGCATCTTGTGTCCACATGGTTCACTCGCAATCCTTGATCGCGTGTGCTCTGGGCCCCTTCCCATCCTGGGCTGTGCTCGCGTGTCCCTTGCCTGCGTGGTTCCCTCACCTTCCTTGATCACGTGCACTCCCTGCCGCTCCATTCTTGGCTTCACTCGTGCCTTCGCATCCTCTACCCGCGTGGTTCCCTCGCAATCCTTGATCACGTGTGCTCCACGCCCCTTCCATCCTTGGGTGCGTTCGCGCCTATGCATCCTCTGCGTGTCCCTGCTCCCCCTGCGGGTCCCTATCCTCCTCCTTGCAGTCCTTTTCCCCATCCCAGCCCCTTCCCTTACCCCTTTGTTACTACTCTGTGCTCTGCTGTTTTTCTTCTTCTAGGCCCCTATTTGCTTGACTGCTCTGTTCTTGAGTCCGCTATCTTTGTCTGCTGATACTTGTACTTCCTACTTCTGGATATTTTTCACTCTCCTCCTTTAGGTTCCCTCGATCATTGCTCTGTGACTTAGCCCTCGCTCTGCCTTGTCGTTCCCTCACATCATACTAACACCACTCCTGTTGTGTTCCTTTTTCTTTCAGGTTCCCTTGGTCTTTCTTGCTCTGTTAATTGGTTTGTTACGGTGAGCGAGCTGTGTGTTCCTGATACCAGGTACCAGCAGAGTGGAGTGTTGCGCCTGCTATAGTCTGTTTTCCCTGACATTCGTATTGGAGGAGGAGCTACCAACTTTGCAGGAACACAAGCACATAAAAGCCTGCGGACAGTGCGGAGCGCACGCAGTGTACGAGCTGTGTGTTTGTGATACCAGGTACCAGCAGAGCGTAGTGGTGGACCTGCTAAAGTCTGTTTTTTCTGACATTCGTTTTGGAGTAGGAGCTGCCAACACAAGCTCAAGCAAATAAAAACCTGCAAACAGCGCAGAGCATGCGCGATGTGCGAGCTGTGTGTTCGTGTTCACTGGTCGGCTGGTCAGCGGGAGAATACTTCGACCAGCAGCATAACCTGATAACCGTCAGGAGCTCCAGTAAAGTCAACTCTATTAGGACAGTGGGAAATATTGCAAACTTGGGCTGGGCAGTAAGCCACTACTCAGTAAGTCAGACTTTCTAAATGCTCACAGATAATTGAAATCCAGGACAGAGCTCATCTGAAGTGATTTATTGTTCGGAACCATTTGAAACAAAGATAGCTCGCTAGGCATAGGTAACAAGGGTAATAACACTGTGCACTTACTTGAGAGCAACAAAATAAAAGAAGTCTCAGAAATAGTATGTCAATCACTAAAACGTAACAAAACTGATCTTCGTAAGAAGTCAGGAGAGGCTAACAGCTCTGATGAAATACTACTTGCGCAGTGGAGCCCTGGCGGATGGTACAAGGGCTCCAGAATGCGACGGATCTTCTACAGAAACAGAAAACGTTATAGGTGTCTCTGAGACGTGCAGGTCAACCAACCCCAATTTACAGGACAGGAATTCACAGTGAATGCCCAAATTGATGCCCATTAGCATATTCAAGTCCAGGAAGATCATGGAAGGCTTGGAGTGGGTCTTATGGATACCGAACAGCTGCTGGATTGTGGACTAGAATATACTCTAACAACATCTAGAATCAAAAAGAAAATCAAAGATTGCTTCATAAAAAGAAGACATCAGAGATTGGGAGACTTAAACCAGGAACAATGATCAGTGAGATAACCCCTGCCTGATGTTTGGACTTTGAATCTGACAGGGAATCTAGCTTGGGGGAAATTGTTCCTAAAGTGAGGAGCTAGTCATCAAAAATAACGGATGGACCACAGAGATTGTCGTTGGCCGATTCATGTTTAGAACACGCTTCCATGGCTGCGACGAGTCTAAGACAAGAAACCCAGGATGTGAGAGAACTTCAAACAGGGAGATGATTTGAAAGTTTCACAAACAAGCGATATCACCTTGTCAGCGCTGAATTTGTATTAAACTCCCTAGTGACCGTTTTTGACCTACTGAAAGGCGAAGTCCAGGCCCATGCACAAATATTGATGGAGCTCACTAGAAAAGTTAGTCACTGTGACTCCTCAATAATGGGTTTAAGAAAGGCAAAAAAATACATCAATAACACCATCGCTGAATAATTTGCTAGTGGAGGTCACTAAACAGGGCCTGGACACAAGTGTGATTCTAGGAGCTCTACGAGAAGTAAAGAATGAGGAAAAGGTGCTCCAGGGAATGATTACTGAATTATTGAACCAGACCAATGGAAACAGTGAACCAGCAAATGTAATGGTGGGCCCACCTCTGGACAATAAGTAAGCCATACATTTGATGATACTCTTCTCTCAGAATCGACTTTGGAAGAATTTTGAAGAATGGCTCAAGTAGCCGAGGGAGGGGAAGTTGAATCGGCAGAGATACACCTAGACCTAGAGTCTAAATTAGCTGCAGTGGAAGAGGCTATTGAAAGAGTCTGGATTGAAGGTATACATCAGAACAATTGAAGGAGAAGGAAAACCAGAAGAAAGAAATAAAAAAAAATCCCAAAATTGAAAATAATAAAGAACACAGGAACAGCAAGTTTTATCAAGGGCTAACAGTCCCAAGTCCAGAAAATCCAAATATCTCTGGAGGACCACAGAGATTGCTTGCTCAGGAAGACCCAAAAAGTCACGAGAAAGATCCCTTTAGTTCTGAGGAACAAAATCGACCTACGCGAGAGAAAAAGCTAACAACGAGAGGCAAGGTCGATAAGACCTCTGGAGTATAGGTGGTTAGAGCAAGCATTGGCATACAAACAGAGGCGACAAATGAAAGGATGGAAATGGCTCCTACAGGTCGCCTCTGGAGCGTAAATGATGGGTCCAAAAAGATAAAAACCCTGCAGTCATCTGTTAATGTCGAATTTGTGCAAGAAAAGACAGTGCAAACATCAGAAAAATGGGCACCGATCTTCCTACAAGGGAAAAAACAGACATCAAAGCAACCAAGTTGTCAGAATAGCACGCCCATTACATCTAAACCTAAAGAAATGAAACTGGCCCCAATTTTTCTACAGAGAAAGAAGCATCATCATCAGGAGGATCAAGAGAGCATCATAACGCCACCTCTGCGTATCATCTCGTCGGAGATACAGAAAAATGAAAGCTCAATGGTGCAAGATAGACCTTGCTAGAACAAACAAGACAGGCTGGAGAGTGAAAAAGAGACTAGTGTATCACCTATAGAGAGGCGAGAGGAATGGGTAATGAACAAAAATCAGGAGAAAACACAACGCCCTTTGCCATTCTAAGACTTTGGTTTAAAAGTTCATCAAAGGCAACAAAATATAAAACTTTGATTTGCGGCGCTATCTCGACCTTCCTCAAACAAACTCCAGATATTCTCCACCGAGGACATTGAGTTTGTTCGAGTTCCATTGGACTATACTGTTTTTGTGGCGGAGTTAGGGTTAAAATCTAAGGTGGTTGCAAGGGCAATTTTGGCAGTCGCTAAGGACCTCCAGAAATATGGCTTGGAGGTCTACATAACCTTACCTGAAGAAGAACTAGAGCCAAAGGAGAGGGGATAATATTAACATTGACATAGGACATAGGAACAGCCAACAAACTAATTGTTAATGGAAACTCTGATCAGCAGGGTGATCCGCAGAAGAAAGTCTCGTCCATGCTCCCAGAAATCCTTACTGAGTATTTCAGAAGCTGGGGTAGGAACAGAGCCTCTTTAGTCGCAAGGATTGGCGATTTTTTTGTTGTAATATGTGGGGTTCCAATTAATCTTAAAACTAGAACCATGAAGGAGAATATCTTTGGGTATAAAGACTTAATATTCTTCCAAGAAACATCGCTGATAAATTCATTCCAAATAGAGGGTTTTACAACCTTACATCAACCAGCATTACTTCAGGGGAGGGGGAGACCATCGGGTGGACTGACTATTGCCACCCAAAATACTATAATTAGAGTCACTAATTCTAGAGGAATTTTGGCAACAAAACTGAAGTTGAGAACTAGCGAACAACAACAAAAGCGAATTGATTAATGTCTATTGGAACCCCACCTGTATCGAACTCACAGCCTTCCTAGAATCCCTGGCTGACCTTTTGACCAGAGTGAATTTAGAGTATCCTAGAATACAAGTCCTAATAGCAGGAGACCTTAATACATAATGTATCACAACTCTGACCAGTTAGGGTAGATCTACCTCCAAAAGGATCACTACCATGGGTAGGAGGTGGGTGGCGTTCCTTTTGGAGTGGAACTTATTATGGCAAATTATGGCAGGCAGCGGAACAGTAAATCTCCATTCCTGTGGAGTCCAACAGGATCACTGAAGCACCGGCACCGTTATTAACGGTGCTTCAATGAAAACACTGTTGGTAGGGGCATGGAACAGTAGTTCCATGCCCCTACCACCAGACTCTTAATTTGGCGGTCCGGGAAAGGCTGCCGGTACGTTGCTACCACCACCATTATTTCCGGACCGCCAAACTTGTAATGAGGCCCATTGAGTTTCTGGGTGAAGGCGAGGAAAGGGAGAATGCCTCTTAGGAGGTAACGTTGATAGTGGTTCTTCTTGGTAAGGTCTGCGATGTGAGGAGAGAAGGAGAGAGAGGAATCAAATATGACACAAAGGGTTTTAGCCTCACAAAAGGGTAATCAGAGAGGAACCATAGAGGATCGCCAGAAGTTGGGAGATTGGCAGCACACAATGACTGAATAGCAATCAGACAGTCAGGAATGAGAGAGGAGGAAGCAGAGGCAGTAGAGGGAAGCTTGAAGTAGAGCTGTATGTGGTCTGCATAACAGTGCAAGAGAGGAGAGAAGTAGGCAATCAGGTGGGCCAAGGGGGCAAGGTAGATGTTGAAAAGCCAGGGTGAGAGGATAGAGCCTTGAGGTACACCGCAGGAGGAGAGAGCGAGATGGGAGGGAGAAAAGGGTCCCATTTAACCCGGGAGGGACGGTTGTAGAGGAAGGTGGTCAACCAATCCAGTGCTAGGCCCATGATGCCAAGGGTGTCACAGAGCCAATTTGTAAGGGTGGCATGATTGACCGTGTCAAAGATATCCTGTATTGTAATTGTAACCAGGCGTTGAAATGTGATCCATAATTTACTGCATGCAATAGGGGCCCTGGGGACTGCTGCCTTATCGAAATATTTAATGTGCATGGTAATTGTTTGCAGCATCTTAAACTTTGCATTTCCTAGTGGCTAGGTGGGCCTCCCCTGTTCCTCACCGTCTGAGACATCTTAGAATGGTTCCCAGGAGGTGTTTTCAAACAGCACATCTCCATCCTGCAAGTGACAAATATTCTACCCATGTCTCTGCCCTCTGCCTCAGAGTCAAGGACATACCTCCTTCTATTGAGAAAAATAAGAGCATGGTGTGCTGTATCTTATTTGTTAGAGTCTAGTGTGAGTGATGGGAGAATGAGATGGAATGCTGGATGCATACATTCTTGAGTGGGCCAGCTGAGTATACGTTTTTTGAGCTCCAGTTAGATGTAAATGAGAGGATTGATGGATGGCTGGTGGATGTTAGCTGAAGTTACTTTATTATCTGCCACTTATATCTGATGACTATCCTATGTGAAGAATAAACTACAGCTCTACATGCGATCTGGTTCCAGAGTCATCTGTGTGTACAATATCTTGAAAACAATAATTTGATGTGAACCAAGCTGGTGAGAGGCAGGGGGCAGCCAGCAACCTGCATCCACTGCACTCCCCTAATCAGCCAGCATTGAGAACATTCATCCACTCCGGCCACCCACTCCCTTTAAGAGCAGTTGAGCCTTCCAGTAAGGAATGCAGGGATACTGAACTTGCTAGCCACCACTGCAATAGCCACTGGACAGCCACTGAGCATGCTATAGGGAGGCAGAGAGAGGCTTTGAGGCCTCCCGATGACAGGGGAAGACCATCATGAGGGAAGGGGCTCTGAAGAAGACTTTAAGCTGCCATCCAGCAGCAGAAAGCCATTGAGTTGCCTGCCAACTTGAGCAGGAGACCCAAAGAAACCATTGCCATTGAGCCCATATCCTCCTTGCATAGTGCCTCGCATTCCTCCTGCTCGGCTGTGCCACAGGGCAAAAGCATGTCGCACCATGGGGTATGGGTAGGAGGGTTTTGAAGCATATATATATATATATATATATATATATATATATATATATATATATATATATATATATATATATATATATATGAGAACCAACTGTAAGTGAAGGGAGCTTGAGATGGAATGGTGGGTGCATGGATCCCAAGGCATGTCAACTGAGGGTATTGTGATGAATCCTGTGGAGTCATCTCTGATCCCTAGTCTAAGATCTCCTGGCCAGGGGCTGCAGCCGCTACCTAATCCTGCCCTGGGTGTGGTATTATGAGGAAGGATCACATGGGAGGAGATGGTTATCGGGGAGATGTGGTGACTCCATCAGGAGGAATGCAGTATTCTTCCTCTATAAATGAGAACCTTATAATTCCTAAATCCCTAATGGCATGCAGTCACTATACAAATCCCTCCTGTTACAAAACTCACACTTTCTTAACAACCATTCTAGACTGAATGGCATTCATATCTCATATATCTATAACACACAAATTACAGCTCCTATCCCTGATGATTTTGTACTATGTAAAATTCTCATTGTAAGTCATGTTAATCCTATGGATTCCAACTCCCATAATGCCTTAAGTACTGAGACGAGGAAGAGGGAGAAGGAGTTCATGTGGGTTGAAAGACACCCTAACCAAAATGTACGGACTTGTTGTTTCAAGGTGAATTAGCTGCATGAGACATTTAAAGATGGTTTTCAATGGCAATCAGAAGGTGGAGAGCAGAGAAGCAATCAGAAGGTGGAGAGCAGAGACGCGGCTTGGCCGAAGTGGGTTGTGCAATAGCAGCATGGTTGCACGAAGGGGCCATACAAAAGGGAAACTTTTTTTCTTGACACACGCGATGTCATTGCGCAGATGTATGAAGTAGAAGTCATTGAACATTTTCAGAATAAAGTGTTTTTCCACCGTTATCTGACATTACTGCAGACATTGGTGGAAACAATAGGAGCAGTTGATGTTGACCTTGCATACTAAAATTAAATAAGGACGATGGTGCAGGTCCACGCTGTATCTCCAATGGGAGAACCAGCTACAATAATTTAGGAAGATTTGCATAAGACATCCCAGATCTAAGCTACGAAGGGATGTTACAAGCTGGTCCATTATATACAGGTCCTGAAGAAGACGGATAACCATAAAGGTTCGACATTTATTGGATACTCTGTTGAAACTAGTTATTGGGAAGGTGCTTGATGTATTTCAGGTGAACCAACGGGCATGTACTGTGTTGCGTTTGCCGCCCCCCCCCACCCATATTAGTTTATAGTATCAGGGTAAATTGAATGTCCTAGTTTTAGCATGCTGCAGTGATTAGGTATGTTTTATGACATGTATTTTTTTGTATTGATTAACAAATTAAAGTGAATTATTGATATTCCCTCAATGTCTTCCACGACTTGTCATTTTATGTTGATGATCAAACTGAGTCACACAACATTATTAGAGTCAAAATAATGTTCATATTGGCTGTTGTTTTATGAGACTCCACCCTGTTGTGTTTCATTACTTCAGCCCCAAAGTGCCCACGAATTTTGGAGTATAGCCACTTCTCTATCCTTTGCCATTGTACTAGTATACATAGCACAACAGTGGAGATTCTGTGACTCACATTTTGGGAATGATTATAGGACGAGGACACCTGGCAGATATTATTACATATATTATATGTAGAAAATAAACATATTACTACTTGAATTATTCAAAATTGTCAAGACATTCATTATTGTCCCTCAGAAATCACTTCACAGCAAACGTCGAGTCGTGATACAGCAATTGAAGAGTCATCTGTGCTTTGCAAATATAAGCAATGAGCGAACATAATACAGGAATCCAAGGAGGCATTAGTAGACGGAAGCACTCACCTTGACTGCAGGCACTGGGTGAGCCTTTGGTGCATCGAAGGATAACTTGTTTTCCTCCTCCTTCATAATTTCAGACATTACACGCTGTGAACATTAGAAAGATATGCTTCTAGAGTTAAGTGTACACAGGAATGTGGCAACATCAAGCAACCAAACTATAAAACATTTTTAAAAAATGTTACATTTTCAGAGCACCTGCTTAAGGATTTTATTTTTAAACTAAGCTAAGAGGACAATGGAAAAAATGAATTGTAAAAGGTCCGTGTTTCGTTTTCTCAAACAGCCTATTCTGTTGAGAGACCCAACAAGGAGCAGCCAGAGCTATTTGTCAGGCAAAGAACGAACGGGTACCAAGAAGGGTGTCAGCAGAACGTCATGAACTGCTAATTCAATGGCAGAACCTTGAAATGATGTGTAATGATAATGACGATACTCAAATTGTGGAGACAACACAGTAGCTAGCAACAAAAAGGAATCTCCTATGATTGGAGCAGCAGGTGGGTGATGGTCGAGTGTATCCAGTAAACCGTATTCTTTTTTTTTTTTATTGTTGTTTTGATCATTAAAACCTGACCTTTCAACATATCATTACAAATTTTAAAAAAGAAAAAAGAAAAATATATAAAGATAAAAATATATTACATTCAATTTTACAATATTTCATAATAAACAACCGTCGAATCTTTATGCAGTTATTACATACACCACTTTACGAAATTATAACATAAAATTAAAAGATTTATCACATCGCTCTTTCTTTAACATCGTTCATCTCTGATAACTTAAATTTCACTAATTTTTAAATAATTCACCTTCAGATTTTGCACATGATTTGGACCTGATTCACTCTCAGAGTTAAATAACATGAGATACATATAGTTGTTACATCTCTTCTTCTTGAACAGCATTAATCTCTGGTAACCTAATTTTCAATGAATTTAGATAATTCACAAGCGCATACCTTAATTGTTTTGAGTGTCCTCTAAATAATATTAACCATAATTCATCATGCATAACCACTGTCTTGTTGAT
This sequence comes from Ambystoma mexicanum, assembly GCF_040938575.1. Lineage (NCBI taxonomy): Eukaryota > Metazoa > Chordata > Amphibia > Caudata > Ambystomatidae > Ambystoma > Ambystoma mexicanum. The sequence goes on from NC_090937.1 coordinate 1,416,279,436, forward strand.
CAAGTGCTTAAAATAATTTATTCTTGATGATAAAAGACTAACACATTCTACCACTAAGTGTTTCATCGTTTCTATCTGTTTATGATATGATATGATATGATATGGCATTTGTAACGCGCCTATACACAGGTGTTTCAAGGCGCGACGAGGCGGGGAGGGGAGGAACAAGGGGAGACAGACAACGATCCTACTAGGCCAGGTGTCATTCAGATCGCGCAAGTGCAGGGGTGGGGGAGGGGGAAAAGTGCAAGGGGAAGGGGGGGAAGTGCAGTACAAGGTAAGTGGCGTAAAGTAATAAATAAATAGGGCCAGCTGGTGGCAAGTGCAAGGTAAGTGCAGAACAAGTGCTGGGAAAGGGGGGGGGGCTGCAGGGATACAGAGACAGTCCCGCAGTGCAGAGGGGTTCCAGGGCATCAGTGCAAGTGGAGAGTGGCTGGGCCCAGGACCGAGGCTGTTAAGAGTGGTCCAGTTGCAGAATCAGTGCAGTTTCAGTGAAGAATATTAGCTGTTCAGCAGGGGAGAGGGAGAGAGAAAGCAGAAGCAAAGAGGAAGGTTTTGAGGTGCTTCCGGAACCGGAGATGGTTCTCCTCGAGTTTCAGGGAGGCAGGAAGGCTGTTCCAGAGGGAGGCCCCTGCCGCGGAGAGAGATCTACCCCCAGCTTGTTGCTTCGAGAAGCGGTTGACCCTGAGGGAGTTGGAGGCGGATGAGCGAAGGGCTCGGGAAGGAAGATATTTGGGAAGAGAGAGTTGAAGGTATTTAGGACCCAGGCCCCAGAAGGCCTTGTGGACAATGCAGAGGGTTTTGAACTTTATCCTCGCAGCCACTGGGAGCCAGTGTAGAGATTTCAGTCCTGGAGAGATACGGTCCCTGGGCTTGAGGCCAAGGACAAGTCTCGCAGTTCTGTTCTGGATGAGTTGCAGAGGGCGGAGAGTGGAGGCAGGCAGATTAAGATAGAGGCTGTTACAGTAATCCAGCTTCGAGAGAACCAGGGCTCGGGAGACAGTGAGCTTCTGGGGGAAGGAGAGGAAGGGAAGAATACCTCTGAGGAGGTGCAGCTGGTAGTGTGACTTCTTAGCGACGTCGGACAGAATCGACAAGTTTGAGCCGATGTCTTCTTCCATCTAAACAGAATCTCTCTTGTAGGCCAAATGTTCAATCTAAAATGCATGAAATCTGCACGATGTCTCGGATTTGGAGATTGTCTTAAATAAGTTTCTATATGGCCTTGTGCTTTTAAGGCAAAAGGATTCGACCCGAATTTAATTATTTTCATGCATGCATCACGGGTTTTGATCCAGGCTTTATTGGGATTTTCGATAAGCAAGATTTCAGAGACATCAGCTCCTTTCAAGAATTTTCTAGCAGAAGTACACCATTTCATTGGAAAGATTTCATCTGATAACAATAAGTAGCTAGCTATGATGTCAAGTAGCCCATTAGTACTATCTTTCATGATACATTTTCGATATAATAAACAAACCTTCCATTTATACACAGCGTAAAGGGATATAAGCCCCAGTTCGTATCTAATGATAGAAATAGATTCAGAATTTGCAAGCATGAGCGATCCTTTCCAAAACTTGCTTTCATATTTAACCCAATATGTGTATGTTTGGCATATCTCGGCTTCAGAACCATACAAAATGGTAGGCACATATTTTTGCTTGTAAAATATAACCATAGGGTCAATAGAAAATTTGCAATATTTTGCCCGGATTATTCGTAGTTGAGATAATGCACTCGAATGTTTTAGTTGCAGACGATGTTCCTGCATTTTATCGGACAATTTGCTAGCCACACAGACCCCCAAATAGATGTATGATCTTACAAGCAGCAAATCAGTGCCTTGAAGTTGCCAACAACATGTTTTCTGACCTCTATTAACTCCAAATTGCATTACTTGAGTTTTTTAGTATTAATGCTAATACAATTACGTTTAGCATATATATCTAATGCATTTAGCAGATTACATAGGCCAATGGGCGTTTTGGACAGTAATACCATGTCATCGGCGTACAAGAGCCACTTAATTGCTACACCTTGTAATTTCGGAGAATCAACAATCAGCCCCTCAATACTAGTGCCAAAATCCAAAAGAAAGTAATTAAACAAGGCGGACGCTAACAGGCATCCTTGTTTCAGACCCATAGTGGTCTGTATGGGTTCGGACAAGAGGCCCTTAATTGAATTATCCATTTTAGGATATGCCAGGGGCACTTAAAATTATCCATTTTAGGATATGCCAGGGGCACTTTAAATCCATCAATTTTTTAAATAACAATTCCCTTGGGACCAAATCAAAAGCTGCCCTAAAATCAACAAAAGCCATATAAATTGGGTGGTTGCGTTGGTTGTTCAAGTGAATAATAGCTTTTAAAGTGATCAAATTGATGGCAGTGCCTAACCCTGGAACAAACCCAGTTTGAAAAGGATCTCTGTAATTGAGTTGATTTAACCAATGGTTAAACTCACCTAGGATCAAGCGGGCAAAACTTTTTCCCGGACAGTCAAGCAAAGCAATGGGTCTATATGATGCTGGATTTGTCCTGTCTCCTTTCTTGAATATGGGGAGAATAATTGATGTTTTCCAATTCGCAGGCACTAAACCTGTTAACATAATGTGTTGAAACATATGAAATAGAATGTCTGACCACAAATGTTTATTTTGCTTTATCATGGCAGCCGTAAACCGTACTCACAGGGGGGAGACAAACACAGTCCTTAAACTCCGGAGATAAGATTCTCAAAGAGATGGCACCTGCACAATGCAGGGTGCACCAGGACCTTTCCGTGGTCATGGGCAGATAGCCAGTTGCAAGACTCTAATTTTCATAGGTTATTGTGAATGATGGTGTGGCTAGTAGCCGCTTGCCTCTTCTGAATATATTAGTATCGAGGGCGAGCCCATCACGAATGTATTCGTTGGTTTGAGTTCCCTGCATGGGTGGAAGGACGGGCTCAGACCTCCACCCACTACAGAACCCCAACAGTATTACCAGCGGTGGACCTTAAAAGGCCCATCACTGTAAATGAGTGGTTCCATTCAGAAGGCACACGCCAAGGATGGACATTTCTATTCAATGAAAGGGAATGCTACGGAGAATGTGTAGGCATTCCTGACAACAAGGGATCGTAAGCGCGGGATAAGGGACTGTGTGGAAGTGCATCCCCCTGCGAACCAGGATGCGTTTCCAAATGTGCCTATGACACCCTCTCCCACTGCAGGGCACTGATGCTAAAAACTGCATCTACATGTTGCAGGAGCAGTTTTCAGACTCGTTGCCACACATTTCGGAAGAACACACAGAAACAGCACACTGTTCCAGAAGTGACAGAACAGCTTGACTCTGGAGCTGAGGTTTTGAAACGAACACTAAGAAAACATAAGGTCTATCGCCCCACACTCCTAGCATTTTGAACCAACTTGAGGTACACCGCTCTGCCACTTCTATCCCCTCACCTAGTAACCGAAGTTTAAGGACTGACTACATGTGTGGCATATCCTCTGCAAATATGTACACGCCACCAATCATACCTTTTACTTTGGGTGGCCTCATCTTCTTGGACATAACATTTACTTGAATTGTTTGATGTATGATGGGTTTTGTTGCAACCTATACAGGCCCGTAAAATAGCTTTAGAGCGCGTGGGATTCTGGAGACTAAATGAAGCACTGCATTAAAACATTCCCCTAGCGCCACAAGCAGCAGTAGGGGAACGCTGCAGGCAATCTTTTGTGCAGAAAGATGATTTTCTCAATTTAGGATTTTTTTTAGAAAAAATGCTGAAGCGCACAGAGATCTACCACCCCCCCTCGACCCCCACTAAGGGCTGGAGAGATACGATCCATGGTCTTGAGGCCAAGGACAAGTCTTGCAGTCCTGTTCTGGGTTAGTTGTAGAGGGCAAAGAGTAGAGGCAGGCAGATTTAGAAAGAGGCTGTTTCAGTAGTCCAGCATGGAGAGAACAAGGGCCCTGGAGACAATGACAATCTGGGGGAAAGTTAGAAAAGAAGAATACCTCTGAGAGGTCCAGCTGATGGTGTGACTTCTTAGAAACTTCAGAGATGTGAGGAAATAAGGAGAGAGTGGAGGCGAAGATGACGCCAAGGTTCTTAGCCTCACAGGAAGGAACAGGAAGAGGGCCCAGGTTGGGCAGCCAGAGTGAGAGAGGGAAAGCAGGTGTCCGAATGAGGAGGATCTCAGTCTTACTGGAATTAGGACAGAGATCCAGAGACGTAATTTCACCAAAATGCCAGGGGTAGTGGAAGTGACATCACACAACCCTTGACCTCTGATGACATTACAGGAAGTGATGCTATTTGACCCCACCCTGAAATGAAATCACGGGAAGTGATGGAACACAACCTTTCACCCCTTGGCAAAACAGGAAGTGGCATTGCATTGCATTGTTTCTAAGTACACCACGAAAAATATGGTTACGATATCACTGTAAAGTAATAAACATTTCATACAAGAATGGATCACCATAGTATCGTTAATATCAACACGTATAGGCTCATTATCAAATTACTGTGAATGAAAGCAGACGACCAAGGCCAAACGATAATGATGTGTTATTATAAAGCACTTACGCTTAAGCACTTCATATAGAACAAATATACATACAATATCACCCAACCTGTGTTGGTACTCATTTATCAACCTCAGCAGGATGAAAGGCTAAGTTGACCTTGGGAGCAAAACCTGCAACCTGCAGATCAGACACACACTGCAGCAGCAAGCGCTGAACCCACTGAGCTATCTTGACAGCTATAGCTATCAGCAAACCAGCCACTCCAGAAACAAAAAAACACATGCTGCTGGCCCAAAAAGCCACATGATGCAGGCAACAGCACAGGAGCCTTAATTAAAAATAAAAGTCTTTTTTGGGGGGGGGTAGCAAGGGTGACCACAGGGGTAGTACGGGAGACCTCAGAGGTCGCATTTGCGACTGCTGGCGACCCCTAAATGACCCCTAAATGACGTCCGCAGAGATCTTTGGTGGCACACCATTCCTGAACTGCGGACAGACAGGTATGAAAGAAGGAGCAGGAGGCGGCTGAGGGGAGCCTGAAGGAGAGTTGAGTGTCATCCACATAAAAATGAAAGTTAGAACAGAAGGTAGAGAATGCTGCGCTGAATTACAGCTATTCCACCTTAAAAACTGAATGAAAGACTAGGCCCTTTTTGATGTCATTTTCGTATTTTCTAGCCTGTTTGATCTTTCCTGGTTTCATTTAGTGTTTCAAAGGCTCTTGCTCTACATTTGCAATTGTTCTCCCCACATCACACGCCTGTGTTACTTCTTTCATTCCATTTGCTTTTTCATGATCATTTATCGAAGAAGCTAAGCATTTTTAGTATACAATGACATGCTTCCTGTCTTTCAAATGAGTTGGGAGCAGTTGATGTGTGGACCCCGAGACTCTCAACTGGGGCAAGTATATCAATTTGCCGATTTACAAATTGGAAGTTATTTTACAGCTCCTTCAGGAAAACCCCAAAGGCAATTGTTATTTCTTCAAGTTGCGCGTTCTGTCCCAAAATGGCTACTAAGGGTATGCATACCGTTTTCATTTAGTGGCCATTTCCTTGAAAGTTCTATGCTTGGGATATCATTTCTAATGCATTTCCCTACCCTGAGCAGAAGCATCCCAATAAACTCTATTGCAGGAAACCACGCGATAAGAAACAATTACCACTTTTAGTCTTGGGCTTCTTAATATACCAAACTCGACAAAAGCTAGGGGACTAAGGTAGGATGTAACAGTCTACACTTAATTACCAGCCTAGCCTGCACTGAATTATTATGTTTGAATACAAGTCTGCATGATTCCAGCTCGCAATCATCCGAGCAATTACCCTGCCTAGAGCCCGCATAGCCCAGATGAGCCATCTCTTCATGTAATCCTGCTTCTTCCCCAACCACTTCTTTGATATCCACCACTAATATGTTCCTGAACGTTTTCATGTAGCTTCAGCCTCACAGCAGCTTGATCCATGGAAGATTGAGCTGCTCACTTCGCTCAAGCTCACACTGGGCTCCAGGGACTCGCTGGCACTGATCATCAGACTTCTATTCTTAAAAGCATTACCTTCTTGGTCGTGAGCCTTCATGACTGTGGATGGTCAATATTCCGGCTTTCATCTCGCTCTGTGATATGATACCCTTTCATGTTTGTAGGGGCCAAGGTCACAGCACTCCACCGGATCCATGAGAGATGCACTTCCCCTCTCGCACGGTAGTCACCAGAGCCCTGCCCAAGTGTGCTGTGCAGAGGTAGCCTCTCTATGGCTAGTTCCCTGCCTTCTGCTGCCTCACGTTTTCCTATCTCTTCTTTTGCTTCTATTGGCTTTTTATAACCACTTACAATATTATTTGGGGTTTTAGCTAGAGATTAACAGCAGCATAACGAATTGCTTCAACTTTTTCATTTGTGGGTTTCCTGGCCATGCTTAGCCAAAGCAAGTGACTACATTGTCAAAACAATGTATTTGTTTTCATCCGTTGTCCATTCGCTTAAAGTCTATACAAGTAGAGGAATATTTGTGCATGTGAGCAGGTTTCGGGCAATTTATTTATTTATTTTTCACATTTTGTAGAGCGCAGTGAGCCCATAGGCGCCTAAGCGCTGGTTACAGGTTGGTGTGACGGTTAGAATACGTCCAATGTCAAGTAAGGATTAGTGACAATGAGTTAATTGAAGAGGAAGGTTTTTAGTTGCTTCCTGAAGATATACTAAGAGGGATCTGTGCGCAGAGCTGTACAAAGCAAGTTGAAAAGAGAAGCAGCAGTGATGGGAAGCTGGAAGCTCCAGCTTTGGCGCGCTTGGACCGCGGAATGGAGAGGCGGTTGCAGTAGGCAGAGTGGGTGGTCTGGTGTTGGCTGGTTGGGTCAGCCTCTGGGATAGGTAGCTTAGTGCAACGTTGGAGAGTCATCAGTGAGTTATTGTCAGTATTTTGAACTTGATTCTTTGTCTAATGTGGAGCCAGTGAGCTTTTTTTCTTGCATCCGAAATATGGTTGAGTTTGCGCAGGCCTAGGGCGGCATGAAAGGCATTGGTTTGGATAGTTTGCATCTTGTTTAGGTTCTTCCCAGTGGTGCTGCAAAAGAGTGAATTGCAGTAATCCAGCTTTGAACCAATAATGGCTCGTGAAATGCTAAGGCAGTTCTCAGTGGTGAAGAAGGGTCTGCTGGCGTTGATGAGTTTTGTAACGTAGGCTGCGGAAGAGGCGATGGAGTTGACATGACGCGTCATGTCACATCTAGGTGGAAGCCTAGGGTTTTTACGGCAGATGAAACTTGGATGAGGTGGCCGTTAAGGAGGAAGGATTGGTAGGATGGATCGAGTATAGCAAGGCGGGAGGGATTGCCCGCAAGCAGGAGTTCTGTCTTATCATCATTAAGGCAGAGGCGATGATTAACCTTCCATATTTGAATGGTTTCATAAATGGAGTTAACAATCAGCGTGTCCGGTTGGTGGTTGCGGGTGAGAGGGATGAGTGATGAGGATCTGGGTGTCATCAGCGTAGTTGGTGTATGTGATGCCAAGTGTATCAAGATGGTCAAAAAGGGGCTTGGTGTAAATATTGTAGAGGGTGGGTGAAACACAGGATCCTTGTGGTACACCATAGGAGGTTGCATTGGGGGGCGCCTAGCAGAGTTGCAGGAGAAGACGCTGGAAGTACGGTCGGTCAAAAAGGAGGCGATCCACTTGGTGGCAGTAGTAGAGAAAAAGGCAGATGTGGCAAGATGGTGGCAGAGCGTTGGGTGGTGCACAAGATCAAAGGCAGAGGATAGTTCGAGGAGCATTAGGAGGGGAAGGTTACCAGAGTCTCTAGAGTCGCCGAGTTGATTCTTGAGGTCAAGGAGGGCTGATTCCGTGCCATGTCTGGGGTGGAAGCCGGATTGACGATGGCTGATGATGTGGTTAAGTTCGAGCTCGAGGTGTTGCTGAATTTGGATGTAGGTGGCCGGGTCAATGATTTTTAGTATGAAGGGGACAGTGGTGATAGGGCGGTAACTGGTGGGAATGGCTGGGTCGAGTGAAGGTTTTTTGAGGATTGGAGAGATCAGGATTCTTTGAGTGATGTGGGCACGGAACAGGTGCTGACGTAGGCACTGATGATAGCAGTGATTTGAGGAAGTAGCACATCTGCACATTCTTTTGAACTGAGGTTCCTTCTCAGCCCTTTAAAATGGGTTAGCAATACCTTAGAGATGGACGGTGGATGTAGAGTTTACTCAAACATCAATAATAGAAACAACTCAAATAGTTGGCAAAAGATACTGTTTTAATATCAATTATCTAAAACAGTGAGTCCAACAGATATCAATAGACATCCCTCATCATGATCTCTCTCGAGACTTCTCAAAGCATTTAATAAAAAAATTACATATTTATAGTAAAAAATTGTCATAGGTGACGTTTAACCTGCATATTACTAACGTCATCCTACATGGCAAACTACAAAAACCTAATGGGGAGTGTGATAGGTTCTACAAGGATCATCTAGGTACACCATCCATAATGAGTTAGGGCAGTGGAAGAAGCTTATTTATTTCTTATCAGGTGGGGCAACTAAGCCCTTCCTTTAAAATATGTCACTATGAACGTCACTAAATATACAATGTCTAATTGGCTACACAACTATAGGACCCTTGATCATGTGGTCCTCTATCATTGGTTACTTTCCAAACTCCGTCAGTACCCTTCCAACCTACGTTGGCGGTACACAGGCTGAAAGTCCAGGTGCAGATGAGCTTATCTTAACCATAGCTTCCCACCAATTAGCATATCCATCCATCATCACCTCAGTGGTCCACTGTCAATTAGGTCTTTGAACTCGGCCTTGAACATGTTCTTTGCTCCGGAGAATTCAGTGGAGTGAAGGCACACTCTGCCCTTGTGCGTAGGTGTGACCATCATGCTCGTCCAACTTCTTTTCCCCACGTGACTAAAGACCACGAATTTGAGCTTTCAGTGTATTAAAACACTATTCTTTAATCGACCTCTGACGTCTTCTTGTTTTTGTCCGTGTTTTCTGAACAGGAGCTTCGTTCTTTCACACAATTTGTATCCATTGTCAGCTCACCCCAGTCTGATATGGCCTTGGCTTCTTGGCTCATCCAACCTTGCGTTTCTGAGTTTCACCCTTGTTAATTCACTTGTTTTCTAACTGCGCCACGCTTGGAAACTGGGAAAAGCGTCTTCCTTCTTCTGCTCAGCACTGCTATCGTACATAGTGGAAACATCAATCTTCTACTGACTCCAATATAGGGATCATGGGTACAGTGGACGTCACACTAGGGATAGTATTACTGGCACGCCCTGTGTTGACGCCCATTTTCGAGTTTCGAAAAACAAACTGTAATACTCTGCAGCTTCCACTAGTTGTCGGCCTATGCACAGCATGTGAATCTAAGCAGATACAAGCATCAGAAATACGATTACGGTGAGTAATGTGTCATATATATATATATATATATATATATATATATATATATATGAAACAACACACATGTAAATGGAGGGTTGTAGCACTACAAAAAAAACACAAAACATGCCACAAGGTTTCCCAGCACTCAAGACCAAAACACCTTCTTACAAAAATACTTTGTTTTTATTCATTATAAAAAGAAACAACCAACTGTGCAAATATGCAATAAAGGGCAGGTATAAATCAAAAAACCTCCCCATGGCATACAGGTTAAGCAACACTCACCCCCCAGGGTGGAAAATCACCACGCGTTCCGCCTGGATATACCAAGCTCCCTCAGGCTGATCAAACTCCACATTCGTGAAAACACAACACATTTAAAACATAAGGAAAGCAACTCGAGCGAGCAGCTCCTCCCCCTTCTCATCATCTCTGATCACGTGATCGCGTAATACCGCATTGAAAGTCACATAAAGCGGGCCGCCATGATTGAATGACTATGTTGTCATTTTGTTCACTGTGAACACAGTGCGCTGGCCATAAATTAAATTCCAGCAAAATATGTAAGTGTTGGGGAAAAGAGCTATTCACTCCACGCTGCATTTCCTTAATTAAAATCTTACATTTCTTTACACATTTTCTTGTGTTTAATTGCGCCAGTGCGCCTTTTTATACCATGGGTAGACCTCATCAACCTTGACGAGAGTCTCCCCATTACGACCCTGGCTTTGTAGTGATGCAAGCTAAACACGGCACGGCAACAAACTTCATTAAGGACCAGAGCTCTCCTTTGTATATACAGGACACAGTGCCCTCTAGTGGAGAAAAACGATAGTTGTTTGAATCCAGATTTCAGCATAATGCTAGGGCATGCTTGGAACAATTTCCACTATGATAGCATTTTACCTGTACTGTGACTTTCAACACAGTATTACGCGATCACGTGATCAGAGATGAGGAGAAGGGGGAGGAGCTGCTCGCTCGAGTTGCTTTCCTTATGTTTTAAATGTGTTGTGTTTTCACGAATGTGGAGTTTGATCAGCCTGAGGAAGCTTGGTATATCCAGGCGGAACGCGTGCCGATTTTCCACCCTGGGAAGTGAGTGTTGCTTAACTTGTATGCCATGGGGAGGTTTTTGATTTATACCTGCCCTTTATTGCATATTTGCACAGTTGGTTGTTTGTTTTTATAATGAATAAAAACGAAGTATTTTTGTAAGAAGGTATTTTGGTCTTGAGTGCTGCTACAACCCTCCATTTACATGCATTTTTTCATACATTTAGGAGCTTTGCCAAAGATTCCTTTCCTAGTAACAGCTACGAGTTAGGCAGTGCACTATTTTGGCTACTTTGTTTTTTCATATATATATATATATATATATGTACATGTTGGCGCATGCCGCAATCTATTCACTATTTAGCTAGCCTCAAGAATACTTCATCTGCTTGTGTTTCTTTGCATGTGTATACGTGTAAAATAGCTTGATCTCTTCATTATGTCTGCAGCATAAGTTTCTTCATCTTGATCCCAAGATGTCATTTATCTTGATACTTTCTTGATGCCTTATAGAATTTGTCTAGTCTACATTCTCTGGTATCTGCATCTCTTCCCTATACGTCAACTTTGCTCTACATGACGATGATGGTGATGACATCACTATTCTTATTCATCATTCAACCGTCCTGTTTCTTTCAGAATTTCATTCAGGCGACCATCATATTGTCTAGTGTGCAGGTGTGGTTTCCTTAATCGGGACCTTGCCTCCCAGATTCTCCTTGGTATCGGTATTTTCACTGGTACTGCACCTGTTTCACACTCTGACATACAGATGCTGTGGGCAAGATGGTTGAGGTGGGGGTACTTAGCTCCTTCTGTACACTTTGAGCAGGGGTGCAGGGCAGACATCACCTTTACACTGATAAGGCTTGAGTCCTTTCAAGATCCTCCAATGTCAGTTTCAGTTACGGGGCGGGAATCAAACGGGGTGGTGTGTTGGAAGAGGGTGGGCGGGATTGTAGGGGGCGGTTTGGCCCTGATGAAGGACAGTTGGGACTAGATTTTCTTATGGAGGAGGGAGATATTGCCTAGGAGTGCATCCTGTATATCACTACCCCATGCGTTGTTTTTATCTACTGAAGGAAGTGTGACAGGTGATTCTAGTTCACATAAAATGGCAAAGAGTTTGCAAGTGTTAGAGTCAGAGGCTGCAATTCGGTTGTTATATGCAGAGGCTTTAGTTGTTTGGATGGCCTGTTTGTACTCTCTGGCGAATTGTGTGAATCAGGCTTTGTTTGTTGCAGATGGGTGTTTTCCCCATTTGGCTTCAATAGCACGTTCTGGGTGTGCATGATTTGTAAGTTGAGGGTGAACCAAGGGTTGGTGCACTTTGAATGGTTGGTTCACGTTCTTTTAGAGGGGCAAGGTTGTTAATGGCGGAAAGGAGTGTGGTGTTGTAACGTGGGGGGTGGCTGGGAGGCGAAAAGTGTCTGGAGATGGTCGCTGGTCATGTTGCGGGTGCAGTGTAAGATGGTGGATGGGAGTTTTGTGTTGTTAGAGGTGGGTTTGTGGGAGTTTGGCATGGTGACAGTGATGATGTGCTGGCCCGACCAAGTGCAGGGAGTGTTGGAGCGGACTGTGGGTTGCAAATGTGGTCAAGAAGCCAATTGAGGGTGAGTTCAAAAGAGTGTGTTGGGAGAATTTGTTGTGAGTATTGTGAGTAATGCAAGGGTATCCTCCGTCCTTTCCCTGGATCACCCTCCACCCAGGTGGCCAGGGAAAGGCTGAAGCTGCCGGATCATGACCCTGCGGGTGTATCTGTGAGGGAGTGCTACCTGGGGGGAGGTAACATGGGGAGAAGAAGTGAGGTACCTAAGAATAAAACATGGTATCCCCCTTTCCCCTTTCATGATATTCCATCAATCCCCCAAGCCTTTATGGGTTATTGTAAATCCCTTCCTGGTTCTCGCATTGGCTTTAACATTTATACACGCCACTTTGGTACTAGGATGAGGAAGAAGACAACATACCACTTTGGTACTTAGACGAGGAAGAGGCGAGCAACCCGCATATCAGACTCTGACTTTGTCAGTGAGCGGTCTAGTGTTTGGCAAGCCAATTATCTTGGCCGGAGGTTTACAAACCCCACAAACAGAGAAAAAGACGTTGGCTGCAAGGGAAGTTCGAATCCCATATGAGGTGTGGAGCGGCAGGAGAGACACTGGAGGAACCAAGATGGATGCAGAAGACGCGCAGCAAGAAGCAAATCTAGTTACAGGTGGAATTTTGCGGAAAGCTGCCAAAGCGAGGCAGAGCCAGCAGATCGGAGTCATGCAGTGAGACGTGGTCCTACGGACGCAGACCAGGCTTAGCAGCAGGATGAAGTGCTGCACTAAGAAAGGACCTTGGCGGCTCAGAGACTTCCTGCGACGCCGTGGAAACTACTGGTGAGTCCACCCAACTGAGCAGGGACCCCGGGCACAGAAAATGGGTGTACATGCCCATTTTCTTAAGTTTTGAATACTGACACAAAGTTCAATGAATGTAAGAAGTTAAAACACTTCAAGTTGATGGAAGAAATTAATTCAGCTTGAATTAATGATACAAGCGAACACAGTGAGATATTACCTAAAGTGGCAGTGGGAATTTAGAAATCAGCTTTCCTAAGCCAGCAAATTGACTTCGTGAAGTCCTGAAAACAAGCACTGGCAAAAGTCAGGAGAATTGCTGAAAGTATAGAGATAGCTGGCACACAAAACCTGAGACGGGCATTAAGAAGTGAAGATAAGAAAGTTGAGTCACTGGGGCAGTGTCCTGGTGGAGGAGTGCACCGGGGAGCGCCACCAAACCCCAGTCAGCAGTAGGGAACTGTTGACCTATGAAATCCTGATAGGCGAAATTGCCAGGTTCCAAGTGAAGAAGGATTTCAGTCATTTTGTTGTGGAAAGAAATCCATACCTCAGGGGGAGGCCAGTGTTAGGCAGAATCACATGCAGTACCCTTTGGGAACACTACACACAATTAAGACTACAAGTGTCAGTACAATTACACCTTTGATACAAGCCTGTATTGCACAGTAACGTGGTAGCAGTGGCTGAGCAGCCAGACTTATCTCAAGAGTAAAGTTAAGCAGTACCAGGGGTTCCACAAAGGACTAGCAATCACAGTGATTCAAACAAACACTTAGTCAAGGTTTCTTGGTAAAAGAATATACATTTATTTACACAGTCAGTTGGGAAACATTCCACTAGCAAGAGCAGCTTAATATCACAATCTAATATACTACAATACACAACCAATCGGTTTCTGAACAAGTTCAGCTCCCCTGAAGTGGGAGCAAAATGGCACTTCAGTTATTTTAAAAAGGGGTAAAAAGACAAGGTTAAGAAGAATCAAAGCACATATATTTACAGAGGTAGGGCACATAGTTCCAGTTCACTACAACCAGCAATTCAATTCAATAGGCCTGGGCCAAAGTAATGGTTCAGAGTCTTGTATAGGATAGCATAGTTCTGGTAGAAAACGGTTAAGTCTTTGCCATGGTTTTTAGAAGTAGTTGGTCAAACGAAAAGTTAGATGTTGGTTTAGGGAAGGACAAGCCTTCGAAGTTGGGAATGTTTCACAAACTTTCACTGCGGACGAACAGAGTTCTGGACCGCACTTGCACAGTACCTTTTAAATGAAGAAGAGCTGTAGCTGAGGCAGTTGTTCCTGGCAGTTCCTGAAGATCTCGCTGTTCCTGAGCTTCAGTTGTGGGGACAAGAAGGAGGATGTCGGGAGGTTCCTGCACTGTCCAGAGAAGAGGCCACAAGCTTGGCAAAACGTTGGTCTAAGGTGTGAGTACCTTAAAGACCACAAACTGGTATCCTTCCCACTGGCTATCCGGTTTTCAACAGCACTCTGGAGAAAATTCTACCAGTATAGGGACGGTGTCCAGGTGACTTGCGAGTTGGTTGTTCCCACCAAACTCAAGGGAAGAAGTTAACCTTGAAGGGCTACTCTGTTGATGGAGTTTCATGCAATTTGGACCTGCAGCAGGGCTTCACCGGTGGACCAGGAATTGCAGCAGTTGTCTTCCTTTAGCTCATCTTTGGTTCTTTCGTTCCAGTGGTCGACTCTGCTTTCCAATTCCCAGAGGCTTGCTTTTAAACAGTTTCCCCCATTCATTCCAGCCTGGCTGTCACTCACACAGCAGGGTGGCTGTCCTTGCTTGACAGCAGCCGGCCAATCACGCCAGAGTGCATTCAGGTCTCCTAGGAGACTAAGCACTGGGAGTTTCGGGCACCTCCCTCACATCCTGTCCACCCCAAACACTCAGGCGCCAGAGGAGGGCTTCAGCACTGAAGCCTGCCAAAGGCCAACAAACAAAGGAACCAAACCTGGTTTGGCTCACAGAGTTAAACACAAGAAGGACCTTTCCTAAAAGAAACAGCAAACAAATTCGACCGGAGTCTGTTTTTACAGATAGGTCTTGGGCACTATATTGGAAAACATGGCTGACCCGATTTTTAGCTACCGGTGTTCGCGGTCGGGAAAAATCATGGTAGTTTGTTAAAAACCACTGCCACCAGCAATTTCAAGTAGAAAAGGGTAACAATTGACTGTTACATGAGTGTTTAGACTCAGGGGATGCTAGGCAACCCCTCCAGAACTCTATAGGAAGATAGTGTGTGCTGGGTCTGTAAATTTAAAAAGACTAGTAAAGTCAATTTAACTTTACATGCTCTGGGAGATGGTAGTCAGTCCCAGAGAAGGTATTTAAATCTTGGGGAGTCTGAAAGACACCCCTGTGCCACTGCACTGAAGGTGCTGTGTGACACATAAGAAAAAGATGATGCCTATGGAGTTGTTTAAAACTCCATATCCAAAGAACACAAAAGTAAAACAAATTGAAAATGAAAAGTTCAAAGTCCCAAAATATAGCAAAAGAGCTAAGGTAGAGGGAATTTAGCACTTGGGTGGGAATTCTCCCTAACAGCCTAGCAGGAGAGTGTACCAGGCTTTCTCTAATGTGCAAGAAGAACTGTTTTGTTACATTTACCACTTGATGAACTCTTGTGAAGCTGGACAGGGAAATATACCAGCTTCTAAGTGGATGAACTTTATATCCTGAGAACTTTGAGAACTGTGCCAAGGGGTTAGGACGCACACCCTGCCTGTTCATTTTTGTATTTGTATTTGTATTTATTATGTTTATATAGCACTTTACTCCAAAATGCGGTACAATTTTAACAATTGGATACATAGAACATTATAACAGTAGAAGCAATTTACAATTATGAATCGGACCAACAAATCAGTAAGTAGAGCAATTAAACTGAAGGGAAGAGGGAGGGTAAGCCAGTAGAACTGAGAGGGAGGAGGGAGGGGTGAGGAGGAGAAGGAGAAGGGAAACTGAAGGGTGGTATAAGGGCGAGAATGGGGTGGGAGGGAGTAAGGGGAGGAAGATGATCATGGGGAAAAGATAAAGGAAGGAGGGGAGCAAGAAGGGGGAAGGGTTTCATGGTGGGGGATGGAGAAGGAGAGATTTAAGGGAGGTGCGGAAGGAGGAGAAGGTAGGTATAGAGCGGATTGAGAGAGGTAAGGAGTTCCAGTGCAGGGGGCTAGGAGCTGGAAGGAGCGGAAACGGAAGGGGGCACAAGGGGATGGAGGAACAGTGAGAAGGAAGTGTTCAGCAGAATGAAGGGAGCGGGAGGGAGTGTAGAAAGAGAGGAGGGAGGAGAGATAAGGGGGAGCAAGACCATGGAGAGATTTAAAGACTAAGCAGAGGAAATTAAATTTAAGT
Organism: Ambystoma mexicanum; assembly: GCF_040938575.1. Taxonomy (NCBI): domain Eukaryota; kingdom Metazoa; phylum Chordata; class Amphibia; order Caudata; family Ambystomatidae; genus Ambystoma; species Ambystoma mexicanum. The sequence continues at coordinate 1,416,295,659 of NC_090937.1, forward strand.
TGAGAGTGAAAGGGAAGCCAGCCAAGGGAAGAAAAGGAAGCAGAAATGGAGTCACGGGAGGTAAGGAGACAGAGGGTACGTACGGCAGAATGGTGGATAGATTTGAGGGGGGCGAGATGAGAAGTAGGTAGTCCAAAGAGTAAGGAGGAGCAGTAGAAGAGGCGAGAGAAGATAAGGGAGGTGATTAAAAGTTTAGTAACATGGAAAGTGAGAGAGGGGCAGACTTTGCGAATATTAACGAGGTGGTAGCAACGGGCACGAGAGGTGAGAGCGAAATGATGGTAAAAGGAGAGAGAGGAGTCAAAGTGAATGCCTAAATTGCGAGCGTGGGCAGAGATAGAGAGATTAGAGGGAGGCAAGTGAATGAAAGGTGGAGGAGAGGGAGGGGGAAGAGAGTTGGAGGGGAAGAATAAGACTTCAGTCTTATCAGTATTGAGGGAAAGAAAGCGGGAAGACATCCAGTTTTTAACGGCAGTAAGACAGGAAGAGAGTTTAAGGTGGAGGTTGGTAGAGAAGGAAATGAAGGAGAGGAAGAGCTGAGTGTCATCAGCATAGAAATGGTGAGAAATACCGAATGAGGAGATAGCAGGGGCAAGGAGGGAGGTGTAGAGTGAGAAAAGGAAAGGGACAAGCACCAAGCCTTGGGGTACGCCGTATTCCAGAGGCTGGGGTGGTGAGGAAAAGCTGCCCCAGGATACAGTGAAAGAGCAGGAGGAGAGGTAAGAGGAGTGCCAGTTAAGAACAGAGCCTTTGAATCCAAAGGAAGAAAGAGTGTTGAGAAGAAGAGGGTGATCGACAGTGTCGAAGGCTGCAGAGAAGTCAAAAAGAATAAGGACAGAGGATTGCTTAGAGTGTTGAGCGGAGCGGAGGGACTTAAGGATGTAGGTGAGGGTTGTTTCAGGAGATTGTTTAGAACGGAAGCCAGATTGAGAGGGGGGTAGGAGAGAAAGATTGGTGACAAAGGTTGAAAGCTGCGAATAGGCAAGCTGTTCGAGTAGCTTAGAGAGGAATGGGAGAAGAGAGATAGGACGGAAGTTAGAGGTGAGAAGGGGATCAGCAGAAGGTTTCTTCAAAATTAGTATGATAGAGGCATGCTTGAAATGGGAGGGGAAGGTAGCTGAGGAAAGGCAAGTGTTGAAGAAGGAAGTTAAGTAGGCAGATCTTAGAGGGTAGATTTCAGGGATAAGAAGGGAGGGGAGAGGGTCAGTTGGAGCAGATGAGGGGTGGGCTTTGGAGAGGAGGATGGACACGTCAGAGGGGGAGACAAGCGAGAAGTCATACATTCAGGTTGGGTGGGAGTAGGGAGAGGGGGAAGGGGAAGGGAGGGAATAAGAAGAGCAATTGATTTTTTGCCAAATGGCAAGAATCTTGGAGGAGAAGAAGTTTCCAAAGTCAGAGAGAGAAAGGGTGGAAGAGGCTGAAGGATCGGGGGTAGGAGGGGAGAGAAGATGAGAGAGAGTTTGGAAGATGTGGCGAGGGTGAGAGGCTTGGGAGTGGAGAAGGTTAGAGTAGTAGGAACGTTTAGCCGAGGAGAGACAAGAGTCATAAAGAGAGTGGTATGAGAAATATGAGGTTTGGTTGAAAAGCGAAGGAGATTTGAGCCAGAGTCTCTCAAGACGTCGGAGGAGACGATGCATGGAGAGAAGTTGAGGAGAGAGCCATGGTTGAGAGGGTTTCCGGGTTGGACGAAAGAAGGAAAGGGGGTAAAGTAGATCAAGAGAGGAGGAGATAGAAGAGGAAAGAGCGGAAAGTGCCTCATTGGCTGAAAGTGAAGAGAAATCTTGGAGAGAGGGGAGAGAAGAAGAGCAAGTGTCGAGAAAGAGGGAGGGATCAAAGTTGCGAAGGTCGCGTCGGAAAAAGATGGAAGGGGAAGGCATAGGAGAAGAAGGATGGGGAAGGGGAGTAAGGGAGAAGGAGAGAAAAGCATGATCGGAGAGATAGATAGGTAGTGTGGAGATGGTAGAAGAGGGGTAGGAAGTGTTGAAGATAAGGTCAAGAGTGGAGCCAGAGGAATGAGTAGGAGAGGAAGGAAGAGGGGACAGGAGCTAAGAGTCAAGGGGTGAGGAATGAGGGGGAGATGGGAGGTGAAGATTAAAGTCGCAGAGTACAGATAGAGGAGAGTGGAAGGGAGAGATGAGTGAAAGGAGGTGTTCAAGGTCGTCGTAGAAGCGTAGATGATTAGAAAGGAGATGGGGTGAGGAGAAGAAAAGGATTTTGTACAGGAATTCGACGGAAGGGAAAGAAGGAAGAGATGGTGAGGAGGTAGAGGAGAGGTATTTAGGGTGGAAGAGCAGGCCAATACCTCCGCCACGGCCAGTAGAGCGAGAGATATGAGAGAAGGATGAAGAGGAAGTGGTTAGGGAAGCAGGGACAGTAGTGTTGTGAGGGGGGATCCATGTTTCAGTTAAACATAGGAAATGAAGGTTGAGACGAAAGAACATGTCCAAAACTGCAGCGATATTATTGCAGAGAGATATGGCGTTCCAGAGAGCAATGTTCATGAGGGTGGAGGGTTGAGCAGTTGGGGGGTAGAAAAGATTAGGACTGTGAGAGAGGGTAGGTGTGGAACGGGAAGAGTGGGGGAGGGGAATGGACATGAGGAGGAGGGAGAAGGAGAGTAGGAGAGGAAGGGGATAATGGGGAGAGGCAATGAGGGGGAAGAGTAATGAGGACGGTGAGAAAGAGTTTTGGCAGAACGCATAACAGTGGGGATGACAGTGGTATGATGAAGGAATAAAGTGGAAACGAAGGGGAGGTGAGAGTAGAGGAAGAAGGAAGGAGGAGAGAGAGAAGGTGTAAAGGGGAGAAGTCAAACAGGACGGGGTAAAAGAAACTAGGAAGAGAGCAGCAAGGAGTAGCAGAGCAAGAGAAACTAGGAACAGAGCAGCAAGGAGTAGCAGAGCAAGAGGAGAAGTTAGAGGTAGTTGATACTTTAGGATGGATAGATTAAGGGTCAATGTAGGCAGCAGGAGGCCGCAGAGCAGAAAGGGTGAGCGCCCACAGGGGGCAGGAAAGGGAGTGATACTGGGAGTGGAAGGCCTAGAAGGTGGCAGGCGGCCAGGGACCAGGTGGTGGGATTAGAAGAATCTAGGAGCTTAGGGGAATGGCTGAGCGACCACAGGAGGCAGGACAGGGATAGATACTGGGAGTGGAGGGCCTTGGGGGTGGCAGGCGGTAGGGGACAGGGTGGGATCAGTTGGAAGAGGTGGTGGGAGGTTCACTGTCTGAGTGGGGGGCAGGCGACGCCGCAGTTGATCCTTTAGGATGGTAAGAACAGGGACCAAAAAAGGCAGCACAGGCCGGGAGATGGTGGGCAGTATGGTGGTTGGAAGAGGCCAGATGGTGGCAGACAAAGGTTCAGAAAGGAAGACCGGGTAGGAAGTCTGCAGCTGTCACGCTTCTGTGAGGTATAGATAGCTAGCTCAATGTGGGCTAGGAGCAGTAAAGAACGGTGAGGGTGTGCTGGAGGAGGTGGACTGGTTGGCAAAGGATAGAGAGCCGGGTATCACTCAGGAGCAGTTGTGGAGGTCCACTGCTCACATGTAGTTGGAGATGCCGGTGGTAGCAAGGTGGACAGAAGCAGGGAACGGAGGCAGGAGATAGTCAGTGGAGGATTCAGACAGAGGCAGGCACACTGCTGGAGAAGACAGGCAGATTGTGGTGTCCGTGTAGCTGGAGGTGGTGGCAAAGACAGACAAATGGGCCAGCTTAGAAGAAGATGGGCCAGCGCTGAGAAGGGTAGTCTGGCAGAGATATCCTCGGAGAGAGCAGTCGTGGAGGTCCACTGCGTCCATGCAGTTAGAGAAGCTGGTGGTAGCCAAGGAAAACCGAAGCAGGGGACTCAGGCTGGAGATAAACAGTGGATGATTCAGATATAGACAGGCACACTGCTGGAGGAGTCAGGCGGTCGGTGGTGTCCGTGTAGCTGGTGTTGGAGGCAGAGCAGGCTGTGTTTAGAAGTTGCCAGCAGAGCAGGCAATGAGGCCGAGGCAGGCAAGAGCGCAGAGTTAAGTTGGGTTGGCAAGCAGGAACAGGGAGCCAGGCTGTGTTTGGAAGTAGCCAGCAAGGTTCGGGGCCCGCATCAGCGAAGAAGTTGGTAGTGGCATAGTGTAGAGACAAACCGGGTCCCGGTAGATTAACCTGGTCCCTGCTGCAGATTAACCAGGCGGCAGGCAGCAAGCAAGGAGGCCGGGCCAGGACGGAATCAGGAGCCGTCGATGAGGTCCTGGTAGAGCCCGAGTTGATGTAGTAGTGGGCCTTGATGCAGTCTGGCCAGGCGGCAGGTGGCAGGCAAGGAGCCGGGCCGGGCCAGAATCAGGAGCAGTCAGCGAAGTCCTAGCTGAACCCGTGCTGATGTGGAAGCGGGTGGGGGCTCAGCAGCGGAGTCTGTGCAGCGAGGGGCATGCAAGGAGCCGGGCCGGGCACGATCAGGAGCAGTCAGCGAGTTTCTGGCTGAGCCCGCGCTGATATGGAAGCGGGTGGAGGCTCAGCAGTAGGGTCGATTCGGGACCAGGATGATGGATCAGGTCGAAAGAAGCCCCGACCCGTGGAGGTGGGTGGGCAGTTTCACTGAGGCCGGAGAGCCTGCGCTGACGACGGAACGGGAAGAGGCCTCACCAAGGGGCCGAGTTGGGATCAGCCATAGGTAGGGCCCACACTGAAGAGGTAGCAGGCAGTGGCTCAGCCGTAGAGCCTAGATGGGATCGGGTGAAAGAAGCAACGGCTCCTGTCGTGGCACGTTGGAAGCCCCGACCCGTAGAGGAGGGCGGGCAGAAGCAGAGGTCCAGAGTGCCCGCGCTGGTAACGGAGCGGGAAGAGGCCCTACCGAGGGGTCGAGCTGAGAACAGTTGAAGGAAAGTCCGATTTCAGATGAAAACTCGATCGGAGGAGCACCAAGGTATTAGGAGCAGGAACAGAGACGGGTAGTTTGAAAAATTGTTGTAGTTATTGATTTATTTTGTTGTTTCAGCCTGAAGTGAGGAGGCGCCGGTTCAGGTGTCCGAGCTTCTGCGCCCCCTGCTGGTAACTTTTTAAGTGTCTGAGAACGTGGGGAAGGAAATTCCCTCCTAGAGCGAGAACTGTTGCAGACATTGGAACAATTATTGAACACTTGTTATTTGAAGACATAACCCTCACACCTTTTTGGTTCCATTTAGTATGTGAGGGCAAGAATGGGTTTTGACACAGACAGAACATTGCTTTTGACTTCCTGCCTTAGACTAGCCTTAGTTTTAGTTAGGTAGGGAAATTCCCTCAAGAATAGGGCAAGTTAGGTCTTCTCCCTACCCTTTTCATTTAGCAATAAACATTTATAGCTCAAAGTGTATCTCTTGTGTCTGTGTCTCCTTCATGATGCCTTCACAGTAGCCTAAATCGGAGGTGGAGCTGGCGAGAGATGCAGCATCCTTATCCTTTGGGTCATTATAGCCAAGGTTTACGTTACCCAGGGCTATAGTTTGGGAGTTGGATATGAGGTTGGTGATGAAAAGTTGGGTGAGGTCATCCTGGAATGATGTGGTAGGCCCAGGGTGGTCGGTAGATGATGTACATGGTGATAGTAGAGATGGGTGTCAGTGTGAGTTTGAGTGAGAGTGTTCGCAGCTGGGTTGGGGAGGGTGGATGTACTGTGGATGGATAAGGAGTTTTTGTAGATGACGGCGACCTCCCACCTTTGCTAGTTGGTCTCTCGCATCTGAGGATACCATAGTTTGATGGTATGGTGATGGGGAGTGCGGGGCCTGCGCTGGTGTGGAGGAGAAGAGGTCAAGGATGTTTGGCACATGGGCATTATAGCTGAGGGCGAGCATGCGATGCAGAAGCGTGGGTGCAGTGTCTGGCATGCGCTTACCTGTACCTCAGGGCTGCATATGAGGCAGGGATCAGAGCAGTGGATGAGGGTTGATTGGGATGATTGGCTCAAGCTTTCCAGGGTTTGGGCCGGCACCTCCTGCTGGCGGAAGTCAGAAGGTGAGTGATGAACAGCTTGGAGCTGAGCCGAGCTGGTTTCTGTGAAGGAGGCAGTCGGGGACACAGCTGGAGCGCTGCTCAACGCAGTGGCTTTGGTGGGGGGGGGGCAACAGCCTTTTTCCTATGGACCAGAGGTAAGAGTGTGGTGTGGGTGCCGATCCACAATGGGAGGTGGTGAGGGATAGCAGATGGCCCAGACAGGCTAAGACAGGAAGAAGCCTTTGGTGGCAAATGAGCTACTTAATCATAAATCCAGCGCGGAGCAGAGTGCAGGAGCAGAGTGTGTCTAATGTGTGTATCCTGATATCCAGCTGGTCAATAGGTCTTCAGTGTTTACTGCGGCTCGGGCGGAGCCTTTCTGCAGATCGGCTACTTAACCATAGCTCCAGCATGGAGTGCAGGAGCAGAGTGTGGTCTGCTGAGGTCCACTGAGGGACCGAGGTCGGAGGACGTCTGTAATCTTGAGCCAAGTCAGTTGATCCTTGACTTCTGATACAGCGAGCAACAGTGAAACCGGCAGCCAAGCAATCAGAAGCTTGGTGTGCGGGGAAGGAAGAGGAATAGATGCTGCAAGGGCTCCCTGCACCAGGAAGGTAAGTATCTGCTCCACTGTGCCCCTCTGAACTGCATTGACATAGTTGATATGGTTGGCGGTGTGTTCAGTGAGACAAGCCAGCTTTATAATACGGCTAATGTACCCAGAGGATGCTGTGTTGGGGGTCCTTCTGTCCAGCCCATGATACTAGTGTTGTGGGCAACATTGTGACAGTCTCAAATAGCTTGTGTAACTGACAAGATCTTGCATAAGAGAGCCGTGCAATAACAAACACAGTTTTAAAGACTATTTCAAAAGAGGCATTGTTGAGGCTCCCGCTGCATATTCAGCTTTGCCTTATTTTATGGCATCAGCTTTAGAGATGCCCAATGTGTCGACTAATGGTTTTGAACTTGAGGCTTCCGTTCAGGTGTATAATGAAGTTATTGAAGTGAATCACAAAAACTGCAGCGGCATCTTTACTACAGTTGTTGATAAACATCAAAATACTTCACGGTCTAAGAAAACAACAGAGCTATTTCTCAAACAACTTTATTTTACAAAGGCACTAATTGGAATAGTAAGAAGGACACCCTGATGGAGCCACTATAGAGGTGTACAACTGGATTGGGAATGGCTTGGGAAATAGCAGGCTGGGTTCCGCTAGAAAGTATGCAGCAATTGGAGTCACCAAATAGGACAGTGATCCTGCCTCCCATTATCCTATTGCAAACAGCATCAATTCAAAACCCAGAACCAACCGTGCTTCCTGCAAGCACTTCATCTGTGAAGGAGAGGTAACATGGAAGTGAAGTCCAAACCTTGCTAAAATCGGGCAACTGTGTGTTGGCAGCCTCCCTCATAGAAGAAATCGCAAGTATTATGGAAATAATGGAGCTTTGAATTATAGGACTCGCACCGGCGAGGGAAACTGCTATGCGCTCCTTTAAATGTAGCGACCAAGGGGCCTCAAAGAAGGGAGATGGAGTACCTGGCTGATTCTACAAGTCTGCCACAGCCACTGATGAAAACGAATGAAGGCACAGAGAGAGTTAAAATAAGGAATGATGGGCCTATGAAAGGCAGAATGGGGACTCAGCCGGCAAGAAATCAAATAAAGCAAAGAGCTCAATGGACGGTTCCACATCTTCTGAATCCTCTCCTGGGGGGGGGTCTATCACCACAGATAAAAAGGATATCAAGAAACTCCCTCCGTAGAACAGCTGACTGTAGGATGTCGGACCACATGAGAGCGGGTGTTGACACAGGCACTACTCCGGCCTTGAGCATCATGCTGGCTCCCTTTCTTAAACTGTATGAAGCATTGAACGAAAACTTAAAGGATCGTTCTACCATTCTGGCTATGCTCCCTCCCAAGTTGATCTTTATTGAAGGCTTTGTTTTTCGACAGTGCAGGAAAACTGGTGGAATTTCCCTCACTAAAGCTAATGTCTAATTGTGTGAATTCAATAAGTTTACAGGATCCTGAGAAGAGTGCATGACAATCCTATAATGTGGTAAATAGAATTTCAATGAACCCAAGACCGGACGAGGATGCTGTAGCAGTTGTATTGCCTGTCTCAACCGCTGATGCACTTCAAGAACTACCTTTTAGTGATGCAGCAACTTATGAAATGGGTCAAATAATTTGGATTGACTCAACTAATAGCATATCTAAAGCAAGAGACTATCCTATCTTCATGTGGAACAATAAAAGAATACAAGGGTCGAAACAACCTCAACAACAATAAAAAAATAACTAAAAATGATATGGGATCCTGGTAAAAAATTGAAATCAAATATTTCAAGGAAATTTCTAAGAAATCTGAGGGTCCCTTTAAGCCGAAGGAATTGTGGACGAGCAAAGGGAAGTCACCCCAAATTGATGGAGGATGCAGAGTGTTCGACATCAGGGGATGAGAAGGAAAACCTAGCCTATAATTAAAAAACTGGTAGGCAGGTCAACTCGCCTACAGCTTCAATGAAGATTCTAATGAACCTTATCAACCCACTCAATTGAGGAGGAACCTGAGAGGGTCTTTAATTAAGCCAGACCGACAAGTTGTATTGCCAGAGCTGTGTGTTCAGTTGGGCCCAACATCCAAAGAGGAGAATCAAACGTTGGAACTCCTGAAGCTGACTAAGCTGAATCCAATGTGGTATTTAAAACATTGGAACAAAAAGGGCAGGCTGTAACAAAATCTTTGACTATCCAAGGAGAAAAAAAGGCTCAATAACCAGTCCTAATGTGACATTTCAAACACTAGAACAAAAGCACTTGGCTACTACGAAGTCATTGTGTGTGCAAAAAGAAGTAAAACTAACAAGATATACCTCCGTAGAGGAGTTGAGTGGCCAACAAAGAAGTGGATTAAAGCAACAATATCAGAAGTTGCTGTATTAGTCTGCAAAGACTATTAAATATAGATGATGGTCTAGTGTTAAATCATGGAAATGTCCTGAGGTTGTTCCACCATTAAGATCAATCGGTACTGGGGACATTGAGTTGGTGGAATTTCCTAATGACAATTGTTTGGACAGGATGCTCTTATATTTCTCCTCCAATTTGGTAAAAGAAATGCTTTTGGAGGAAGCAGTGGGATTACTCTCACTTGGTTTTGCACCCGACTTTAGACAAGTAGGGGCCTTATGATGAAGAACAAAGAAACTGGGCCAGAGCTTCAGCAGCTACAGAGAAAGTTTGAGTGCCCCTAAATATAACAGCAGGGGATAAGGGTTGGCCCGGGAATATAACTAATGATGATACACTGAATCAGAGAATCCCCTTTACAATAACAGTGGATGGGCATGATGGTGTACAAAGAACAGTGGTATGTAATGGAGAAGAATGAGCTAAAAAGCAAAAAATCATGGGCATGTCTACCCCAGGTCTTGCTATTGAATAAGAATAATAATCAACTGAAGGCCATTCCCGAGCACGAGTGAGTGAGCCTGGCATCTTGGAACACAAGAGGGTTCAAGCATTTAATTTACTCAGGGTGAAATCCAATTTGAGTCTTTTGCTATCTTGTGTTTCACGGAGACCTGGCTCTGTGCGCTGTATTCTGATTTTTTGGTCCCAGCTACCAAAGGGTTTCAAAGCCATCAATAGGTCGGAACAAGGCCTGGCCTATTGATGGCTTTGAAATTCGTGCTAAAAAATGAGGTAGTATTGACCCATCAACCTAATCCTTTTATACAAATATTGTCTATCAGAATAAAAGTTAAGACATCCAATTAGGGTGTATGGTATGTCATCTGTAACTTATATTGGAACCCCAATAGTATCAATGATCAAGATCTGATGGAAACATTTATGGTTACTCTAGATTAATGTATCAAGCCTTTACACGACCCGAACATTGGAATTTGTGTGGATTTAAATGGCTGATTTTTCATGTATGTTGGGTAAAAACGAAATAAAGGGGGATGATGAGGTTATTTTGAACCAATCTGACAAAAGGACGCCTCTGTGGTTGAGAGAAGTGGGCAGCAGAAATTGGCCTTGCTAAACTGGTCAATTGAAGGTGACATGCCGGGTCGTTCGACTTGGAACCCAGCAAGGGGTTCAGAGTGCAATGCTTGATTACATTTTTGAAGCTCTTTTCAATTTATTTATATCCGACTTGGTCGACTTCTTGGGGGATCTTGGAACATTCCTCTCCAGGATGAATGGTAGGCCTGTGAGACATCTCCTCTTGGCAGATGATTTAGTATTCATCGACCAAACGCCGATTGGGTTCAACATCAATTGAATGCTTTACGGCTTTACGATGAGAACAACAAACTAAGGGCCAATGTGTCGAAAACAAATGTTCTAGTAGCCCAATCTGCAGTGGGTAGAAAAGCTAAAACCATTACCAGGAGCCTTAACCAACAAAAAATTACAAAAGTTGAGTCCTTTATTTACTTGGGCATGTTACTAAATACTAGCCAGAAAGACGCCCCAAGGATTGCTCATTTAAGAGAGAAAGTAAAAAATCTAGCCTCTCAGGCCTCAATCTGATTAAGGAGATTTTGTAGATTTTCACTGGCACCAGTGGTGACATTCAAAAAATGAAGGTAGTCACCATTTTGACATATGGGGCTGAACATTTCTTCTCAACTCCACATACCATATGGCTGGTGCTCGAGGGACTCTTCTGGAGGAGAGTTTCGAAGCTCCCTCAGGGGAACACAATACAGGTCTTAAGACACGAGCTAGGCCTTGTTTCGCTTTACGCGATGGTTCTGTACAAATCTCTTTCGCTATACTGGAAATGTGTAGCAAAGTGTCCGGTAAGAGGATTTAGATTGGTGAAGGAGATTTTAACTAACCATAGTGAGCCGATCCTAGAGGAGTGGAGAATGACATATTGTTCCATAATATCTGATCTAGAAACGCCTGAGAAAGTGTTACTGGGTAACCCACCAGCAGTTAAAATAAAATTGTGGAAGTAGGATTGGGTTGAAACACTGGAACAGAGATTGCAATTTAAGCTTTACCAAAATCTCCCTGCAGAATGTCGACCCTGTAATACCTTGCCTAAATATTTGTTGAAATTTCCCTGTAGTTTCTACAGATCCCGATTCTTGCGGTTTTGTATGATCTATAGCTGACAAAGGAAGTTCTAATTGCAAGGAGACAATGGAGGGATATGGATTGGTCTTGTAGGGTTTTTAACAACTTGAATTCTAGAGAAACACTGCGTCATTTATTATTATCCTGGTCTAATTGATAAAAGGTCACTTTACTAAATGAAAAAAAGGACTGTATTCATCTGCTGTGAGAGAGTGTCATCAATAATAATTAAATGATTAAATTTCTTGATGACATATTTAAATGGCTGTATTGAGAGAAATGAAATGGAGATTCCCGTATCAGTAAGGACTAAGAATGGCCTCTTCGAAATGATACACAATACTGGGGTTAAACAAGTGTGAGGGAGCACCAAAAAACAAGTGGAAGTCGTCCATTAGGGGATAGTTCAACTTAGGGTCTAATTAGACTTTAGGAGGTGTATTTCTCTTTTTTTTTCTTTTTACATTATTGATGTCCTGTGTTATGATCATGAAAAAGGGTTTTAGATAAGGCATCTTCTAATTGAGTGGGAGGGGTTTAAAGAAGATATTATGGAATATCAGCTGAAGGAATTTCTTGGAAACTTCAGTGCTCAAGGTTAAATAATTGTTTTATTATAGGCTGATTCTTATCATGTTGTAAAAAGAAATATATTTTATATATTGAAGTTATGTATTTTTTTTAAGGCTTTTTGAAGCCAAAAACAAATAATAAAAATGAAACAAAATAAAAATAAAAATAAATTTGCTTGATGGTGTTCTAATGAAGAAAGTATTTTAATTTGCTTTGTTATTGTTGACATGATGTTTACTGTAAATTGTAGATGATGAAATGTCAGTTTCTTACTTTTTGTATATCAGTGGCGAAAGGTTTATATTAAGTCAAACCCCTAATAAAATTTAAAAAAAAGGAGGCGGTCAGGGGCACAGCCGGCGTGCTGTGTGATACAGTGGCTTCAGTGGGGGGTGCAACGGCCTTCTTAATATGGACCGGAGGTAAGGGTGTGCAGTGGGTGCCGGACCACGATGGGAGATGGTGAGTGATAGCAGATGGCCTGTCCCGGCTTTGCCAGCCGGCTCCCGTGTGGCAGGAAATGGTTGTCAGGAGTAGTGGGCACCAAATAGGGTGCACCGCAGGTGGGACCTGACTCATGGTATCAAACGTATGACAGACACAAGGGCGGCAAGTTTTCAAAACCTTTATTTGAATATTTGGATGGGGTTGGAAAACTTCTATCGAGCCCTGTATCTAAGATGGGAGTAGTCTTGGCTATCAAATCATAGAAAATGCAGTTATAGTCAGTCTTTAGATAAACAAAAGTGGCCTATACTAAAATAAAAAACGAATGCCTGCCCTTACTCTAAGATAATACATTTGAAGAGGGAAATGTAAATGCACAAAAGGAAAAATCAGTGTTCAAATGATATGTCAGTGTGGCTGAGCCAAGTCTCTTCCCCACGTTTAACCTCATGAGGTGAGGTGGCCCACCTAGGCTGCATGACACACTCTGAATCTAGACATTTAAGATTCAGTTCAGATCGTAGATAAGGGCCCACTTGGCCTTCCACAACAAAGTTACTTGGTTTCAGTTCAATTCATAGTTCAACACAGCTCACCCTCTGCCAGGCTCGGACTTCGCAAATTAAAGTTCAGGGGGTTCCCTTCCCCAAGTACAAATAAAGTCTCAAATCAGCACAGGTCTCCCTAAATTGGGCTCGGATCTTTCAATCACAATGCCGGGGGAGTGGGGTGGGGTTGGCTCTGTTCCCCTAGCTTTATTCACATTCCAGGTCTGCCTTAGTGGGGCTCGGATCTTTCTCTAATGTCGAAGACTTTCGGTTGTGGATTTTTCACAGGATTTTTTCACAGACATCCGCAGGACCACTTCGACTTTCAACTTCGTTACACTTTGCTCTTCTAACCCAATAACTCTTGGGTCTTGTAGTTTCATACACAAAAGTTAAAAAAAATCCTTTTTCCTCTAGGTTTTCCTCTGCCGGGCTCGAACCCAGTAATCAAACGTATTTCAAAACGACAGTTTTAAATTTCAGCATTACTTTGCTTTCTTTCTCGCACTGCAAGTCCCAGAATGCGGTTCCTCTTGGGCACTTCTCTTTTCTGGCTTTTTGAATCTTGATGTTTCCCCAAACTATAAGTCCCAGAATGGAGTTCCTGTCTCATTAAACTTATGCCTCCTCCTCCCGTTCCAGCTACACACACGCTTACCAGGTTCCTCTCTTACTCTGGTCATGAGACTCACCCGGATGGATAGCGCGGCGCTGGTGGGCATCTCCCTGGGATTTCTGGGTTGAGGTCAGGGCCTCACCACCTGCACCTCAAGCACCTGGGCTTCCCTTCACATGCCCTGGGGAAACGATAATTGCAATGGACACAGCCAGCAGGCTGCAGTCTGCCTTCTATGGCCCTTGGGAGACATGGTTTCTCAGCTGCGCTGTAGCCCCACACAGGCACTGGGTCAGCGCCTCGCCCCTCTGTTCTCCTCTGGACACTCTCCACAGCTTCCTCTGCTCCTTCCTGCTTCTGGGCTCTCCAGGTCCTCTCCACAGTTCCAGCTATCTCAAAATGCTGTTTCTGACTGCTGCCTTTATACTCCCAGCCAGAATTAAGTGAAATCAGGCATGTCTGGTTAATGCAGAAGTGAAGTGAATGACACAATCATTTTCCGGTTTGCTCAGTATCTCCCTCTTCATTTATCTGCATTTCCTCTTTTTCTCTTCCTACTCTCCTCGCACTTTTGATCTTACTGATCTCTGTCTCCCCTTCCTCTTCTCTTTCACTTCTCTGCCTCTTTTCTCTCTCTCTCTCCACCACCTTACTCTGCTTATACTCCACCCACTCCTACTACTCCTACCTTGAATCTGCCCGGCATACTCTCTTGTCAGGGCCTTTCTCTTGTGATCTGAGTCTGCCTGGTATTCTTTCCTAACAGGGCCTTCCATATATATATATATATATATATATATATATATATATATATATATATATATATATATATATATATATATATATATATATATATATATATATAACCTGCCTGGTACATTCTCCTGCCAGTCCTTTTCTCATAGATATATTATTGTGACTGAAATCTGCCTGGTATACTTTGCTGCCAGGCCTTTACTTACAGGTGCACTGCGCACACTTACAAACTTGTTAGTGATTTATGTTTATTCTTTTCTGTCCTGAATTTTTCTTGTATTCTCTCCTGCCCGGGCTTTCCTTAAAGGTGGTACTGAATACACTCATAAACTTGACAGTCTCTTATCCTTATTCTGTTTTCTCTCTTTAAGAAATGTTCACTTGTTCATTCTCTCACATATACTTCATTCACGTTTATTCGGTTTTGCAAGGGTTGCCAATACGCCCGGTGTCCCCTCTTCCCCTTGGTGGACTCACCGGCTCTTGCTGGCGTACATTAGTCCTCGAGCAGCAAGCCTGTGGCGGTCTTTCGGCATTCTGATCCCTCTCGCCGCCTCTATTTCTCCGCTTCTCTGCCTCTTGTGACTCCAGCTTATCTGCTCTGTGTTTTTCTGGGCTTCGGTGTAGTAGAGGCTGCCTTCCAGTACCTGCGAATACCCAGAAGCCTTTCGATTGCTTCTGACATTCTCTCAGTGGTCTCCCGCTTGCAGTTCGCTCCCCTCTTTCTAGCCACCACCAGGGTTCAGATCAGAGAGAGTCTGCCTCGCCTTACCCACATTAGGGAAGGTTCTCCCCATGGAAGTAGTGATCACATTGACAGATTCATCACACTTCACTTAGTAGGAGAAGACGTCCTCAGTCTAAAACATGTTCTGCCCCCCCGGTACTTCGTATATCAGCGTGGGCCACAGCGGAAGGCCCCGCTTCTTGGCGAAGCACAGACCAGCATCATAGTGTCCTTCTCTGTCCCGTGAAGCCGTGAGGTGTTGAAACACTGTGGACGCCTCATCTCCCGTCATGACCCTGTATTCTTCCCCTAAAACGTCAAATATCAGCATAAATGGAAAGGCCCAGCAATATCTATTCCTTGACTAGTCAGCCAGAGTGTAAGTTGGCGACAGTCTCTCCTTCTAGTGAGCATGAGGCCAGACACATCCTGGTAAATCTCAAGCGAGGACCCTACATGTTGGATAAACTTCTGATACTTAGCCTTCATCAATACTTCCGTCTTCTCTCCGTAATAATGGAAATGCACAACAATAGACCTTGTGTTCCCACTGCGACTTGCTCCGCCTACATGGGCCCTATCAATCCTAACAGCCCCATCGGTTCGCTAAACAGGGCATTCACAATTTCCTTAACTTTCTTCTCATGTGTCTTTCCGAGTCGCCCCAATCGACTCCTTCAGGCCCAGCACCCGCAGATTGTTTCTCCTCTCACAATTTTTGGTTGTCAACCTTCAGATGCACTTATGCGTCGCGAGCCTCCAGGACCAACAGCCTTGCATCATATTTCATTTCAATCATGTCCTCTTCAGCGGATTTTTCTGCAGACCTTCGCATCTGTTTTACAAAACATCCACTTTTCCCCAGAGATCGGCAATTGAAGACTGACTGTCTCCCCTGAGCGCCTTTGTCTCCTGGAGTATACCAGATATGTCCTCCTTGGTGGCCAGGTGATTCTGAGATTGGCGGCTCATCTCTCCTGGACAAAGGCCACCTTCCCCAATCTCCTTCAGGGTATTGCGCTTGTATATCTGCAAAGATTGGATACCTTTCTGTGCTCTCTCACTCCTCTTGGGCTCCAGGATTCCAAAAGTTCACTCTGTGGTGTGATGAATTTTACAGAATACTCACTAAAACCCTACCTAAAGTCTTCTCTCAGGTGGCCAGGGAAAGGCAGACGCTTCCTGATCCTGACCCTAGGGGGCGGTGTTAGCCGAGAAGAAAACCTGGGAGGAGAAGTGCCCCGGAGTGATAGGAGCACTTCGTGGGATGAGACGCAGTATTGGTCTTCCTCATGGAACGGAACATCATTAATACCGGCACATGTAATGGCATGTTGCCACAGAGAACTATTATTCCCTGAAGTTAATTATCAGAATATGAATGAAGACAATCATAACCGCTCATCTATTAGAAGTGAGGAAAATACTTGTAAAGGCTCCAACACTTTTAAAAACAGAAACACCATATACGTCCCAGAGAAACAGTGCACAGGAGTCTTTAAAGGCCACCAATTTAAATTCTGAAAAGCATCCTTACACGGTTAAACCAAATGTATTATTTAATCCTCATGATATTCATTTAAGGAATCTACATAGGGGAAGAAAATACCTTTGCAATGACAATATCAGTGTGCAAAGTGAATTTCATGGTAGGGACTTCAAGTCACAGAAGGGAGTTCAAGTCCCAGAACCCCCATAGTACTGGGACGAGGAAGAGGGCTGCCAAGGCACAAGGGTGTGCAATACATCTCATTAATGTTAATGACCCATACCTGAGGGTAGCTGTGAGGCATGAAAGGCCGTCTCAGGTATAGGCCATTAGAGAAAGATCAAGATGGTGGAAGAAGAAGAAACCGTTCCAGCAGCAGGAAGGCAGTAGTTGTAGTGGGTGGAGAAGTTTTATATTCTCAACAATGCTTCAGAGGAAACTGTGGAGGAGCCGAGACACCAGGATGACAGCAGAAAGAGAAGAGAATGCAGGTCATGAGAGGGTCACGGGGGCTCAAGATTCCATCTGCAGAGATTGCGCAGCAGAAAGCGCACCTTATTTTTACTCTTTGCCTTGTGAAGTGTGTATAGGTGTCAGGCGAGCACCTGAATGCTGCGAAAGTTGTGAGCACTGTGCTTGCAGAGGTCGCACAGCAGACAGTGCACATTCCTTTTGCTTCCCCCCCATGTAAAGAGTTTGCGGGTAGCAGACGAACTCCGGTATGATCGCATAGCTGTGAAAGCTCTGAACGCGGAAGACATGAGCTGCAGGAAGTCGCACCAGAGCGATTGCAGCATTGCATAGCAGTCACAGAGCAGAGGATCTGGAAACAGCAAGGCAGCCGGACATGCATGCCAGACCCGGTGAGTTCACTGTAGAACTGTGACCCCCCCGAGCCCTCCGGGGTGCCCATTGATAATATCCAGATCTCCTTGCTCCTTTTTGAATACCGTGCTGACATAAAAGAAGTTGATCAAAAATGGAAGACACACACCAAGCTGATTTAAAATCGATGCTTTGGCAAGAGAGTAGCTTAAGCCTCCGAGCTGAAGACTGTAGTTATAACACCTTGAGTGACAGTAAAAGTAAACCACTATTACTAAACTCAATAAAGACTCATGGGAAAGCAATTGACAAACAACCAGTGTTGCCCAACCCAAAAGAAGACTATTGAGCCTTCAAAGGTGTAGTGAAGTACATGGCCCATATGTACAAATATATTATACTGAGAGGTGATTTAAACAAGCATTGCCAAAGAAGTGTGAAGGAGAAGAAGAACTGTTGTCAGCATTTGGTAAATAATTCAGAGGTGAAAAAAGAGCGGCAGCCCGTCTGATGAAAAGAGGTTCAAGAGGAGAAGAGCATTGCCTGTCTTGCGTGTGCCAAACACATATGTGTAGTGAATAGCACCAGTGTGATTCTTGTTTACCTTGAAGAAATCCTTAAATCCTTAAATCTAATAGTGAAGCAGAAGATATTATTAAAACCTTTGAAGTTAACCCTTACCACAGAAATACTTGAAGCTAATAGTTTGGCCTGGCAAGGGAGTGTTCCAGGCTGTGGAACTGTGTACCAATTGGTCCTGTTTGGGCAGGAGAGTATAAACAAGCAGAGAGCTGCAGTAGTTCGTCTTGGCTGGCAAACGAGGATACCTGGTTCAAGAACTTTTGTAATAATTGGTTCTGTTCTGGCATCGGAGTATACCAGAATGAAGAGCGGTCAATGTTGTAAAAGTGTTTGGGAGTACTGAAACTAAAAGTGGTGCCAAAATATCCTGACAAAGATACTTGTTTTGAACCAATGAAGCTTTGAAGTATTCTTTGTTGTTGAAGTATTCTTTATTCACGACGAGAAATTGTTTCAAGGTCTTTATTTGAAATGGACCTTGTTAATGAGAAGAGTATGTCTCAAGACTTTGACTCCAAGAAGTTGTGACAAACAATGGTGAATCACCTGTGGAATCCAAATTGGAACTTTGTGTTATCAACTTGGATTAAAAGATCTGAAGTGGAACTTTTTATGAGACAGGATTTCCTTATCCTTTTTGAACAATCAAATAAGAGTCTGCCTCAATCTGGGGAAGCAGCATTCGCCCAGCTTATCAGAAGAAGCAGCAATTACAATGTGAAGTCAACTGTTATATTTGTTGTTGTTGAACTGCCATATATTTCCTTATTGATTTGTTGTGTATTCAAGTATGAGGGACAGAAACCTTTTGTTAGAGTCTTTCCTTTAGTTTATTTTAGGCAGCGAAATCCTTGTCAGGGTAGGAATAGTGAGGCGTTTATCCAACCTTTTGAGTTAATAAAATGGTGCTTCGTGGGAATGCTTTAGGAGTACTGTTCGGCTGAGGGACACTGGTGCAACTCGTCGACATTAGCCTGCTTTCCTCCCTGTGTGCTGCTTATTATGAATTCCTTGGACTTCCTGAGCCGGCCTGCCAAGCCACACTCACTTTTACCCAGCAAGCACTACAATACCACGGGTGTACGCGCATCGCGTGCACACCCTTCGTGGGAGTGCTTTAGGAGTGCTGTTCAGATGAGGAACGCTGGTGCAAATCATCGACAGTAGCCTGTTTGCCTATCTGTGTGCTGCTTATTGTGAATTTCTTGGACTTCCTGAGCCGGTATTTCACCTTTGTGTTTGGAATCAGAGTACGTGGACTCTTGTAGATGGAACTTTGAACATCTTTCTTCTCATTTCCGTAGGTCTGCCAAGCCACACCCAGGTTTACCCAGCAAGCACTACAATAGCACGGGTGAACGTGCCTCGCGCGCGCTCCGTGGGAGTATTTTAGGAGTGCTGTTCGGCTGTTCAGCTGAGCAGCTGACAGCCGGCAGCCTCCTGACCTGCGTTAAGCTTGACAGGCTTTTTTCTCTTCAGAAAATCGGTAAGAGTTTTCCTCAAGTAATCCACCTGATGGAACCGTTCACTCTAAAATCTGCAATGCCGGAGTATGTTTCCACCATCTGCAATGTTGACTATGCTGGTCCGCTGCACCCGCCCAACGTGCATCTTTTGCCATGGAGAATGGTCTTGCGTGCACCTGAAGTGGGAAATACGATACCCAGTAACCACCCAAAGAGGTTAAAATCTCTTGGCACGGACATTAGGAATTTCTATACTCCAATTACTGTGGCCACATTGCTTGCCGTAGGTGAAAAGCCTGATCCTGAGAAAATGACTGAACCATTTGTAGCACGCTCTGCAGACCCATTATTATCATTATCGGATGCGAATATGCTTGCTCAATTTCCCAATACAGCGTCTTTGGCAACTGGCTCATTTACAATCCCTGAGCCTTTGCCTAAAGTTGCAAAGTTTGTTATCCTGCTGCATGCAGTTCACACTGCGACTGTGCACTCAGTGCTTTCTCAGAAAGTACCCCCACTATATTCTCAAATTCTGAAAGCCCAAACTCTGGCACTGCGAGTGGGGGGCTGCGTCCTGTAAGATGGTTCACATCTGCATTGTGGAGTGGTAGACACGAGTACACGTGTTAAACCAGTTTTTTCGAAATGATAGCTCAAAACAATGCCCCCTGCAAAGCCCTGTATGCCCCCAGTATTGAATCAACTAGAGCTTTCTATCAAAATCCATGTTTCTGCAGATAGTCATAATACCCTGCCACCCGAAGGTATTGTATATGAAGCCAAACCTGAAACGTTCATGTCAGCTCATAGTTCTAATCGCAAGAACTTTAACCTGATACCCCAGCATCGTCAACGGAGCTTTCGCATGTCACTAAGCTATCATTTGTCCAGCCCACTCCCCGACCATCATTTGGGCTGGCAGCTTTGCAAACCTCAAACAATGGCGCCTTACTTAATGCTTTAAATAACAGAGAAGTATCAGGGTATGTACACTATGAATCTATTTATAAAAAACCAAACTGCAGCACTAGATACTACTAAAGATTGATGCGAAATTGTAAACCATTTTAGATAATGGTAACTTGTCCAAATGAATTCTAAAACCTGATCAATTCACTGAATCGGTTACTCTGCTGAAAACACCAGTACTACAAGAACAAAATGAGACAGTTACCATTTTAAGTTTGGCTGCTGACATGACCTCTAGTTCTGTGATCCCATCTAAGATAATGCGCCCCATTATTCCAGTCCCAGTGGTGGGCCTAGGTGTGGACAATGTTATTTTGATTTGTTCTCCTACATACGTGTCTAAGGAGGCAGTAGCTGAAGAAAATTTGATATATAAAGCCCCCCGGGGATGCTCTGGCAATTGATGGTGATATCAGTCTGGCGGTGACAGAACCTTTATTTGAAGTTTTACAAAGACCTCGGGAAAAAAAGAAGGGGAAATCCTGCTTAATTATTGATTCCGATAGCATACAAAACAGAGCATTGATACCCAAAAAAACAAAAAGAAAACAATGCAATGTGCAAAACCTTGAACAATCACACAAAGACCTTTCTTAATGCCCTTTCTACACCTTCCAGGACAAAGGCTGATGCAAATACAGCAGTAAATCATAAAGACCAGCCTGAATGCTTAACAAACACCATACCAATCAACGACTTGGCGTTAGCTCCCACGCCTGATTGTTTAAATTATTCAACATACTCTATCACTACTATGCCGGAAGACATAGTAGAGTCTGAGTCCCCCATAGCAATGGTAGCTTGTTGTGCCGCTAATCCTATTGTAGGCCAATTGCTAAATAGTGACGGTTTTCAAACTCTAGAGCAAAAAAGAATTTTGATTTCAAACAATGTCAAGTGGGGTCCTACGCTCTCAATCACTTTGAAACAGTTCAAGATCTAGATATGGCATTAGCCTTGTGTCCTAGCTCAAAGACTTTGCCGCTCCATATAGCCTTGCCACACGAAATATCAACATCTTTGGATCAACCTCCCACGTAATCAAAAACTCCTGATATTAACAACTGACCCCACACTCCTAGAGCACTCCTAATAGAAGACCAGGAGTTTATCACTGTCCAGATGTTAGGCACAAAAAGAAGTGACCCATTTCCAAATTGAACTACCATACTAACAGTGTTCAGCGGGTTAAAAACCTTGGACAGAGTTAAATCGCATGATATTCAATCCATCTATTTTTTTTTAAACCACTAGGTCGGATACATCAGAGTTCCTTCGCAGATAGTACGAGAATGCATATGGAAAGAGATAACAGCATTAGAAAAAGGGGATTAAAATGATCAATTTCAAATTCAATACAAACAGTTAAGCTCCAAAGGGCTAAACATTGTCAGCCCTCCGAAACTACTATTCATCCTAGATTAGCAAGGCATGAGAGTGATCCATTAATACTGAAGGATGAACAGGGTAGCTATAACAATATCTCTCCTTAACCGTTTGCAAGTTGAAAATGAGAAATCAAAATGCCCCCCCAAGTATCATGGGCTTGGCTTCGAAAATCATTGCACCAAAAGCAAGCAAATCTCTTGCATCTATAGAGTCCAATAGCCAAACCGGTGGTGCTCAAGATTGCTATCTGGAAAACGAGGGGTTTTGCGCATCTATTGGACCAAAAACATGCCTCCCATCTTTTATCTTATGACATCATAATACTCCAAGAAACCTAGTTATATGATCAACCAGTATGGCCAAATAAGGAAATTGCGTGGATAAAACAGCAGTTAGGGTCGACCTATGGCAAGGTTACTGATTGCTGCCAAAAAATAGATAAATGCAAATCTCATCCAATCTCAATGGGCATCACTTCATCCGTGCCTATAATTGGTTAAACTGGTCATAGTTAATCCATCCAGACCCTGCTTTATCGAATACATTTGCCATCTTGAATATGTATCGAAACCCAGCAACTCTTGATGAAGAGATATTCATAATAACATCATTTTAATGCTTGACATGATTGCAGGTGATCCTGAACCCTATATCATTCCGATAGACGGGGACCAAAACATGTCTTGCTTTGCTTAAAATTATGGTCAAAAAAAGTTCATAGTAAACAGATGGAAAAATCTGATGGAAGAAAGAAATCTGGTCATGTTAAATTGATGTTGTAATGCTGACAATCCTCCAAGACCAACGTGGAGAAAAGTAACTTCCACTGCGATAATAGATTGTGCTTTTTTATCAATTCCTGCTTTACCCCTTGTGTCAGACTTCAAAATTATTGAAAAAGATCTCAATGATCACAATATACTCCAGATTGAGCTTGTGAGAACTGGGCCCTGTACTCACCAAAGTTATAGGCACCAAGTATCCATCACTCAAGGCCAAAACAGACTAAAACGTCATCCTGTCATGCTTGACGACATCACTCGCAAATTAAGAACTGACAAAAATACCCCATTAAGAGATGATACAATGGATTACACACATTTACTTCAAATTTATCACGTAGTCCAAAAAATAGGAGTCAAAGTACAATACCAACATAAATATTCTTATGACTCAGTCCTTGCAATGGAAAAATAAACCTGCAAAGGTAACTTAGGCTACAAAAGGCAATGCCACGAGTTCTAGTGTAGGGCTATTATTAATTTGCGCACCAAATATAGAAATGTTATACGCCAACATAAAGCATTGATTAAACAGGGTGAGAATGAATCTATGCTAACATTGCTGACAAAAAAATCAAGTAGTGCAAATTTGGAGCTTATTAAATCAAAAACCAGAATCATGCTCTGGTTTAATGCTTAATTCGGTTTCTGAAGCAGATTGTAAATCCTATTATCGTGCCATATATTCTGACCCAGAGCACACACCTTACGTTTGACATACTCGACATTAAACTACTAATTCGGACGGGCTCTCCAATGCTGCTTAAGAAATACCCAGAGAAATGGGCAATCATACTTTTTATGATATTTAATAGGATTAAAATCACGGGTTTGATACCAGCCTCTTGAAAACGTTATATAATAGAAAGGTGACAGACAGCTTGCTGCAAATTATCGCCCTTTGGCGTGTCTTGATATAACGGGGAAACCATACGCCAGGATCATCCTTAAAGAACTTAATAAGTGGCTGATAACTGCAGGCAGGCTGACACCAATCAATCAGGATTCTTCCCTGGGCTGGGGACTGCTGTAAACCTTATAATTCTAGCTGCACTAAAAAAACAAACACAACTTGCCAATTGCCCTCTATATTTAGCATTTATAGACTTTCAAGTCGCTTTCAAATCAATATCTCGTAAACATTTGTGGGCAAAACTTGTTCAAGCTCGCTGTCCAAATTATATTTTACAAACCATACAGACGTTCTATTCGGAAACCTCTATTCAGATTAAACTAAATCAGCAAGGATTGTTATCATCATCGATTACCACAACTTGTGGGCTCAAGCAGGGATGCA
The DNA here is from genome assembly GCF_040938575.1 of Ambystoma mexicanum. Taxonomy (NCBI): domain Eukaryota; kingdom Metazoa; phylum Chordata; class Amphibia; order Caudata; family Ambystomatidae; genus Ambystoma; species Ambystoma mexicanum. The sequence goes on from NC_090937.1 coordinate 1,416,319,191, forward strand.
TATTTGTGGCAACGCTCTTTAATTTCTATATCAAGGACATGAAAGCTGCTTTTCAGACATCCCATTCTTTTCCCCCCAAAGATGGGAGGCAGTCATCTTACCCACCTTTTTTATGCAGATGACCTGGTCATTATTGACTCTACCCCAATAGGTCTTCAAAGAACTGCACAACCTTTCAATCTATGCGGAGAGTCATTAGCTAGCAATAAACATCTCTAAATTGAACATAATGAAATGGAATTGTAACACAAACAAGTTGATATGACATGATATGATATGGCAATTATAACGCGTCTATGCACAAGTGCTTCAAGGCGCGACAAGGCAAGGAAGGGGAAAAAAGGGAGGACAAACAACGATCCTACTAGGCCAGGTGTCAAACAGATCGCGCAAGTGCATGTGAAGGGGGGGACCAGTGCAATACAAGAAGATAACAATAAGTAGGTAGCGGCCTGTATGTGGCAAGTGCAGTACAAGATGATAACAATAAGTGAGTAGTGGCCAGCACGTGGCAAGTGCAAGGGTAAGTGTGGACAACAGCTGTCAGGGGTTGGTAGGGGGACTGTAGGGATACAGAAATAGACCCCAAGTACGGGGGTTGCCAAGGGGGCAGTGCAGGTGTGAGGTGCTGGCAGGGGAGGGACCTGGGCCCGAGATCAGAGGGTGTTCAGGTAGCCAGTGTAGTTCAGATTTCAGCCAGGAGGTCAGCAGAGAAGAGGAGGAGAAAAGGCAGAAGCAAAGAGGTGCTTCTGGAACCGGAGATGGTTCTCCTCAAGTTTAAGGGGAGAAGGGAGGCACCAGAAGAAAGAGATCTACTACCAACTTGTTGCTTGGAGAAGCGACTGACCCTGAGGGAGTTGGAGGCGAATGCGCGAAGAGCTCGAGAAGGAAGATATTTAGGATAGATATTTAGGAAAAAAGAGTTGAAGGTATTGAAGACCCAGGCCCCGGAAGGATGCAGTGGACGATGCAGAGAGTTTTGAACTTAATCCTCGCAGCCACTGGGAGCCAGTGCAGTGATTTCAGTACTGGAGAGATACGATCCCTGGGCTTGAGGCCAAGGTAATGTCTTGCAGTCCTGTTTTGGATAAGTTGCAGAGGGCGGAGAGTAGAAGCAGGCAGATTTAGAAAGTAGAAAGAGGCTGTTGCAATAGTCCAGCCTAGAGAGAACCAGAGCTCTGGAGACAGTGAGCTTCTGGGGGAAGGAGAGGAAGGGAAGAATACCTCTGAGGAGGTGCAGCTGGTAGTGTGACTTCTTAGAGACGTCTGAGATGTGAGGCGAGAAGGAGAGTGAGGAGTCGAAGATGACCCCAGGGTTTTTAGCCTTACAGGTCAAGGCCAATGCCCTCTTGATCAAGGGCCAAGAGAGGCAGGCCAGAGAGCTACAGGGAAGGAGGGAGCGGGTGCGCCGATGAGGAGAATGTCAGTCTTACTGGCATTAAGGCAGAGGTCATTGGCGGCACACCACTCCTGGATAGCAGACAGACAGTCAGAGATGAGGGAAGGAGAGGAGGAGGCCGAGGGAAGCCTGAAAATGAGCTGGGTGTCATCTGCATAGCACTGAAAGTTGGGGCAGAGAGTGGCGATGCAGTGGGCAAGGAGTGCCAGGTATTGGTTGAAAAGCCAGGAGGATAGACCCCTTGGGGACACCATAGGTAGAGAAAAAGATAGCGGAGTGGAAGGACCCAAGTTGAAACGAGCATCTAACTGGACGGTAAATGGTGCGGGCCTAGTACTCACTCAAAAGTACAAGTATCTTGGGCAGTTAGTTGTCAACGTAAAGAATGAACCCCCTTACCACAATGATTTAAAACATAAGACCCAGGCCCTAGTGTCGCAAGAAAAACTATTGCATGCCAAATGTGGTAAATATTCTTTTTTACCTGTGATGAACTATTATAAAGGAAAGGTAGTTCCAAGTTTGACATATGGGGGGCATACGAAACCACCTGAGTAACAACCATACTGGTCGTTATTGAAAAGTTATTTCTGGATGGGGTTACTCCCTGTCCCTAAGTCATTCCCTATCTCGGTTGTGAAATATGAGTTGGGTTTGCTATCATTAAGTGCCATAGTCAGCTGAAATGCCATGATTCTGTATGCAAAGGCTAAAACGAATGAGATATATCAAGCATCCTTGCTTCCTGTGGTGGAAGGTTCTCTAGGATTAAGCAAACCTCTATTTTCTTGGGGGTAAAACCTGTGTAGAATCCATGCAAGCACCAGACATAACATTAGCTTTACTGATCAGGAACCCAGTGAAAGCGAAGACCAAATGTGTACTCATGATTGGATTAAAACCCGTGAGCTGTGTTTAAAGTATAAGGTATTCAAGCATGGTAATTTTGCCCATAAAAAAACTTAATGCTGTCCCTAAATATTTTATTTTATTAGGTTTCCAGACCAATCTTTTAGATCAGAAATCATGAGAATTAGATTTGATTTATGCCCCACTAAGTCGATATTAGTAACTTGCTTTCCAAAAATATATGATGCAACATGTACATACTGTGAGAAGCACGATCAAAGGCAGACTTTTAAGCACATAGTGGTAGAATGCCCTGCTCTGAAGGAAATTCGAACTGCATATCTATTCAAACATTTGTTTGACCTTTCTTATCTATCTGTGAATGACCTGTGGTTGTTGATTCATGATGCACAGAAATTATCATTGAATTTGGATCTGGTTAGATATCTTAGAAAACCTGAACTCTTAAAAAGTAGTGTGTAAATGTTTTAATGAGCTTTGTTTTGACTATTTTAATTTAATGTGATGAGAAATCTTTTAATCGTGACGTACATGAGTGCTCTAAAGATATTAAGTGAGTATGTAATTTATAATACAATGTAAATAAGATTCCTTTTCTGTAACTTTTGGAAAAGTTGTATTACAACTAAAACAAATAAAAACCTTTAAAAAATTGCATCTTTTGAAAAACCTTCACAAAGTTGTCTGTCTCACATTTCTGACCCCTCACACTGCGCTCTTCAATGGGAGCAAAAATCACTGAGTGTCTCCACCCTTGTCGAAAGCCACTCAGCCAAGCAATCCCAACTATTGCCAGACACCAACCACTATCATGGGTTATGCTGACCCCAGTCGCACTCCCTTCAGATCCTTACCAGCCACTCTTCCGACTCGTCTGGGGCCTTCTCTTGGATGGCCTCATTCAATCACCTCCTCTGGGCTCTTCTAGTATATTCTTCCCAGCATGACTCCCCCTGTTCACCTGGCACACTTGGTCCGATCCCCACTTTCAGCCAGGTGAGGGGGTTGATATTTGCCTCATTATTTTGTGTATGCCATCATCAACATGCTCCACAGATCTCTGCGCCCCGGAATGAGCACAGCACTCCACCAGGTCTCTCCCACTTCTGCTCAACCAAGTCCTGAACCAAACCCAAGCGTCCAACCCGCAGCACAGCCTGTCACCGTGGAGGGGCGAAGCAACTGGGGGGTGGAGCACACTCTCTAGGCATCGCAGGGGCATCAGTGGAACAGCATCCTCCTGAGCCAAACAGCCCTGCCTCCCCCCACAACAGTAGTGCAAGGCACAGCAATGTCTGCCGGAATCACGCTAAATCCACCAACATCTTGCTCAGTCTAGCGTGGCAATTGGTGCATCTCACTCCAGGAACCATCCACCCCCCTCTCTGCGATACAGGAATGTTGTAAGGTACAGGCCTCCTTCGTGATTCTCATATATTTGCAGGGGCATTATGGAGCTGATGTTCAAGCGGCCATGTTGGCCCGCGCCCCCTAGCAGTCTCGTCAGTTTTCATTTTAATTTGCATTTGCATCTCATGTGTTTTACTGCAGCAAGGAATTTGTTTTTTCATGGTACCTGGATGTGTTATGTTTTTTTACTGTTTTTTAAATGTAAGTATAATTAATATCAATGTGCTGGTATACAGCAGAAGGAGCCTCACTGTGATGTGGCTTAAAAGCAACAGTGTGGAAGTTATGACATTTGACAAAGCCAAACACTTCACTACATTTTGGGAATTTGAAGCATCTGTGAAGTTAAGGATTGTACAATTGTACAGTAGAGCAACGTTTCTCTCCAGTGCCAGTTGTGGAAGGGGATACCACAGTACCTCCTTGTCATTTCCCTCAGAGCAGTCTTTACTGAATGAATAGGCATTGAGTCCTCAGAGGAAGGCACCCCACTGCCCCCTATAAAAACATTCAAGTGTAATTTAGTACACGAAGAAGAGAGCGACCACCGGTAGGATGCTAGAGTAGAAGGGAATTTCGGCTGGCAGTGGACATCCCAGTAGACAAAGCACTTTTTGTCAGCCTCAGTATTCAATAGCTGCGTTGTCAGTCAAACAACTTTATGTTACGGGAGGGTGACTCAGCCATCTCAGAGGAGACAGAGCTGGATACAGAGGAAGACGTGGTTTCAAGGACAACTGGGAAAGTAACAGAAACAATGATTTCTGAGACCAAAGGGGAGCCGCTGGAACAACTGCTACCCTTCCCTCTTGCTGTGAAGATGGACCCTTGATAAGAGGTGAAACAGAGGAACTGCCGAGAAAAGAGGCACGAGCCATGTGAATGAAAGGACCTCTGTGGCTTTGCCAAACAAATATAGAAAAGAGTATAACCAACCTCAATACAAACAGGTCCTGACTGATTACCCCAAACCTTTTCCCTATCATCTTGAAAGCTGGGAGACTCAAGATTATTCTACAAAGTAGTGGTGAATCCTGCTCAGAGCATCTATCTAAAATACTCCATCCCTGGAATATAAGAGACTTGTTGACACAAAAGGTTCACCTCTACTGAAAGCAACTACCTCTTTGCCACCCACTGCTGGGAGACCTACCTTGTCCCAGCCTACCCACTGATGGAGAACAGGAGCACTGAAAAAGCCATCAGTACTTTCTAAATTGCTCCGAGCAGTCATTGATTTGAGGCCCTGGTTCTGAATGTCCGAGGGGGCCAGGGGAATTCAGCAGAATCGCACCCAAGTGTCTGTGTCTGACAACCATCAATAAAGTGACTTCCAGATCTGAGCAGTAACCAGAACCTCCAGAAACTAACGCAGCACTGCAGGATCCTAGTGAGACATTAGACGATTCACCAATGACGTCAAATTAAACTTGACCATAGGTTCTAAAAACACTGCTCCCATGGACATGAGCTACTGACCGGTTGTTGCAACATTTTTATCCTAGTATAGCTTACAACTTGGTTTGATGGACAGGTAGGGGGAGGACAACCTCCCTACAAATGGGTCAAACAGGCCCCCAAAGAACTCTAGATGTTCACATTGAACATTTCTGATTTGATTGGCCACACAAATTTAGAAGATAGATTGGATAAATTACTTCTGTCCATCGACACTAGAGTATGTGAAGGCCACTAGATCAACCAATCGTTCAGCAAGCTTTACTTGCTAGAGTCTTCCTCCTCAGGTGTTTTTGTCCTCAAGATCCATACTCATCATGTTTTCAGGATAGCCACACAACATACATGTCAATACAGAAAATATTTAAATGAGGGATATTTACAAAGTGGTTAGCCTGAAAACCTGGTGGGATTGGGGCTTTGGCGGACCATATTGGTCACCCACTCGTTTACCTGCCATAAAAAGAGAGAGCGGATAGCATTACACATAACGGACATGTCCCCAGTGAGGACCAGCCAACTCCTCCTTCCAAGGTCATAAATTGAGATCTGTTGATGTATGTAATAATGATGATAATTAGTAACACCTGGTGATACAGCAGATATAAACCTGTGTTAATGTTAGATCACGCCTAATTTTATATCAATGTATTCATGGGCCCGGTTGGTTAGAAAACACTGCAGCAATAGCTGCCATCATCCCACCTGCAATTTCCAGATTCACGCCCACACATGATTTACAATTAAAAAAGGCCATGAAATCAGATTGCGAAGTACTGAAGACTGGTACTGATCATCTTTACATCAGAAGCCCATGCACATTTCTTTACATGCTGATTTCTAAATATATATTTTTATATTTCATCCATTCATTTGAAAGTTTGATGTTTGCTGTTTTCTTTGCATCAACAGCAAGTGAAATTGCACATTAGATGGCACAGTATTCTTCCTTTGCCCCCCTGCACTAGTTACCTTGGTGCTGTCAGACTTCTCTGTATTGGCGCACTTGAATTGTTCAACGTTTGCTGTCAATAATAATTCCTAAAAGTAAACAAAAGGAGTGTAATGGTTAATGAGAGTTTTAGATGACAAGAGTCCAAGGGCCACAGGTGAAGGAAAAATACAAACCTATCGAAGAGCAACCAGGGACCACAGCCTAAACTCACTAAAGGGCGTTCAAGTTACTGAGGCTGACTTTCGGCAGGCCACTTTTACGCATGTATGCACAAAATAGGAAAGGAAGGAGACCGTTGGGTGCAGTGTGAGGAAGAATTACAATCATGGGTAACCCCAAAAAATGAAATAATATACCGATGGCACCAGTTGGAAAATTTGATTACATGGGCATATGATAACTACGCACAAGCCAAAACATTGGGTTTTAAAAATGATTGTTTTTTTTCCAACTTCAAATGGTTTTTGCAGTACATCTCGTCAAATTGAAATGTACAGGTTTTCTATTTTAGACATATTCATTTTAAGTTTTCCAAACATCACATTAATATATGTTTCAACCGTTTAACTAATTCAATTCAAACAAGTTACCTCCCTCACCCATCTTCTCCCCTGGATGTCTAGCAAATGAGGTTTAAGTTCAGGATAGTGCTGTCTTGCAGTGTTAAATACATGCACATTGTCAAGGTTGTTCTTTACATCTCCAACCATCCAACACTCGTAACCTCCAGGGGCACATAATGGCCAAACAGTCTTTCGCTATGTATTGTAGGATTGGAGACCGGGTTTCAAAGAATTAAGACTGGGTGTCATGAATTGAATGCGTTAACCTTTCTCGTGCAATTGTATTCCATAACCTGGACTGCTACAACGTCTTGGAGGGTGATTCACTTTCCCCCACACTCTAGGTATGCACCACTTAGCTGTTAGAGTCAATTTGAAGCAATTTAGCTGCTAGAGTCAATTAGAAGCCACACCCCCTGCCTCACTCTCACCCCGCTCGCCGCGACTTGAAAGTCCTGCCTTCTGTCGAGGCTGCGGCAAAGTCGGGCTAAGTGGGGCTTTGCTGTCTGCCGCTGTCCACGGCGGGAACGCGGCCCATGGTCCTGTAGCCATGCCGCGCTCCAGTGCCCCCGTCCTCCCCAGTACTGCCGATCAAATCACTGCCTGTTATTCAGAACACTATCAAGGTACTGGTTTATTTTTACATTACCATTTCAGTATCAAATTTGTTATCTTCTGACAGCCAACAATTGGACAACCAGTCTACATACTTATGTACGAATCCTAACCTTACTTATCCACCGCTTATTGACACTTCTGCTGCCATAGACCTGGGCCTTTGGAATGCAAGGTCCCTATGCAGTAAGACATCTGCAGTATTGGACATTTTCTTGAGACTATGTTTTCATTTTCTTTGTATAACTGAAACCTGGATTTTACCCCATAACTCAACTGTTGCTGCCTCTCTTCCTTCCTCCCTGTCTTCTTTTGCTCATGTCCCACGATCCATCGGCCGAGGAGGTGCCATTGGTATACTCTGTCACTCCTCCTATTCTTTCATTTCTTCACCTGTTGCCACGCCTGTCTACACCTCCTTTGAGTTTATTTACAAGATTTTCACTGCTCCCCACGATGTTTCTTTCCTTGTCATTTACCGCCCACCTGGCCCACTTGGGTCATTTTGTGAGGATATTGATCACCTTTCTTGTCATATTCTTCCCAGCCCAACTCTGCGTGCTCTATTAGGCAACTTTAATCTCCACCTTTCCTCTATTCACTCAGCTTCTCCCTTTCTTTCTATTTTGACTCTCACTTACTATCCCCACTCACTACTCCTTCTACCCATATCCCTGGCTCTTCACTGGATTCGATTTTTCTTTCTACTTTTACTGCTTCCTCTGTACTAGCTTTACCCATCTATCTTTCTGACCACTCTTTACTCTCTATCATTTCTCCCTCCCATTTCTCTCATCTCCTCTACGCCTCCTTCACCTAAAACATTCTATCGACGCGTTCTACGCAACTTCAACTCTTCACTTTATCTCATCACTTGTACTACAATTCTTCCTTCTCTCGTTCATTTTAGCTCTCTTTCTGCGGATGAGGACTCCTCTACTCTTTCTTCAACTCTTTCTTTAGGCCTTGACTAACTTTATCCTCTCTCCACTTTTCAGCCCACCCGCAAACCTGCCCAACCTTGGCTCTCTTCTCATCTCTGTTTACATGCAGCGGCTTCTCCGTCACTTGGAGAGACCCGATCTTAAAACTCGATCTCCGTCTAAACACTCTGCTTATTTTTCCTACCACACTCCCTGCGAAAACTGTCTAAACTCTGCTAAATGCACCTACTTCTCAGACCTTCTTCATACTCAATCTCTGCCCATCCTAGTCGTCTTCTTCAAACATTAACTCAGCTTCTTTCCCCTCCTTCCCCTCTATTAATTCTACCCTCTCTGCCTCTGATTTTGCTCTTTTTTTCTTCCAAAGTCCACACTTTACTCCAGGACATTGTAAACTCGTTCTCTTCTAATACTGTATTTTCTCCCCCACCTACTCCCTAGATTCTTTTTTCTGACTTTGCTCCTGTCTCTGACCCTAATGTAATACTCCTGTTGGCCAAAGTTCATCCTACAGCAGCATATTCCATCTGTTCTTATTCCTAAAATCAATCCTTCTCTCATACCATTTCTTGTCTCTTTCTTTAACATTTGCCTTTCTACAACCATCTTTCCCATAGCCTTTAAACACGCAACCATTATTCCCATTCTAAAAAAATCCTTATGCTAATCCTCTCATCTTTTCTTTTTTTTATATATTTCTTTATTGAATTTCCAGTAAATTACAACAATTTCGCATATATCTAACAAGATTTCACAATAAACATGTAAATCCATAATTCTTGAACATCCACAATATAGATTTCAGGAATTAAACCCTCCTATGCGAAACGTAAAATTAATCACCACCAAATACACTCATTACCACCACAAACAAACATCAGACAACATAAACAACAAGAGAAAAGAAGAGAATGAAGATGGAGAAGAAATAGGGAAGAGAAAAAAAAACACCTTAAATGTTCCGTCCAATTTCCCACTAATTCATCCATAAAGGTCATCAAATGGTCCCCATAATGACAAGTACACCTCTTCTTTATCCTTATTTTTCAATTAGATTTTCTCATATTGTGACAATATTTCTAATTCCATCAACCAGTCTTCAACCTTAGGTTTCTTCCTCGTCTTCCAAATTCTGAGGATCAACTTAATTGCAATCATCACAGCCTTTTCAATCCATAAATTATACTTCCTAGTTTTCGTACATCTATCTTCATGCGAGAGCAAGATTATGTTTACCGCAGATCTTGGCAGGTTTATACCAAAAACCAAATCAATCATATCTATTACATCTTCCCAAAACGTTCGTACCCTTGTACATTCCCATAGCAGATGCAAAAGCGTACCTCTGCCAGTAGCACAGCTCCAACACAGGTCATCCAATCTCAGTTTTAACTTAAACATTTAAACCCACCCAATAATTTTCTGTCGAATCAAATGCAAAGTCATATCTCCCTTCAAATTTACACCTACCCTTAAAATATTCCTCCAATCATTTTCATATATGAACCTACTCACATCATTCGCCCAGGCCTCTTTCAACCCATCCCAAGCTAAAACATGACCCCCTTCCAAGGGCATAAACTGCATATAAGTCCTTACACCATACTCCAGTCCCTCTAACCATTTACTAATCTCAGGTTTCACTCCAATTGTACCACTAGCCATATTCTTCCTTTGATTAATCAAGGCAACCAGATCCAAATATCTATTCAATTCTCTCTGACCTAGATCAAATTTACCTTTAAATTCATCAAAATTCAGCAATCTGTTTCCATCCAAAATATCTCCCAGCTTCAGAGTTCCCCTCTGAACCCAACTCTTCCAGTACAGACATCGATTATTAATTTGTAGCGCTTCATTATACCAAATAGAGGCATCCGAGCTAAAACCATAACTCTGTTCATTATCCCTAAACCATAACCCCACAGCTTGTCTAGTTGCCAGTATCGTTGGCACGTTTAGCCTTTTATTAGGCAAACTTCCCATACTTTATATGTTATCCAAATGAAATGGTGCACACAACTCCCTCTCCATTCTCAACCAAATTGGTTCCTTAGCATGTTCTTCCTTAAAATAATGTGAACTCTTTTTAAGCAAAAAAGCATTGCAGTATTTCGTCATGTCTGGATAGCCAAACTCACCTTCCTCAATCAACTCTCTGCATTAACATACATTTTGGAATACAAGGTCTTTTATTAATTCCCCACAAAAAGGATTGAAAAAGTTTATCTAACTTGGACAATTGTTTTCTATATATTCGCAACGGTATTGATTGAATAATATATAACAATTTAGGTAACAGAACCATTTTGATTGCATTGATTTTCGTCCACAGGTTCAAATGTAATCCCTCCCATTTTTTAATAATCAATGATATTTTAGGTAGCACCTTCTCCAAATTACACTGAACTATTTTACCCAGCTCTCCCACAATATGAATACCCAAGTACGTAACACCTCCAGGCGACCAATTACAATTACAAGATACTACTATCATATGTTCTAGATAATGGAAATATCACAGTTTTTTCCCAATTAACTTTGTGTCCAGATAATTTTCCCACTTCTTAAAACATTTCCTTCAGTATAGCCCCACATTCTTCTGGATTAGACAACAAAATCATCATATCATCTGCGTAGGACAAAATTTTGATCTCAGTTTTCCCTACCCTTGTCCCTTTTATCAATTCACATTGTCTGATGTATTCCGCCAAAGGGTCCAATGCCAAATTAAACAAAAACGGCGATAGCGGACAACCTTGACGTGTTCCCTTCAAAAGCGGAAATGACTTTGAAATCTCCCCATTAACTTGCACCTGCGCCCTAACATCACGATGGATACACTCTATCATCTTCATAAACATTGGTCCAAATCCCATTTTCAGCAACGTATATTCCATAAATGTCCAGTTGACCCTGTCAAAGGCCTTTTCAGAATCAAACAAACCAACAATATAATTCAAATCTTTTCCATAATGTGTGCCAATCACATTTAACAATGTCTGTATATTATCGTACCCAAACCGTCCTGGACTAAAACCTACCTGAGACCCATCAATCAGATCACCTATACATGACTTCAATCTATTAGCCCAAATTTTTGTAAACATTTTTAGATCAACATTCAATAGAGAGATGGGTCTATAATTCCCACATTTCTTATGATCCCTATTTGGTTTTGGAATTACAATAATCAACGCCTCTTTCATCGAATCACACATTATTCCAGTTTGCAAAAAATCATAATAAACTTCACATAAAGTTGGTGCCACTAGAGAGTCAAACTTCTTATATAACTCTGCCACCAAGCCATCCGGCACAGGCGATTTCCCATCCTTCATTTGTGAGATAGCAGTATATACTTCAGCAACATAAATCACAGAATCCAACATGTCCCTTTTCCCTAAATCTAACTTAGACAGAGAAATGTTATCAAACATGTTTTCTAGGTTCTCTGTACTGGGATATATCTCCTCCTTGTATAACTGCTCATAGTGACCACTAAAACACTCACAAATGTTATTTTGTCATATGTAAAGTAACTCCTCCATCTGTTTGAATAGAAGAGACACATGTGTCCGTAATCATCCCTCTAAACCTAACAGCCAACAATTTGCCATTCCTGTCACCCGATTCCCAAAACCGTTGCCTTGAATAAAACATACTATTATTTGCCAATTGTTGTACACGATCATGCAATTCTGCTTCCAATTTTAACAATCTAATTCTATTCTGATCCAGGTTATCAATTGCACATACCTTCTGCATAACTTTAACCTCCTCCTCCAATTTACTAATCTCCTTTTGTTTTGTGTTCTTAGCATGCGTACCTCTACCTATCAACTCACCCCGTAGTACCGCCTTAGAACAGTCCCAGACAGTCTTAATTCCGATTGTACCTTTAGTATCTTCAAAATAAACTCTTATAAAATCTCCCAAACCCTTTGTGACTAACTAGGACGTTCGCTTGCATCCTCCATCTTTTGGATCGCACCCCTGTGTATTCCGAGTTAATTTGCATATCAAGCAAAGCATGGTCAGATATGCCCTGTTCCTGAATATTCGAACCCGCTACCTGATTAATGACTGTTTTACTGACAAAAAAATTATCTATTCTAGAATACGAGTTATGAACAGGAGAGTAAAACGAGAATTCCTCCTCCCCAACGTGAAGCTCTCTCCACACATCAGCCAGCCCATACTTAAATACAACATTTCTTAATTCCTCACTGACCTTGTCATCACTATATCTACAGTCAGATATCCGGTCAATTTTACTGTCCATCACTATATTAAAATCTCCTCCCACTAACAGCATATCACCTTGCATTTCATCCAACAATGCTCCCAATTGGTTGAAAAACTGTACATTTGGGGAACATGGAGCATAAATCGTCCCAATTGTCATCCTCTTCCCAGCATAGACTATGTCAAGTAACAAAATTCGCCCCTCATCATCTGTCAATGTATTCTCCACTTTCACCGGAAGACTTTTCCTAAACAATATACTCACCCCCCTCGATCTAGAATCAAAATAATTTCTAATTTCCGTCCTATCTCTCTTTTACTCTATTTATATAAGCTGCTTTTGGAGCGCCTTGTCTATTGTCAGATATCTTCTTTTGTCAATGATCTATCTCTTCTTTCATGCTTTCAGTCTGGGTTTCTTCCCCGTCACTCCTCTGAGACCGCTGTGATCTGTGTGCTTAACTCTCTTCTGTCTGCTCGCCACTCTAAACACTCCTCCTTTCTTATTCTTCTTGATCTATCTGCAGCTTTTGACACTGTCGACCATTCTTTGCTTTTGGACTCTTTTTCTTCATTTGGTTTTATGGGTTCTGTTCTTTCCTGGTTCTCTTCTTATCTATCTAATAGAACTTTTTCTGTCTCTTGGGGTGGTAAGACCTCCTCATCTTTCCCTCTTGACCACAGTGTTCCCCGAGGCTCAGTCTTAGGTCCTTTTCTATTTTCACTATATACTTCACTACTTGCTCCTATTATTTCTTCTTTTGAACTTTCTCATCACTTCTACGCCGACGACACAACTCTTTCCATGTCATTCACTTCGGAAATTCACCACACTCTTACAACTTGTCTCTCTGCCATTAAATCTTGGATGGCGTCTCACTTTCTCACTTTAAATGCTGGGACGACTGAGGTCTTATTCTTCCCTGCTAACATTCTTCCCCTTTACCCCCCACCACTGTCTATTTCCTTCCCTCCATCTACTCTTTCTATTTCTCCTACTGCACGCAATCTTGGTCTTTACCTGGACTCTAATCTCTCTTTTACTCATCACATTTCTCTTACATCTCGCTCCTGTCACTTTCATCTCTATAATATTCGTAAAGTTCGCTCTTCTCTTAATTTCCATGCAACTAAACTTCTTATCTCTTCTCTCATCTTCTCTCGACTTTTCTACTGCTCTGTCACGCTCTTTGGTCTTCCATGTTCTCGCCGTGCTCCCTTAAAATCAATCTACCATTCCTCTGGTCGTGTACTCTGTCTCCTCTCCTATCGTAATTCTATTTCAGCAGCACTTGCCTGTCTTGGCTGGTTACTTTTCCATTCCCAACTTAAATTTTATTTTCTCTGGTTAGTCCTGGACTGATGAATTCTTTTTAGGGATGTGAGCGTAAGCTAAATCCACAAGTCTGAATACCTGTGATAACATTGAATTGATATGTAGAGTGATAAAGCAACCTTTTTTCAGCACTTAGTGACAATTCACAATGTTCACTGTGGTAATTATTATTATTAATATTATTATTATTAATGTTATTATGCACCCACACAGTTCCGGACCGCATTGCATGTAAAATGGATGTAAAAACATATACGTACACACTGGGGGATAATAGATGAATGCTGTCAGATGTAAAACTTAGATTAGGTACCAGGATACCTGCCAATTGTGAAATGTTTTTGACAAATCCAATATCCAATATCCACTAAAAGCAGACAAAACAATCAGTTTGAAATAAACATGGTCTGGCCATTTACTATAAGACTGTTATCTTGTATTAGTACCCGGTGGGGGCGTGGCTTCAACATCCCAGCCAATGAGGAGGCTCAGAACGGCCTCCTCTGGGCTGAAGGCCGCCATCTTCCCCTGCTGGCTAAAGATAAGTGTGTGCTTGCGTATGTCCCATTCCCCGTTCCCTCATCTTCTTTGCGCTCCCGTCCTCACCCCAATTACCTGGCCCTGCTATGTCACTCGCCAGCACCGCAAACACTGGAAGGCTTAATTATATTACAGGAAGAGCAACTGATGAGAGGCCACACCATTGCCACTGTGGCGCTGCCCCATTAAGGGCGTATGCATGTGGTGGGATGATGTTGCACTCCGCTGCATGCAGTATAAATAAAATATGCGTTCCCAGCCGCGACAGAGCGACTGGGGCGCCCGAACCATACACACGTGTGTGACACTGTGTGCGGGAATGGGTTACCGGGGGGTGCCGGATGTGACCGGAGCACCAGGGACTGGGGAAAAGACTGGGATTAAATTCAAGGAAATGGAGGAGGGGGGCTCCTCTCCCTTCTCCTGTGACTGCTTATGTGGGTTACAGCATGAGTTTCAGGTAGAGGGAAGGAAAACCGCCTCTCCTTGAAATAACTTCAGCTCTTGTCACTTCCTTTCATCTGCACTTACCACATAGATTGGAAGGAGCTGGAGAGACGGTTTGATAGTAGAGAGGGAGGCATCATGTACGTTCATATGGAGACAACAAGTAATATGCTGGGCTGATTTAAATGTCATTAAACAATGGAGCCTTGTAGAGCATTGCACACTCCTGCAGCCAAATGTGATAATGCTTTGGCTTTGTGGCATCTTAGAACTTCCAGTAAAGTATGCATCCCCGGATTGCACGACACAGAAAAGAGTTGTGGAGAAGATGAACGGATTGCTCAAGAGTAGGTTGGCGAAACTGTGCCACACACTCAAAAAGAACTGGATGTATTGCTTACCCCTGGCGCTTTTTGAAAATGAGAAACCAACCCAGTTCGGACCACCACCTGTCACCGCATGAAATAGTGACAGGTAGGAGGATGCACACAGCCCACTCACCCTTGCGTAGGCAGTCAGACGCACACCAAAGCGCCACTGTGTTAGGGGAGAAGTTCCATGAGTATCTCAAACTTGACAAAAGCAGCACAAGCCATAGCCAAGCAAATAGCACCGTCCCCTTCACACAGGACAACTCTACCAACACAGTAGCTCAAACTACAGAAGCCCAGACTGCCAGTTGATGACAGGTGACATGGTGTACGTGAGAAGTTTTGTGCGGAGATCTATTGTATGCCCACGTCGGTCAAGGTACAGGCACTAAGGTACTGGGTACATTTGACAGATGTGTGTAGAGCCCGTGGAAGCATAAATGGCACAGACCCTAAAGAAGGTGAGGATGAGGGTAGCACACAAACGTAGAAAATAAAAGTATACAGGGACAGACACCATATAGCATGAGAAAAACTCAGGACTGGTAAACATGTAAATAGTTGTACAGTATAATAATGTTTTGATATGTGTATGACAGATTGAGATGACAATGAACTGTCTACTCTCTCTCTCTCTCTCTCTCTTCCTCTCCCTATTTATCCCTTCAGTCTTATTGTACAGTTGAAACATGTGCACGAAAATAAAAAATGTTCCTTCCTTAGCAATGGATTGAACGGACAGTATTTTGCCTCCCTCAGTTGCCTTCCCCCAGACTTGAGGTGTGGGGGAGGGAAACGGAAGGACGCGGAAGACCAAAGAATGTGTATATATATAGAGATGATAATGAAACTTGGCTTCGACTGATACAGAGAAATGATCATGACCCGGAAAAGAGAATTTAAAATGTACAAAATAATGATTGTAAAAAACACACGCAAATAATATGCACGATTAACAATTGCTCATATTTTGTTTTAATAGGAGCCTCAATGGGCATGGACGAGGCCCCAGCAGCAACAAGTGATAGTGTAGATAGGAGTAGATGGAGGAGAGAGGCGTATCCTAGTTATTCATATGAATGTGTGCTGTTTGTGTGTGCAGTAGTATTCTTTTCAACATTGTTTGGCCTGTTTCTATATTCGATAATTGTATACATATCAATTGATGTTGGCCAGGGGGATGTGGGTCTGGAAACAATCAAGAAAGGGACCCATCTGACCTGGGACAGCGCCAAGTTAATATGGGGTTATAGGACATCCGAGGATGAATATAATAATGATACCACAAGTGTTCCCCACATCACAACGATGCAGGCCACCCCAAAGTCCCCACAAATAAATGATTCCCACTTTAGTGTGTATACGATGAATGACAGAACCCCTTCATAACTAACGTGGGTGCAAAATCACCCTTACCCAACAACCGTGCCGCTTTCAGAAATGGCAACATCTAACGGCCCAACCCCTAAAGAAGGGGGTAATAGGAGTGAGCACATGGTAAGCACGTACTACAATTTATACACTCAATGGGATGGCAAAATGGGTGACCGGCATAGCCAGGGGACTGAGGGAGGGGGGCTTAGGAGAAAGAAGAGGGAAATGCCACGAGAATGTTGGGAAGAACATTTAAAATTCGTCTTAGACACAGTTGATGATCCCCAGCACCCCCACCAAACAAATAAGTGGTATGCAGACATGAGCAACACAGCAAAGCAGACAGCTAATAAGAGCTGCTATGTCTGCTCATGTCATGATGCCTACCCCCGGGCATCCAGACCTAGTCCAGCAACCGCGGAAGCAGGCATCATGTTACCCTGAGAAAGCCCAGCAACCCTTGTTAGGGGCTATATGGGTACAGTCCTGGCGTCTATGGCGCCAGGCTCATATGGGGGAACAGTCCTGGTGCCATGGACGCCAGGCTCATATGTTAAAACTTACCTGATGCAGACCATCCTGCTAGAGATCCAAGCCCATGTGAGGCTTGGAAGGAACTACTTTACCTAGGGACTATTTTGTTACTCGGGTGTGGTTGTGGAGGAATACTTACCTGGGACTACTTTGGAGGCTATTTAAACCACGCCCGAAGGGGAGCACACGCTTCGCATTATTCTGCATCCTGCAGCGTAACGCTCACCATGTCTGCAGTCTGCAGTCAGCATCCAGCCTCGTGCCACGCCCGCCTGGAGTCCAGAGCGCCTAGAAAGAAGGGGAAAGAAGAAGAAAGGTTACAACAAGAACATTGGGTTTCTTACCTGATTCCGGATTCATCACACCTTGAAACAAGAAAAAGACTTTATTTAAACACGTAGCATCACCAGCAGCAGCGCCGCGCCATTCTCACCGTTCCTCGCAGCATCTCTACGATCAGGCGCGGCCTCCATCATTATGTTGCCGCATTCCAGCACCTAAGGGGGACAAGAAAATAACAAGGTGAGCCGAGGGGAAACAAACAAGGACAATCCCTTGCCACCATATACTTAGCTGATTTTACCGCGGGAGGTATTATTCACCAGCACGCCAAATCTTCTTAAGCCGCACCTGTAAGGAAAGAGAAAGCAGCAAGTTAAACTTTGGCATTATTTATCGGACAGTACAGACTCTTACCTGAATGCTTTAGCTGCCACAGAACTATCTTCTTTTGGGTCTAAGCTGCAAGATAAACAAAGGAATTGAACAAGAGTGATTATTCAGACATTTTTGAACTCTTAAGAACTATATGCTTACGGCCCTTCGCTAGGAGTTTTGGAGCCAAGATTTGTCTAGAACTCTTCCAATATACTCAAGCCAGCGAAGTAACTGGCCATCAACGCGCCCCTGCGTTCCTCGCAGGATGGAGAGCTCATCATTCAAAACTATAAGGTGAGCTTTGTGAACGGGAATATCAGAGGTGATAAATGGGGACGCAGTGAGGGGCTATTACTCAGATCCACGGGTGGCTGATTCCCTTTCTCCGCCTTTAGGAGACTACCTCTACGGGTCAAGCAGCCGAAGCTAGGTGGGCCAGTCCAGTCAGTCATCTCTGCACTACGCATCACATTGGTGGAGACCGTGGCTATCCAGTTCCACCCGACACCCCTGTGGGAACCAGGTGAGCGTAACAGCTCACTCATACCTCATGCCTCAGGCACTCCCAAGGTACTACTGCCACAAGAAATTCCATTTGCAGAGGCCCAATGTCTCCTACATCGCGCGCTATGCAGAATCAAAAATACCTTTCAAGCGCACATAGTTTCATTCAAACTTTTGCAGAACGAGCGGACATGTTACTCCCGGCCACAAGGAGTGATTTGTGTAAAAGAGCCTTTTTTGGTAATAAAGGGAACATTACACTTGGACAATAAATGGCAGAAGGAAGAGATATTGTGCAAAGCAGAAGCGCTGCGAGGACTGTCTGAAGAAAAACTCTCATGGGTACAGAGAACATGTGCTCCCATTTGGACTGAACACATAAGCAAACTCACGTGTGTCACTGCCATCGAGAAACCCTTCAAGCTGCTGAAAAACATTTCGTATGAACTGTGCTTCCACAGAGAAGGGAAAAGAGACATGGGGAACAACAAAAACTGCAGCAAAACACTCTTAATACCTGACATGAAAAAGGGAACGGCGGCGATGATGGACACATATTGTGTTTGCGGCAACATGCGTACCTGCATCTCCCGCAATCATGGAGAGGCACGTACTCCCTGGCAACGCTGCATTCTGCGCTAATGGTGATCCCTGAGAGCCACATCTATGAAAGAAGTAAACATGCGACAATCCAAAAAGAACCATCCCCAAGAAAGATGTACAACATCCACTCCAAAGAAAGAAGCGAACCTCAAACTACATTTCAGCCAAGTCCTTTGGCCTAAATACCGGATCTATTCCAATTGTTCAGCTCCGTAGAGACATTTTTCGCGTCCCTCGTTCCCAGCATACAGGCGAGAGCGAATGCCAAGTGGCTCCAAATCACAAGGTGGGAGCTCATCCAAGTGGCCAAAGACACTGAAGAAGGGTTCAATGCCATCAAAGTGGAACTTGGAGCCTTGCGATTAATGACGACGCAAAACCGATACGTGCTGGATCTATTAACAGCAATCGATGGGGGTGTTTGCCAAAAAATCGGGAGGGCATGTTGCACATTTATACCTTCTGCAGACGCTGAGAACGGTTCCCTCACACATGTGATAGCAGCAGTGCACGACCTCGGCGAGCGGATGAAGGACGAAGGAGGAGCACAGCCCAGCACCTGCTTCGACAATATTTTTTTTCATGGGTACCTTCCTGGCTCGGGATGACGGTAAAACTCCTCATACCACTCATCTTTTTGCTCCTCATCTTTTGTGTGTGTCAACTGGGACGCCGATGCTGTGCAAATGCAGTACCAAATGGTGCACTGATGATGGTAACAATGGGACGTGCAAATGGTGTGGCACAAATTAAGCATGAGGCGGAGGTGCAAACAGGAGATAGTACAGAGCCCAAGTATAGAATGACTGCCATATACAATACAGGATATATAGTGGATAGCCTATATCACACGACCATAAAGGAACCCAGAGAATTACAATGGTACAAGGAAGCATGGGTGGACCTGGAAGGTGATGGAGGTTGTATCTATATTTTGCCAAATAAGAAGCCGCCCTGCTGCCCTTCCTAGAGGGACAAACAATGATAGGAGGAGACTTTAATGGTGTCCCGGAGCCGCTGATGGACAAGTCAGACCCCCCCCCCCCACGGCACAAGACTCCAAAATAGCCAAAGGCCTTCGACACCTCTTCAAAGCTCTGGAAGTAGTGGACACTTGGAGAGTTCTAGCGCCAACATCTAAAGATTACTCCTTTTTCTCCCACATACATTGCACCTCATCTCGTTTAGACCTACTGCTAGCCGGCCCGCAACTCCTTTCCTTCACAGACGAAGTATGCATAGGCACAAGAGTGCTATCAGACCATGCTCCGGTGAGCCTAACAGCACGCATCCGAGCCACCCACGAGACCACAATGGTCCCTCTACGACCTGATCTTCCATGATATGGCTCTCCGAGACACCCTGGCCACAGCCATCCAGCATTACTTCAAGGAAAACCTGACCGGCCCCACCTCAATTGCCACAAGATGGGAAGAAATGAAAGCGGTCATCAGAGGAGAGCTTATAGCTCACACGACAGCCTTCAAAAACACTGTGCCTCTCTACCGGAATAACTAGAGAAGGACATAGCCGAAGCAGAGAGGAATCACAAAAAGGGATGGTCACCGAAAGCCGCCCGGGCACTCTGAACCGGCCATAACAAGCTAGAAGCACACTACGTGGAACAGACAGCTCAATCCCTATACCAAACTAAGCAGAGCTACTATGTACACGGCAACAAAGCCAACAAGTTCCTAGTTAGTAAATTAGCCAAAACCCGCCGCCAAAATCGGCTTTAAAGACCACAAGGGGATCACCCAATACGCAGAAGAATCTAAACTGCAACTGGAGTCCACACACCTAATCAACACCATGACAGCCACCACACAGAATCCGAAGACACAAGAGCAATATATTGCAGAGGCCGCCCTCCCACACATTCCGGAGGCGGATAAAAAAGCTTTTGGAGCTCCCCATCTCAAAGGAGGAAGCGGAACAGGTGATAAAATCCCTAAAACCCAGAGCCCCAGGCCCAGATGGATTGTCGCCCAAATTTTATAAACTTTTCAGCTCTCTCCTCGCGGGCCCCCTGCCAGAGCTCCTAAACTCCTTTTGAGAAACATGCTCAGTGACCCCGTGTTAAGACTTGATGTGGGAATAAGAGACATGCGGACTATGGTTTATATTTCTCAAGTGCTCTTTTATTTTTTTAACTACAAATAAACTGGAACTAGACAAGACAGAAGTATACTGTAGCGTGGAGAGGTCTTCAGGTTGAAGGTATGTGGCGCCTTATGATGACCAGTTTATTGTTGTAGGCCTAACATACAAGTCATCAAAAGCATTACTTCATGGAACTTCACCAAAGAGAATAAGAGCTTGTTCTTGTTAGCGTAGCAAGAAACACTTCAATGGAAAAGGGGGGAAAGACTTCCCTTATTTTAATTCTGTTCCTTCTCTTTGAGTTCGGTAGGCAGGAAATCTGAAAATAACCTCACAGGGCCACTGACTTGGGACTCTCAATCCCTGGATTGATTCCTCACTTTAGTGCCCTCTCACACAGTCCTTTACTTGCTGCACAGAACTCTCTTGAAAGAAAAACACTCTTCTTAATAATTCGTTCGTAACGTTCCTTCTAAGGTTGACTTTCCCCACTTTACGCTGAGAAACACACTTATTTGATTGTTCCCATAGGCAGCTAGGTTTTAGCGACAGGTCCGCCTCTCTGTACCCTCGTGACTTACTGTGACACTTCGTTGATACGGGCCGCAGTGATCATACCGCTGATCAGCCCCTCCTTCCTTGTGTGCGTCTTGCGATGCTCTGATTGGTTGGAGACGGAAAGCTGTCAGGGCCCCTTCTTCCTTTAGCAGCTTCTGTCATGCGGACTTTGATCAACTGATGGAAGGGACTCACACAGCTGGAGATAGATCCGCTCTCTCCGCTTTCCGATCAAGACAGCTGTTACAGGGGTTCGCTCTTCACGTCGCTCCGCCCCCTTCTCTTGCCTCCTATTCTCCATCAGCTCCATTCTTCTTCCGAATCGACCTCAGTGAAACTGATCAGTCTCCGCTCTCACTCTAGTTAAGTTTTGAGACAATAAACTTCTAAAGCGTGCGCAACGGCGCAATTAATTTCACTCAGGCTTTCTCTAGTACGCCCATTGATAACGGACGTCTTTTCCCTTTTCTTCTTCTGAGATCTCCTAGCAACCAAAACAAAACAATTCCTTATTAAAGTAAAGGACCTGAACAGCTTCCCTTCTTGTCATTATTATAGACATTCCCATCCACAAGATGAAGGGTTCCTTGTAAGGAGTCCCCATTACACCCTGTCAATGCAAGAGTCCCCCACCATTATGCTGCTCAAATCAGGAAAGGACCCAAGGGACTGCACTTCAGAGAACTATTTCGCTCCTCAACATAGATGTGAATATTTATACCAAGGTGCTAGTAAATAGGCTAGCGAGTACTCTCCCGACGCTTATTAATGCAGATCACACATGCTTCATTGCGGGGTGAAGCACCAGAGACAACATCCGCCGAGCCCTGAACCTGGTGGAGATAGCAGCAGGAGACCACCAAGAACTAGCCTTACTCACCCTTGACGCAACTAAGGCCTTTGATCCGGTCAACTGGTCATTCATGGACCTAACTCTAAAAGCATTTCAATTCGGCCCCAACTTCTGCACCATGGTACTAGCCAACTACATGGCCCTCAAAACAACTTTGAGAGTAAACCAACATAAATCGGCCCACATTCCACTCATGTGTGGAACAAGGCAAGGATGTCCGCTTTCCTCACTAATCTTTGCCCTAATCATGGAACCTTTTGCCCAGAGATTCTCCAACAACAACGACATCGAAGGAAAAATGTTAAAAGGGGAACAATACAAGAGGTCCTTGAACGCCGACCAATAGCCGAAGCTCGCTACCGGTAGTCCTGACTGAGCTGGAAGCCTTTGAACAAGTGGCAGGCTTCTCCATCAACTATACCAAGTCGGAGGCTCTAGGCGTGAATCTAGCAAACGAGACTCTACACCTCCTCCGCCCAATCTGCCCACTGAAATGGAGCACAATGACCAAATACCTGGGAGTACACATTGTGGCCGACCCCAAAAAGTTATATGTGTCATGCGTCCGGGCGCATGGCGTCTTTGGCATCATTGGAAGCTGGTCCGCCATTGATTGTGCTGTCGCATTTACTCGCGCATTTCATCATGCGGTCTAGTTATTTTTGCAAACATAGTGGCCGCCTGGAGGTTCTTATTCTCTTCCCTCCCGGCGGCCCAGTGCATTGCAACTGCGGTATTGTGCTTTTTCACTGCCACTCCAACGCTAGTGCTTTTTGCTTCCTTTTTCGCTTCGTTCCACACTGGAACGCTTTTCTTTCCTTCGCGCCAATTTCTTGCGCGTCTCTATCCCTCTCTAGCTAGCTCGCTTCGCAGCTCTTTCCCTTGCCGCTGTCCTCTGCCAAGCCTGCAGCCTCTCTCTCTCTCTCATCTCCCCTCTTTTTCTGACTACCTGGTTTCTTTCTGGTTTCCTTCCTTTTTGCCCAGAACGCTTTCCCTAGTGCTGTATTACTCCTCCGAGAGCCTACGCTATTCTTAATGCTCCGGTCACTCCTTACTGAGGGTTCTTCCCTGTTCTTCTACTGTTCTACAGTTCCCTCTGCCTTATCCTAGGGGCTGATTCATCACACCGTTCTTTCTATCGGTTCCGGATTGTTGGCCACGGACTCATTTGGAATCTTTGCTACGTTTACTACAACTGCTCTACAATTCGTCTCTTGGGGTGTTTTGTGCCTTTTAAGGCTTTTTCTCCATTCCGGCTATCCCGGAACAGGGGCCTCATTGCTGCTGTTAAAGGGCAACAGTAACTGTGGCTTCTTAACAGGGTAGACCATCCTCATCAAAAACAAGAGAGACTTCAACACCCGGAGGAGATCATTGAAGGAGGAATTTGACACTGAATCATCAGTATGGAGGGAGAGCTCAGTGAATCAGGGGAAGACGAAAGAGGAATTGACAGATTGCAATGCCCAATAACAAACATGGCTACGGCTGAACAGATACATGAATTGTTGTCAGCGGTCCAGGGTCTGACGATGGAGGTACAGAACCTCAAGGCTGAAAACAATGTCCTACGGCAACTGGTGACTACTCCAGAACAACTAGCAGAATTACCTCCCATTGCCTTACAAACAGGGAAATATGACAGAACACCCAAGAAATTAAAGGAATTCTTGGATGCTTGTATGATCCATTTCACATTCCGAGCCACAACATATACATCAGAACATACGCGTGTAGGCTTCATGATATCAAACTTAAAGGGTAACCCTCTGGCATGGGCCACACTGCTCGTTACTGGCTCCAGACCCCTTCTCCATGATTTCGGGAGATTTGTGGCTCAATTAAAACAGGCCTTTGAGCGATCAGAAATATCCAACACCGCTTGCACAGAACTGATAGATGTCCGTCAAGGTTCTGCAGACCTGTTGTCATATATTACAACCTTCAAGAGGCTAGCAGCCGAGGCTGGAGGGCCAGAACAGGCCCAATACTCCATATTCTGACGTGGGCTCAAAGAGGAGATTAAGGATGAACTGGCAAGGACCCCAAGTCCTCCGACTTCCTCAGACCTGCTGTCTTCAGTCTTACAAATAGATTATAGAATGCAGGAACGTAGGACCGAACGAAGACGCTATCCTGGTCCTATCCCATCACTGACCTCCCTCTTCTAGCAGCTCCTGCTCAGCACCGAGAAGAACCAATGCAGATAGAAGCCGCAAGGGCTCCATTGATCCCTGAGGAATGGAAACCCCAAAGGGACAATGGATTATGCGCTTACTGTGGATCGGATGGTCATCTACTTCGGGAGTGCCCTGAAGTAGCCCCTCAGCGTCCAGCAAACGCAAGACCTTGGTCCTAGGAGGGACGGGATCCCGAGGTTGGTCATCCAGTCCCTACCTCATCCTATCAGTGGCCTTTTCACCTACTCAGGAGGATGCCCGTCTCATGGTGGTACCAATACAGGTTCTGTCAGGTCATCGCAAGATCGAATCTATGGTGCTCCTGGACTGAGGGGCAGCCGGCAATTTTGTAGACACCATATAGGCAGATAAGGTGGGTCTATGCTGACTGAAAGAACAGAAGGGCAAGAGGTGGAAGGGGTTGATGGTAGCACCCTCATTTCCGGGCCCACACAGAACGTCTTACATTTGACATTATCCGGGCTGCACATTTCCCTATCATCTTGGGCATAACCTGGTAGAGGAAACACAACCCCCAGATAGATTGGACCCATGACCAGTTGGAATTCAACTCAAGTTACTGCAGACAACATTGTCTTTCAGGGACTATGTACAGTACGGTTCAAACAGTTCTAGCCGATCATGAAAATACCCATTGCATTCACAACCTACCTAAGGAGTTGACAGCTTACAACCAGGTTTTTGTAGAAAAGATACCTCAGGAGCTACCTCCACACAGGCCAGAGGACTGTGCTATTGATTTGGTCCCCACTGCCTTGGTTCGATTCGGCAGAATGTTCTCACTCTCAGAAAAAGAAGCCCTTAGGGGATACTTGGATGCTTTTCTACAAAACGGTCTCATCAGACCATCCAGATCTCCTGCAGGGGCGCACTGTTCTTTATAGCTAAACAGACTCAACCAAACTCTGACCTTTCATAGACTATCGGGGCCTTAATAAAGTTACTGTACGAGATCGGTATCCTATGCCGCTAATAACAGACATCATCAAGGCAGTCAAAGGTGCCAGGACTTTCTCGTAACTGGACCTCTGTAGCGCATACCACCTACTGCGCATCTGTTCAGGGAATGAGTGGGAAATGGTGTTTCGCACTCCCTTTGGGTTGTATGAGTACAGGGTAATACTCTTTAGGCTGGTCAACGCCCCGCCGTTTGTCAGCGGTTTAAGGGCCGAATATTTTCTGCCATGATGTTTTTGACAGTCATCATCTACCTAGATGACATCTTGGTTTTCTCGTCATCGCCTCAAGAACATAAAGACCATCTGCAAAAGGTTCTGAGCTGACTTCAAGAACACCATCTACTGGCCAAGCCAGAGAAGTGTCTTTTGTGTGGCTCGTCTGTCCCTTATCTTGGGTATATCCTTTCTCTCGACGGAATCCAGATGGATGAGAAAAAGGTATCTGCTATTCTCGACTGGCCAGCACCAACCTCTGTTAAAGAGGTGCAGCGGTTCCTGGGGCTGACAAATTTCTATCGTCGCTTTATCCCTCTAGGAGGTGGTTCTACCAATCACTGCTCTTCTAAAGAAGTCATCCACGCAGTTCAGCGGGACCCCTCAAGCTAAGCATAGCTTCAACCGCTTAAAAAGGCTGTTCTGTTCGGCCCCTGTATTGAGACAGCTGGATCAGAACTGACCATTCATTGTAGAAACAGACGCCTCAGTGTCAGTAGTTGGGGCAGTACTACTTCAGCAGCATAAAAAACTTGGAACAACTGGTGCTGTATCTTTCCAAAACTCTCACAGAAAGCAAGCGTAATTACTATGTCATAGAGAAAGAGCTAATCGCTATGAAACTGGCATGCAGGGAATGGAGACACCTCCTACAAGGAGGTTTTCACCTGTTTCACATACGTACAGATCATCGGAACCGACAGCTCCTACAGTACATGGAGTGCGTTAACTCCTGCCACGCCAGGTGGGCACATTTCTTCGCCTAGTATGCCTTCCAGGTCACCTACCTTCTGGATAGCCAGAAAACACTGGCAGACGCCCTTTCCCGCAAACCCACTATGGACTCCACCACACAGCACCAGCCAGAGAAACTCCTTCCCCGAAATTGCATAGTGGCTCATGTGGCATCATTCTTACAGAGGGTCAGAGAAGCAACCATTCAGGACCAGCCTTCCCTTTCTCCTAAAACATCCTCTCAGCTGGAGGAAAGAGACAGTGTAATATTTCTTGATCACCATCTGTTTATACCTAAAACCCCTCTGCGTCGGATGGTCCTAAATTGTTGTCATGACAATAAGACCGCTGGTCAACGGGGCCAATCGGGTACATTGGAATTGGTGCGCCGCTCTTTCTACTGGCCTAAGATGAAACAAGAGATTAGGACTTATACATTCTCCTGTCCGGTCTGTGTAAAGAGCTTTTTTGTTTGTTTGTTTATTGATTTTTGTCTGGCACGCCAAACCCAGAGTTAACAGGGCGCTACAGAGAACAGGAAAACAAGATTTCTTAAAAACTTAGTTACAGGCACAGTATAAGCATATACATTACATCACACGATAAATCAGTTAAGAGTATACATGTGTACAGTCAGGTTGATAGCTAAGGATTAGTGCGTGGTTACTCTTGGGGGTCATTGGAGGGTAGCCATGTGAGAATATTCCTTCTAAAGCTATAGTAGGACTGGTCTGTTCTGATGTCAAGTGGGGGAGCATTCCAGTATTGGGCTGCCTTAACTGGGAAGCTGCTGCCTCCTGTTTTTTAGTCTAAATTTGGAGTCGACGGCTCTGGTGGGGCGAGTGGAAGTTTTTCTCACAATTCTTGCTGTCAGGTGGGGGCGGCTGCATTATTAAGACATTTGAAGGTGAGTGATGCTGTCTTAAGTAAGATTCTGTCACAGATTTTGAGCCATTTGTATTTTCTTCTACTGTTAGAAATGTGTTATTTAGAGGGTAATTGAGGGCGGTTCTGAGAGCATTGTTTTGCAATATTTGAATTTTGTCAATGATGTATTTTTTGGCTCCCAAATACAGAGCATTGCAATAGTCAAGTTTGGAGAGTATTAGGGCATTGGCAATGATGATACAGCTGGTGTGGGTGAGGAAAGCTCTGCTTGCCCTAATAAGCTTGCATGTGTATGCTGTAGAAGATGCAAGGGAGTTAACTTGTTTCTTTAGTGTTAGGGATGAGTCATGGTGAAAGCCTAGTGTTTTGACTGTACTTATATTTGCCATCAATATTAAATGCTGAGTAGTTGGGGCTGAGTTTTTTTTAAATTGGCAGTGTATCCAAGGAATAGGATTTCAGTTTTATCATCATTCAGGCATAGGCCATGTGTGGCCATCCATGCCTGAATGATGAAATATATTTTGTTTACCAAGGCCGTATCCGTATCGAAATTGCCCGAAAGGAGAATGAGGATCTGAGTGTCATCTGCGAGCACATAACGTCTAAACCTCTCTGTCTATTGCACCAAGAACCCGTTCCATCACGTCCCTGGGGTTTGATATCCACTGACTTTATAGTAGATCTTCCGGTATCACAGTCCTCCTGTACATGCATCATGGTCACTGTGGATTCATTGACAAAGATGGCTAATTTCTCCCCCTTGAAAAAGATTCTGTCAGCTACGGAAATGGCAGGAGTGTTTCTCAGAGACTTATTCCGTTTACATGGCCTTCCCGATAAGATCATTTCTGACAGAGGAAGTCAGTGCAAACTACGTGGGATTGAAGGGGCGCTCTCTTCGGGTGTTCACCCTCAATCCAATGGGCAGACGGAACACATAAATAGCACTCTGGAGTACATACGATGTTACACCAGCCAGCAGCAGGTAAACTGGGTTGAATTATTGCCGACGGCCGAATTCACGTACAACAACTCACAACATTCGGCAGCCGGTCATACGCCGTTTTATTGTACGTATGGGCTTCATCCACGCAGCATATTCTCTCTGTCACTGATTCCATCTAATCTACTGGCCATGGACACTATGCTGACTAACATCTCTGAAGCTCATAAGAACGCTCTGCGCAATTTGGAGGACAGCCGTAATGCCTTCAAGCAGCAAGCTGACCGCCACCGCAGCAAGGGCCCGGACTGGAAGGTGGGCGAACGGGTATGGCTCTCTACTAAGTTCTTGCCACGCTGGGTCCGGCCTTGTAAACTGTCTGCCCACTATCAAGGCCCTTTCCCCATCTTAGCCAGAATCAACCTGGTTGCTTACAAACTTAAACTTCCACACAGTCTCAACCGAATACACCCCGTCTTTCATTCCTCTCTTCTCAAACCTGTCACATTCGATGAAGCCAACAGGACTGTTCCCAAGTCCCGATTCAAACAACCAGCCCCTTCTGAGGAATTCGAGGTATCCCAAATATGTGACTCACGGTATTGCAGGGGCCATTTGGAATACTTAGTCAGTTGGAAGGGGTATCCACATTCAGAAGACTCCTGGGAACCGGCTTCCCATGTAAGGGCACCAATTTTGGTCGACAGGTTTCATATGGCTCATACCGGGAAACCAGGCATCCCTATGGGTTAGAGGGGGCATACTGCCATGCGCCCCGGCGCATGGTGTCTTTGCCATCATTGGAAGCTGGTCCGCCATTGATTGTGTCGTTGCGTTCACTTGCGCGTCTCACCATGCGGTCTAGTTGTTTTTGCAAACATGGCAGCCGCCAGGAGGTTCTTATTCTCTTCCCTCCCGCCCTCCGGGCAGTCCAGTGCGTTGCAACTGCGGTATTGTGCTTTTTCACTGCCAATCCAAAGCTAGTGCTTGTTGCATACTTTTTCGCTTCGTTCCACACTGGAACGCTTTTCTTTCCTTCTGCACCAATTTCTTGCACGTCTCTATCCCTCTCTCACTAGCTCGCCTTGCGGCTCTTTCCCCTGCCGCCGGGCTCTGCCGAGCGTGCAGCCTCTCTCTTGCTCTCGTCTCCCCTCTTTTTCTGACTAGCTGGTTTCTTCTGGTTTCTTTCCTTTTTGCCCAGAGCGCTTTCCCTAGCGCTTTATTACTCTTCCGAGAGCCTACGCTATCCTGAGTGCGCCGGTCACTCCTTACTGAGGGTTCCTTACTGTTCTACAGTTCCCTCTGCTTTATCCTAGGGGCTGGTTCATCACACCGTTCTTTCTACCAGTTCCGGATTGTTGGCCACAGACTAATTTGGAATCTTTGCTACGTTTATTACCACTGCTCTACAATCCAGCTCTTGGGGTTTTTTGTGCCTTTGAAGGCTTCTTCCCCATTCTGGCTATCCCGGAAAAGGGGCCTCATTGCTGCTGTTAAAGGGCAACACTAACGGTGGCTTCTTACCGGGGTAGACCACTCCTCATCAAAAAAAAGAGACTTCAACACCCGGAGGAGATCATTGAAGGAGGAATTTGACACTGAATCATCAGACTCAGGTGAGGAGGGAGAGCTCAGTGAATCGGGGGAAAGCGAAAAGAGAAATTGACAATATGCAGCAAACTTCCCCCACTTATTCAGCAACCTAAAGGCAGACCTCAAGAGATGGGAGACTCAGGAGATCTCACTTCTGGGGAGGGTGACAGCATGCAAAATGAACTTACTACTGAGATTCCTGTACCTCTGCTCAGCACTACTGGTGGAAATCCCCCTAAAGCCCCTCGAACTATAGAAACAAGTTTTACGATTTATATGGAAAGGGGGAAAGCGCGGATTCAGCAGTATGTGATGACGGGGCAGCTAAATGGGGCGGAATGTGAGTACCCAACCTCTGCAACTATTACATGGCAGCCCAGTTGCCAAACTCCTTGGCATGAATTGACCCCACGGACCCCCCAAAATGGGTTAATACTGTACAAGCTAGAAGCCCGATCCCACTTAGCAACCTCCCATACACCTCAGCGGCAGCAAGCAGACAATGGCCAACAATCCTCTCATCGACCAGGGCTACCCTGAGAATCTGGGATAGCGTACTACAAAAGAAGAATATCCCCAAAGGGCTGGACCCTCTCGCTCCAGTCCTCCATAACACAGACTTCGCCCCGGGGCAGCAGGTACCGCACTTCCAAAACTGGACCCAAGGGGACATACAAACTCTCACCCAGCTGTTCAAAGACAGATCCTCCCTAGACTTCTTGGAATGCAAAGCCTACTTTAACCTACAGGAATCAGACAGGTTAACTTACGCACAATTGCGTCACTGGATCTCCCAGCCAGCAACCAAACAGAAAGCCACCAGGGCGCTTCTTCCCCTGGAACTCTCATTGTCGGAAGGCCCCAGGAGAGGGCACATCACCAAATTTTACAAGCTACTACAAGAGGATATTTTGGTCATCAGACCGGTATACATGGCCAAATGAGAAACAGACCTAGGGCATAACATCGAGGACCAGACATGGGTCGACATCTGGTCCAGAAACAACTCCGCCTCCAGATGCATCACCAACAAAGAAGGAGCGCTCAAACTGCTGTATCGTTGGTACTACCCACCGGAACGTCTGCACCATTTCAAAAGCTCCTTGGACCTGAACTGCCAGAGGCAATGCGGTGCCCGAGAAACATACTTCCACATGTGGTGGGAATGTCCACAGGCACAATCTTTTTGGGAGCAGGTACTCCAGACAATAGAAGCCATCACCCACCGCAGGCTGCCACTGAGGCCAGAGATGGTTCTCTGCCAGACTGCTATACGAGATTAGGATTTACTGCAAAACTGATCACCCAGCTCTTATTAGCGGCCAAGATCTTACTCACCTGCAGATGGAAATCCAGGGAAGGCCCCCTTCTCCCCTTGTTGTGGGCCAAGATCTGGGGTATTCTGGTAGCTGAGAAGGTCACAGCGGCTAAAGATTGGACACTACACCACTTCACTTGGGGGTGGAGGATGAGGGGAAACTATGGGGTTCAAAGAAATAGTATTATCACTGCACAAATGCGATAACTGTAAACTGCTGCAAACAGATTTAAATAAAGTTGTTAAAAATAAAAGAGGCAGTTGGATGGGGCACTGGCCCTCTTTGGGGCAAAGGTAGGTTGAAGAGGGCGGGGCTATATCTAAAATCCTAAAATGAAGTATTTTTAGCAGTTTGGATGAAAAAGTAAGTAGTAGTGGGATGCAGAGGTACCGCAGATATCACCATCTCTTTCCTTGCACGGAAGACGTACAGCCACGAGAAGTGAATGGTAATATATATGGACGCCCACTCTGACCTACGTTGACGTACATTACCTCTCCCCCGACAATGTCAGCTATTATGCCTTCAGGCTCCAGCTGCCCAGAATATGGCGTCGTCGCTGAAAGCGGCATTTATTTCAGCAGGCACAATCTCAGACTCTTCTGTGAGAGGGTTTAATTCATGGTTTGACCCCCATGAATACTTGGAATGCCAGCGCGTGATGACAAGCCTTGAACACGTGTGCGCAGTGAGTGAGCACAGTGCGTGCACACAGTCACACACGCCATTGTGACGCACAATGCACTGGAAAATGATGTAACACAAAGTCTCAAAAAATGCCATCCTGCAACATACAGACACATTCATAGTTGTTTTTCGTGTCATTCAGTCACAGCACAGCTCTACTCCTGTGCACTACTGCACTGCCTGGATCCGCTGCTTCTCTGCCACTATCGTGCTGGAGGCAGGCTTCTTGCTACTTGGACTTTGGGCTCGATTCTAAAACATTTGCACGGAAAAAATAAGAAGATAGATGCACGTCCGCATGTCCGATTTTGCACCTGTTGCCTTGATTCGCAAAACCAAAAAAGCGGGGCAAATGTGGGAATCCGAGCATCTCTGAGATGTTTTTGAGCAAACTTAACCTGTGTGAATCGCAGTGCTAGGTGAGAATTTTAAAAGTGCTCCTGGCACCTCCAGATTTGCTGCTGTTTAAGACACTGGGATCATAAAGTAACAGGTTGAAATCCGAGTTGCACCGGTGCATCTCATTAGTTACTCCAAGGGAATCCCTGTGAATCAGCACCTGAATGTGCAGTCTGGCTTTGTATCGGATAGACTGACTGCAGAGCCTAGTGCCAGAGCTTCTCTACCTCCAGACGTTGGCAGCCGAGGCTGACCTTTTCTCTACTTTCTTCTGAAACCTGACTGCAAAGTCTGGTCTCTTTGCTTCCTCCGCTCTTACAGTGAATGCAGAGCACTGGTGTATTCTCCTTTCTCCTGTTATGCTGACTGCAGAGCTTAGTATCTCTCTAATGTATTCCCCTCTTATCGTTGGCAGCCGAGGCTTACCCTTTCTCTCCTGACTGCAAAGTCTGGTCTCTCTGCTTCCTCCACGCTTACAGTGAATGCAGAGCACTGGTGTATTCTCCTTTCTCCTGTTATGCTGACTGCAGAGTTTAGTATCTCTCTAATGTATTCCCCTCTTATCGTTGGCAGCCGAGGCTTACCCTTTCTGCAGTCAGGTCTCTCTGCTTCCTCCACGCTTACAGTGAATGCAGAGCACTGGTGTATTCTCCTTTCTCCTGTTATGCGGTTCCATGTAATAATGTCGCCACAAAAATCTCGCCATGCAAAAATATCGCCGAAAAATTGCCGTTTTTTGTTGTGACATTATTGCATGGAACATGCGGGGGACACCCCCGCAACCTCCAATTTTTTTGCCTCTGTCCCCATATATATGGTCACCCAAATAATATCGCCACAACAGCGATATTATTTACGGCGACCATATATATGGCGATATTATTACCTGATACCTGTTATGCTGACTGCAGAGCTCAGTATCTCCTCTAATGTATCCTCTTACGCGTATGATGATTCTATTATGTCTTCTTCTATCCCCTCTTAACCCTGACTGCAGAGCCTGCCTTCACGGATTCCCTCCTCTGTTACACTGATTGCGGAACCTGATCTCTCTAACTCTTTTCACCTGTTCCACTGAATGCATATCCTGGATTTGTGTATTCTCTGCCGTATTACACTAATGGCAGAGCCTAACGTCATTGCTCATCTTCCCTGTAACACTGGATGCAGAGCGTGCCTTCACTTATTCTGTCCCCTCTTAAAATGACAGTGCATCCAGGCCTCGTCTTTCTCCAACTTCACAGCTTCTCAGCTCACTCACAGTGACTGCAGAGCATGGCACCTCCTCTCCTTTCTCCCCTCTGACATTTAGTGCAGAGTCTGGCTTCACTTGCTCTCTTGCATGTTAGACTCACTGCACTTTTTGACCTTTCCTTCCTCACCTCTTAATACTGACCGCTCCGTCTAGCCCTGTGCATCTTTTCTCTTGTACTGACTGCAGAGACTGACTCTCCTGGCTTCACCTCTTCTTCCCCTTTACTAAAGACTGCAGGGCCTGGCTTCACAGGCCCTCTCCCTTCTTAAACTCCCTGGAGAGCATTCCTAGCACCCCCTTTCTCTTGTTCTACTCCTCTTTTTACAGTAACTGCAGAGCTTGGCCTCTCTTATCCTTTTCACCTATGCCACAGAATGCAGACTGGCTTTACTTCTTCTTGCTCCTCTTACACTGACTGAGGGTTGTACTTCCCCCTGTAACACTGACTGCAGAGTCTAGCCTCGCTGATTCGGTCCCCTCTTTAATGTGCATCTTGGCCTTTCCTTTCTCTCCCTTCACTGCTCCTCTCCCACCTAATAGTAACTGCAGAGCCTGGCCTCTCTTCTTACGCTTATTTCAGTGCCTAGCTTCATTGGTTTTCTCCTCCCTTTTAGTGACTGTAGAGTCGCTTTCTCTCTTTTCACACTTAACGTTGAGCATGCCTTCAGTGGTTCTCGCTTCCTTATATTGACTGCAGAGCCTGGCCTTTCATTTCTCCCACTTCACTCAGGCTCTCCTCCCTAACAGTGACTGCAGAGCCTGGCCTCTCTCCTTTCAATCTCCTTGTGCTTCATGCAGAGTCTGGCTTCACTGTTTCTCTCCTCCCTTATGATTGCAGAGCCTCGCCTTCTCTCCTTTCTTCTTACGCTTAGTTCAGAGCCTGGCTTCACCGGTTCTCTCTTCCCTTATATTGACAGCAGAACTTGGCTTCGATACTTTCTCTCTTCTTACACTTAGTGCAGAGCGTGGTATAGCAGATTCTCTCTTCCCTGATAGTGACTGCAGAGCATGTCGTCTCTACTTACTCTCTTCTTAAACTTAGTGCAGATCCTGGCATCACAGCTTCTCTCTTCCGTGATAGTGACTGCAAAGCCAGACCTCTCTCCTTTCTCTGTTCTTACACTTAGCGTAGAGCCTGGCTTCGCCGATTCTCTCTTCCCTTATAGTGACTGCAGAGCCTGGCCGCTCTCCTTACTCTCTTCTTAAACTTAGTGCAGAGTCTGGCATCACAGGCTCTCTCTTCCCCGATAGTGACTGCAGAGCCTGGCCTCTCTCCTTGCTCTCTTCTTACTCTTGGCGCAGGGCATGGCTTCGCTGATTGTCTCTTTTCTTACATTGGCTGCAGAGCCTGGCCTCGCCTTTCTCTCTTCTTACACGTATTGCAGAGCCTGGCTTCACTGGTTCTCTTCCCCGTTACACTGATTTCAATGCATTGTCTCCCCTCTCCTTTCTCCTATTACGTTGGCCGCATATTTGGTCTCTCCTTCCTCCCCTTTTACCCTGACTGCAGAGTCTCGGGTATAAGAGTCTGCTTTTCTCTCCTCTTATGCTTCGTGAGGAGCCTAGAATTACTGGTTCTGTTCCACCTTAAATTGACAGTGCATCTCCTTTTTCCTGTTCCATTGACTGAAGTCTGTTGATTGATTGATGTGGAATTTGTAAAGGGTGGCATACGCCCATGGGCATCTTGGCACTAAGAACAGTACTGTGAGTCAAAGCAGAGAAGCCAGGGATCAGAAAATGTGGGTTTCGAGAGCTCTCCCGAAGGGGAGATGGTCCTCGATAATAGAGGAAGGAGGGAGGGTATTGCACAGTGTGGCGGCCGCCATGGAAAAGGCCCGGCTGCCAAACCTGAGTATACCGAACCCGAGGGACAGCAACTAAGCACAAATGAGTCGACCGCAGTGCTAGAGCAGGGACATAGTGAAAAAAAAACTGTTGAAGATACCCTGCTCCCTTGCCTTAGCACGCCTGGTGGACAAGACAGATAGACTTAAAGAAAATCTGCATGTCGACATGGAGCCAGTGAAGGTGATGCAAAATAGGAGTGACATATGAGAAACGGAAAGCCAAGGTGGCGCTCTGGCTGCCAAATTCTGGAGAACCTAGAGTCAACAAATCAGATAAGCCAGTGGCCCCAAGTACAGGGCGTTGCAGTAGTGCCTGCTGGATAGCACCAAGGAGGCTACAGCCTGAGCCCTAAGCTGCCCGGGTATGAAGGGAAGAACCTTCCATCATATTTTTTTATTACAAGTGGCCCTGGTGCCATACCGCACCAATCTGCTTATCATCGGAGGGGGGGGCTGAGATCTTGACACCCAGGTCTTTCTCCGTAGCGACAGGGGCAGGAAAAAGTCCAAGAGAAGGGGGAAAAATAAAGGTGTCCAAAGAGCAGTGGTAGAGGGGGGGCTACCACCAACACCACAGTTTTGCTACCAATCAGCATCAGCCAATTACTACTCATCAAATCCCCCACGGCTGCCAAACATGCTCTAAATTGAGAGACCGTCTCCTCAGCGCAAAGGTCAAGACGCAGAATGATTTGGGCGTCATCGGCATAGGAGTAACAAAGGAAGCCGTGGGAGGAGATGAGTTTGGTCAGAGATGGTGAAAAAGTTAAACAAAATGGGTGAGATGGCACACCCTTGGGGAACACCACAAGTGAGAGGAGCATGGACAGACCAAAAGGGAGGGAGATAAAGAGATTGAGTTCGGTTAGAGAGAAATTAGCCAAACCAGGCAAGAACGGTGCCAGTGACGCCTGCTTGGGAAAGGCGCTGCAACAGAACTGAGTGGTTAACCGTGTCAAAGGCGGCAGAGAGATCAAGTAAAATTAGAGTTCCTACGCCGCCCTGGTCCTGGAGGTGCATAAGATCATCCACAGCGGCAACACGCACTCACTTGGCCCCGTGCCCAGGGCGAAAACCGGACTGAGAGACATCAAAGCTTTCCAGAAAAAACCAGAACCACCATGGATTCAAGAAGTTGAGCCAAAACGTGTACAAGAGAAATAGGGCAGAAGTTGGGTAAGATAGGAGGATCGAACAAGGGTTTTTTCAAAAAGGGAATGACCAACGGATGTTTAATGCTGATGGGGATAGTGCCTGTGCTGAAAGAATGATTAATGGCCTGGGTGATGAGAGGAGCAATGGAAGGCATGATATCCTTCAGCACACGAAGAAGGATCGCATCGCTAGGAGAAGCAGACCTAAGCTTGGACGTAGCTATCATAATGCCCTGAGTGGAGAAAGGTGGAAAGAAGGACCAATGATCACCAGACTCCAGAGCATGAGAAGCAGGAGTAGTCTGCTTCCAGAAGTGAATACCTGTTTGCGGATGGTGTCGATTCCTTCAACAAAAAAGAGGGTTAGCGAGCCACATAGGGCCTCAGATGTGGCCACAATTACAGGAGGAATAGAGTACAGAGAGCCTACAAATACTGTACAGCTGTCTAGGCCCTCAATTTGAGAAAAATAGGTACATTTAGCTTTGTGGACAGCCTTAAAGTATAAAGAAGGGAACTGGCACAGCAGTCTGTTGTTTCTAAATTTTTGGTGAGAGATTTTACTTCCAGTTATTTATTGTTTGGAGTATTTGCCTATTTTTAGTGAGTACAACTGGTTGACGAGCCTCTATCTGTAGGGTTGCAAAAAACGAATTGTGCAAAAAGGAACAATTAACATAATGTGAACTATTGAACTGGCAACATGCAGTTTGATGAGAATGCTGAAAGTGTATGAAAACCATGGACGTGTGGAAACATAAAACTTAGTTTATAACCATAAAAAGAATTGTGATGAATCCTGTGGATCCCTCAATAAATCCCTGCCTAAAGTCTCCTCCCAGGTGGCCAGGGAAATGCAGAGGCTTCCTGATACTCACCTTGGGGGTGGTGTCCTGCGGCAGGATCACCTGGGAGGAGACAAGGCGCAGGGTGGTGAGCCGATCCTGTTGGATGAGACGCTCCATTTGTCCTTTATAAGGGAGAACCTTTTAAAACTTCCAAAGCGTGTAATGGCCTATTGTTATGATGCATCTGAACCACATATCAAATCTGTGGATATGGGCACGAGGGACATACTGTCAGGGATGGCACTCTATTAAGAGTGGCACAGGACACCCAGAAAGGGTTTGGGTGGTTGTGCCAAATAAAGTGGACAGATAAGAACACACACAGCGGAAAGGAAAGAGAACGAAGAGTAGGCAAGAGTAGCAAGGGAAAAGATACAGAATGAATACCCTCTTGGGGTGTATGCAGATATAGGAAAAGAGTATTCCACGAACCTTGGAAATACTCTAGCCTTCTGCACAGTTTGCTATAACAGAGGCCCACACTGTTTGCTCATGACTTGGAATAGCAGCTATGGGTGTCTGTAATGTAGAAACGAGACAAGGGAAGGGGCAGAGGTTGACCGATGGGAACCAACAGTCAAGCTCTGTACAAAAGGGTCTACAAACAGTACAAGAGAAGATACTACAGACAAATCCAGGAAAGGAGGTGATAGCAAACTAGCAGAAGGAAATGAAGGGAAAGTCGTGTAACAGGATAGGATAGCAGAGGACAGTAAGGAACAAGGTTGAGAGCTCAGAGGAGCAGGAAAGCAATGAGTAAGCCCACAGGAGTAGGACTGTAAGGTAGAAAGCCCAGAGGAAAAGGGCTTAGGGCAGCAGAGTAAAGCAGACTGCACGGCAAGGATCCCATAAGGGCCGGGCAGTGAGGAGTGAACCCTGAGGGACAGGGCCGCTGAACGTAGAAGGTAGCAGAGGACTGTAGAGGGCTGCTAGGCCGAGAACCCAGCGGAAAAGGTAGGTAGTAGGCAGCGGAGCGTGATAAGCTGCAAAGTAGGAAGGCCCAGAGGACAAGGGCTGTAGGTAGCCAGAGTGAGGTAGGCTGCAGAGCAGGGAGCCCAGAGGACAAGGGCTAAGGCAGCCGGAGTGAGGCAGGCTGCAGAGCAGGGAGCCCAGAAGACAAGGGCTGAAGGCAGCCGGCGTGAGGCAGGCTGCAGAGCAGGGAGCCCAGAGGACAAGGGCTGAGGCTGGAAAGCAGCAGAGCGTGATCAGCTGCAATGTAGAGAGCCCGCAGGGCAAGAGCGGAGGCTGGAAGGCAGCAGAGCGTGATCGGCTGCAATGTGGAGAGCCCGGCAGGGCAAGGGCGGAGGCTGGAAGGCAGCAGAGCGCGATCGGCTGCAATGTGGAGAGCCCGGCAGGGCAAGGGCGGAGGCTGGAAGGCAGCAGAGCGTGATCGGCTGCAAATGTGGAGAGCCCGGTAGGGCAAGGGCGGAGGCTGGAAGGCAGCAGAGCGTGATCGGCTGCAATGTGGAGAGCCCGGCAGGGCAAGGGCGGAGGCTGGAAGGCAGCAGAGCGTGATCGGCTGCAATGTGGAGAGCCCGGCAGGGCAAGGGCGGAGGCTGAAAGGCAGCAGAGCGTGATCGGCTGCAATGTGGAGAGCCCGGCAGGGCAAGGGCGGAGGCTGGAAGGCAGCAGAGTGTGATCGGCTGCAATGTGGAGAGCCCGGCAGGGCAAGGGCGGAGGCTGGAAGGCAGCAGAGCGTGATCGGCTGCAATGTGGAGAGCCCGGCAGGGCAGTGAGGCAGGGAGCCTGGAAGGCTATGGCTGGAGGCAGCAGGGTGGAGCAAGCAACAAGGCAGGGTCCAAGCAGGAGTGAAGGTAAACAGCATACAAGATCCGTAGGAAGACGCGAAAGGTGGAGGAAGGACTCTCAGATGCAAGAGGCTGAGCCACTGCAGGCAGCAGCCTTTTATACTGCCTAGCCCAGCACAGAGGCAGGCTAATTGGTTGCACCTGGCTAAGCACACCTGCAGGCAATCGGCCACCTCCCTTTCTGTTCCTGGGCTGGTGGAAGCAGAGCAAATCCCTAGGGCTTCTGGGGGGTGTAGTTCCTCTGATGACCAATAGGAACAGCCAGGAATCGATGCTTGTAGCCAAGTGCATTATGGTATGCGTAGTTTGTTGGCAAAAATAATAAGGCACCAAAGTCTCGCAAATGGGAAATAAAGTTCCCAAAGTAAATATAGATGGATCCAAGAGTCTGTTGTAAATAAATGATAAACAAATAGTCCATATTGAGCGTAAATGGATGCGCCCATGGCGCAGGCATGACACATACATCCTGAACAAAGCCCTTTTCATAACTGAAAACTGTTTAGAGTCACAAAGTACTGAAGCTGTGGTAGTGTATTTGGTTGTCAGTAGATTTGAGTCTTCAATAGCACAATTGAAGGTGAAATACTAGGAGGCAGAGGAGTAGACCCTCATGTTGAACTCTTGTAGAGGTTGTTCACAGTTGGAAGTTGTTGAAGTGGAAGTAGAAGTGCTGTGAAGCTATCCTGGCAAAGATATCGACTGTGAATCCTAATATTCTAAAGAGAGATATACTAAGTGCTAACCAAGAATTGTGTTTCATTAACATTTGCATAAGTTTTATTTACTTTAATCTAATAAAGAACTCTGGTATTTCCTCTTGGACACCTGGAAATTGTGGCAAACCATTGTGGCTGGGAATGGCATTGACGATATTTTGAGGAAGTGGAAAGTCTTTATTTCACCAAGAAGAGAAGTTTTTTCTGTTCTTTGAACTTTGGTTAACAGAACTTTACTTTGACATTGAAGGAGCCAAGAACTGAACTGAGGCTGTATTACAAACACGATTACCTTGTTTCCTTTCTCTTGTACATTGAACGGACTTACCTTGAAACCTGGGAAAGGGGAGTTCATCCAGGTTCCCAAAAGAGACTGTGAATATTAATGTTGATGTTACTATGAATTGCAATATAATTCTTTATGTATTTGATGTTTAAGTGTGAGGGCCAGATATCCTACGTTAGAGTGTTTTCCTTTAGTTTTGACAAGCAGGGAAATCCTCGTCAGAGATGGGATAGTGCAGCGTTTGATAACATTTATGATTTAATAAAATGGCGTATTTTGACAAATCATCCAAAAGTCTGCCTCACATTTCTGACCCCTCACAGAAGACTATAGGTTGTCATTCCTTCTGAATGTAGCTCAGACAAGAATGCAAAAACGATTCATTATAATTATAAAGGGCAGCATCCAACAGATCTGTATTGTTAGGGCATCAGCTGTGCATAGACTAACTATAAGCTGTTGCATTATCCCGCCTGCCTAATCTTCGTCCCAGTACCCATTAGCAATCTGTTGCATTACCCGGCCTCCCTCCATCTGGCTTGCTTGTAGGCACTTTTTTTGGGTGTTGGGCAGAGGGAACTAGCGCTTGAGGTTTGGGGTTGCATTAACACATCAATGTAGCTGATATTCTAGGAATAGTAGCATTGTCTATTATTTTACACTGAATGCAAAGAAAGCCATGTGGCATGTATATTAGGATACATAACAGTGATAACACCTACCTCTGCTTTTTGACGATTTCTATGCTTTGTTTCTTCAAGTAGCAGCATTTCCTTTGGTGGTTTATAGGTGGTCACGGGAAGCTAAGCAAAAATGACATATTACAGTTAATATGAATTTCTGTAAATATTAGTCAAGAACATGAGAATAACATCCCTCAGGGCACTAGGCACAAGTTAAGGCTGATATAGAATGTGTTCATAGAGAAATTTCTATTCATGCCTGGTTACAAATAGATTTATTGTCAACGCATGCTGAAGTATTCTGTAGAGGGGGACATAGGGGGACAGGATCTAGCAATAACGTGTGATTCTGTGTTTGTCCACCATCCATTACACTTCCATAATGTATTACAGTGTGCTGTGTTTTAGGCTTTCAATACCAGATCTTGCAGAGAGAATACCTTTATGTGTTACAACTTTAGCCACTAGCTTTTCCTTGGGAAGTTATAGTACAAATGAAACTAGAACTTTCATTAATAAGGAAGAGCTGTCTGAATGTCTGTGTGTATATTTCGCTCACCTCAGACTTCGCAGTTTCGAATCTCGCTTTATCCTTCCGAGGTCTACACATTGAGTACCATTAAGTTGGGTAATAGTAACACCTTTTTTATAGTGCTTATAAGAGAGAAGAACCCAACCTCAAGCGCTATCTAAGAGCACCCTTTTAACGATTACAGTGTAAGAAAGGTAAACGCGTTAGGTCACGGTGGACACTGGAAAGAACAACACGTTACTTACCCCTGGTAACGTTCCTTTAACTGGATTTTCCTTCCACGTATTCCTCATCTTTTGATGTATCTATATCCAGCTTTAGCTGCTTTGGGAAATATTTTCAGCAGGGGTGCTGCGCGTCGGTGCCGGTCGACTCGATGTCCCTCGGGGGCCTCCGTCCCGATGTCAATGCCACCATTGGTACATATAGCACACGCAGCAACCGTTAGCTTCAGTTCTGTTTTGATGTGATCCCTCAATACCTTATGGTGTTATCTTGCGTAAGATAATGTTCTGCCTTGAAAGAACGTAAAGTGTAACACAGAAATTCTACTACTGGGTAGGTTGGGAGGGGCTATGAATATATTCCAGAGCAGCTAAAGCTGGATATCAACATATCAAAAGATGAGGAATACGTGGGAGGAACATCCAGTCAAAAGAACGTTACCAGGGGTAAGTAACTTGTTCTTTGAATGGATTGTGGCCTCCCACGTATTCCTCATCTTTTGATAGACTCCCTAACCAGTATTTATTTTGGAGGAGGAAGTAAGAATGTTCAGTTTCAAGTAAGAATTTAGGGTTTCTTTATGGGTTTGTATGAACAGAATGTAACACTGCCTTCCCAAATCCTCCTTCCTGGCATGAGGAAGAGCCCAGACAATAATGTTTTGTAAAAGTATGAACGGAGGACCATGTGGCCGCTGCACAAATATCTTGAATTGGGACTCTTCTCTGTAAAGCAGAGGATGTAGCCATCCCCTGGTCGAATGTGCCCTCAGACCATCAGGAGGTACTTTTCGAGATAGTTTATAGCACTCAGAAATGCCTAAGATAATCCACCTTGATAAGGTTTGTCTTATCACTGCCATCCCCAATTCATGGCCTGTATAACCCACGAAAAGTTGATCATCCTGTCGTAATTTTGACATTGAAGAAATAGAAAAACTAAGTGCAGGCCTAGGGTCAAGCCTGTCTAATCTCTCCTCCTCCTCTGCAGGATGAGGAGGTGGATAAAAAGAAGGTAGTACAATTGTCTGTGTTAGATGAAAATTAGACACAATTTTGGGCAAAAATGTGGGTTTAACTTTAAAGACCACTCAGTCCTTAAAGAAAATTGTACAAGGAGGCTTGCAAGACAAGGCTTGAAGTTCCCTCATCCTACGGCTCATGTAAGAGCAACTAAAAGAATGGTTTGGAAGGTTACCAACCTTAAAAGACAAGAATGAATTGGTTCGAAGGGAGTACACATGAGAAATTTTAGAACCAGATTAAGGTCCGAAACTGGAACCTGAAAAGAGATTGGAAGGAACATATTTGTCAGTCCCTTTAGAAATTGTATCACTAGTGGCATTTTGAAGAAAGATACCTCTTCAGGCGAGAGTTTAAAAATGTACAGCGCTCTGGAAATACTTTTATTGTGCCAAACTGGAGCCCCAGATTAGCGAGATGTAACAAGAACGATAATACCATAGGTGTACTGCACATAAAAGGTTCCACCTCCTTTTCCCTGCACCAGCTGCAGAACTTGTTTCAACGGGAGCAGTACAAAGATTTTGTTGCTGGCCTTGTAGCCAAAAGCAAAACCGCCATTATGTCATCCGGTAGGGCCCAAACCTTATATCTCAATATCTCAGAAACCATGCGTGAAGGTCGAGTGCCTTGACCTCTGGATGGTGAATCCAACCCCCTTCTCACAAGAGAAGGTCCTCTCTTTGTGGAAGACATGTTGTAGGGCAGATGGACATGTCCAGAAGGTCTGGGTACCACGTCCTCCTGGCCCAATCCAGAGCAATCAGGATCATGGATTTCCAAACTTTCTCAACCTCCTGATCACATGAGGAATGACAAGGACTGGAAGAAACACATACAGAAGTGTAAACTCCCAGTCCACTACTAACGCGTCCTCTAGAGCCCCTCTTGGGGGACATTCCCTGGAGCAGTACAGCTTGTACTTCTGGTTGACAGTGGTCACGCACAGATCCACTTGAGGGGTGCCCAAAGATCTCTGGAAGGACTTCCTGAATTATTACCCACCCGTGGGAGATTGTGCTCTGCTTGCTCAGAGCATCCGCCGCCGTGTTCTCCTCTACGGCTAGGTGAACTGCTAATAGGGAAACTCCTTCTTGAATTGCCCAGAACCAGAGCTGCATTGCTTTTCTGCACAGTGTTAGTGACCATACGCCTCCTCTCTTTTTGAGGTAGAACATGTCCACTGGGATGTCCGTCATTATCAGGAAATTCTTTCCCCCATATAGATGTCAGAAAGGCCTTCAGCGCTAGTCTGATTGCCCTCAGCTCCAAAACATTCATATGTAGTTTGGACTTCGATGGAGACCAACGACCACTGATTGTCAGGTCATTGGCATGTGCTCCCCACCCCATGAGTGAGGCGACCATAACTACTGTAATCTCCGGCCACGGTTGCCAAAAAGTTTCCCCTTCAGAATGTTGTCCTTGCAGGCCCACCACATAAGATCCTGTGCGACTCTGCTTGGAACCTGAAGAAAGTCTGACATCGTGCCTGAGAATTGGGACCATTGAGTCCTGATAGCCCATTGGAGAGATCTCATTCTCAGGCGAACCTCTGGCACCAGGAAAATGAGGGATGCCATGAAGCCGGGCAACCTAAAAGAATCAAAGGCCGTGAGACGTTGGGCACTCTGGAATTTGGTGACTATCTGCAGAATGGGTTGAGCTCTCATCTCGGTGGCGAGACCTTTCCCAAGGATGCATCCAGGACTGCTCCGATGAACTGGAGTCTTTGAGATGGTATCATGTGGGACTTCTTGTAATTGAGGGAGAAGCCCAGTCTGTGGAGAGAGTGGCAGGTAATGCTGAGATGTTCCAGGGCCTGTTCGGGAGAACGAGCCCTGATCAGTGAATCATCCAGGTAGGGGTATTGTGAATCCCCCTCTCCTGAGACTCGCTGCCACCATCGCCATCAGCTTGGTGAAAACCCTCAGGGCGGAGGTCAGCCCGAATGGCAGAACTCTAAATTGATCATGAGAACCACCAATGGCAAACCTCAGGAACTTCCTGTGCTTGTGATGGATTGGCACATGAAAGTAAGCATCCTGAAGGTCCAATGACACCATCCAATCCTGGAGCTGGCGGGTCTGTAAGATCTAAGACAGGGTAACCATCTTGATCTTGTCCTTCCTGAGGAACTTG
The DNA here is from genome assembly GCF_040938575.1 of Ambystoma mexicanum. Taxonomy (NCBI): domain Eukaryota; kingdom Metazoa; phylum Chordata; class Amphibia; order Caudata; family Ambystomatidae; genus Ambystoma; species Ambystoma mexicanum. The sequence continues at coordinate 1,416,363,997 of NC_090937.1, forward strand.
GTCAAGTCTCTTAATTCCAAGATGGGTATCAATCCTTCTTCCTTCTTGGAGATTAGGAAGTAAGGGAAGTAGTAATCCTTGTTCCTCTCCGCTATAGGTACTGGCTCTATAGCACCTTTCTCCAGTGGGGTCTACATTTCCTGCACAAGGAGGGGGTCTGGAATTTTGAAACAGTTGTTCCCCAGTGGATGATCCTGAGGCCTTTTTAGTAAGGGAAGGCAGTAACCCTGGACTACTGTTTCCAATGCCCATGCATGTGATGTAATACCCCACCATTCTTGCAGATGCTGTGATAGTCTGCCTCCCACCGGGGTTTTGTGGACTAAGGCCTCAGAGAGGTTTTGAGGCAGCTGATGCAGGGGCTGAGGGTAAAACAGCCATTGCCTGAACAGTCTTAGCCCCTCTCCCCATCCACCATGGGGGAATCTTTTCTGAAATGTTTGACTCGCCAGTCCTCTCGCTCTTCCAGCTGAGGAATAAAAACAAAAGACCTGCCCCTCCCTGTTCCACTGGGATGAGTTTGCGGTTGTCTGATTGCAGCAACAAGGGATTTGGTTGCCGCTATGGGGGCCTGTATCTTCTTTGGGCTCTTGTCAGCCTTGCTGCCAAATAAGTGTGTGGCGTCAAAGGGTATGTTAAAAAGTCTTGATTGCACATCCGAAGCAAACCCAGACTTGCTTAACCACGCAAATCTGTTTATCACTGTGCTAGCCGCCATTGCTCTGCTGACACTGTCTGCCGAGTCAAGACCATTTTGAAGGGACTCGCATATAGCCTCCTTCCCATCTTTCATAATGTTCAAAAATCTGTCTCGTTATTCCCCATCAGGAATATGATCAGCCGCCATCGCTATACAGTCCCATAGGGTAAATGTGAACTTAGCAAGTACGCATGTGGCATTCTCCGGCTTAAGGGCCATACACCAAGCCGAGAAGACTTTTCTTGCCAAAGCATCATTAAGTTTGCCATCCCTGTCTGGGGGAATCATTGGGTAGGCAGTTTGTTTTGAAGTCGATGTGGCTGCCTGTACCACCAGTCTTTCTGGAGTTGGGTGTCTTGAAAGATAATAAGGATCACTATTAGAGGTCCTGTAGTTACTAGTCAATTGTTTATTTACAGACATAATGAATGCCACTGACCTGCCTTTGCAAGGCTATACGGAATGGAAAAATAGAATCCTCTTGGGGTCTCTTGTCTAAAATGTCTGTCAGGTCATCCTGCTCATTATGCTGGCCTTGTCCACCGCAAAAATTCAATGACTTTAGCCATGAATTGCCTATATGTCCCCTCTACCACCTGCCTCATCCTTTCCGGACATAGACGGATTAATCCCAAACATCCAGCAAGGTCATAAATTGGCCCGTGTCGCCTTGCAAGAGGCGCAAGAGTCAAATTCTTTGCAGACCGGCATCGGATCCCTGCTTCTAAAATCGAAATAGGGGACAGAGTGTGGTTGGCCTCTCGGTTTCTCTCTCATCATTTTTATCCAAATTGTCTCCCCGGTACTTCGTTCCTTTCCCTGTCCTAGGTCGACGAGGCCAAGCAGCTTTTAATTTGCAACTACCCCACTCATGGGCTAGGATTCATCCAATCTTTCACGTGTCTCAAATCAAACCAGACATTCGCAACTGGTTTCATTGTAGGGTGACCACCAAACTACCACCTGTTCTTACCTCTACTGGTCCTGAATACAAAGTGGATGTCATTTGTGATTCTCGCTACAGACAGGGTACACTATAGTATCTGGTTGACTGGAAGGGTACTCCCCTGCAGAACGCACCCGAGAACCCGCGTCAGCAGTTCATGCCCCCGTCTGGAACAATGCTTTCATCTTTGGCACCCGGGTAAACCGGATGCCTTTTCCCTAAGGAGGGGCATACTGTAACGTCCTATAGACGCGGAACATCTGTGTGGCGCCATTGGCGGTGCCTTGCTTTGGTTCATTGTGGTCCTCGCAAGATGGTGCCGCGTACGGAAGGTAGTGTTCCAGGCATCCTCGACGGATCAGCTGTGCCGACTCCACTCTGGCTTGTGTGTGTGTACTTATGGAGTCCCAGACAGGGCAGTATCACGTTGCTACTCCTTTACTAGCCACGTTCCGCAAGTTTGTCAATCCCTTAGAGTTCAGCTCCTCCCTTCTAGGAATTTACAGGCTTACATTCTATGTTTCTTTTTCTCTGCTTGCAGCAGCCCCTGCTCGCTTTCGTGGCTTTCCGACACACACATTCAGCTCCACCTTTCTTGCGCCTTCCTGGGAAGTCTACCAACAGCTGGTACGTGTCTCTCTCCCCCTCTCTCTGTCACCTTGCTAGACCAACGTAAACTCATACTCACCTCTTTCCTCTGTGTTAGGCGCTGCCGAGAACTCCTTCATGTCCCCTGCCAACAGACACATTTGTTATTCGCCCAGGAGCGTGAAGCCTCTCTCTTCTTCCATCACGGCTGCTATAACACCCTACGCAGCCTCTCAGCTTGCCATTCAAGGTAGGAGACAAGTCATACACTGCACACTCTCCCATACGTCAGTTTCCTCTTTTCTCATACCATCTCTCATTCTAACAGGCAGAAGTCTTTACGAACCACTTCCCACTCGCTTTCTAGAGAGACACCCGCAGTGTTCAAGCAGCTCCAAGTTCAGCCCACATACAAAGGGTAATAATAACTAATCCTTATCAAGGAAGGCAGTTTTACCTCAACCCTCAGTAAACATTTCTCTTTGCATTACAGTGTAACCCAGAATATCCCATGGCTGCACATCGCATGAGGGACCACTTCAACTCTTACATCTTAAGAAGACGGGCTACGAGACAGGCAAGCGAAACGCAAGAACATTTGGTGACACTCACACACAACTTGGAAATACAATGTGAGGACTTGGAGAACCGCTCTAGACGCTCCAACATTCGAATCAAGAACATGGCGGAATCAGTGCTAGACAAAGATCTGAAAGAGGCGGTAAAGGAGGTGTTCAGAGACATACTGGCGATGCAAGACACTGATGATATCGGAATTGACAGAGTCCACAGGTTAGGACCAAAAAGATCTGGGGCCCCAGGGGAGAGACCACGCGATGTCCTAGTGGCTCTCTCTCCTCCTACCCGTAGAAAGAACAGATCCTCAGAAGAGCCAGGGAAATGGAGCATATTAAAATGAATGGGCAAGACATCCAATTGTATCAGGACCTAGCTCTAGTAACCCTCCAAAAAAGAAGAGCAATGGCCCCACTGGTGAAAGGGTTAATAGAAAAACAAATCCGCTACAAATGGACCTTCCCATTTGGACTGCTATTTACATGGGAAGGAAAATAGAGAAGAGTGACCATGGTGGAAGAAGGCCTCAGCACTATGGGACTTCAAGATGAAGAGATGGAACGGGGGGAGATCTCAAACAGGAGAGACCGAACGAGAAGACCAATGGGCTGGGAAACAAACACGCAAAAGAAGGCAAACGCAGGGAGGGAAACCCTGAGAAAAGTACCATGAAGAATCCAGGGAATCCACAGCTTGGGGAACTGACATGGAACGGCTGATTTTGAAACCCAGTCGGGGGGAGGGAGGAGAGCGGAGCTGAACGGACAACACACAGTTGGCGGTCGGGTTAAGAACCGACGGTTTGGGACTCGGCGAAGACCAATGGGTCAATGGGGTTTAGGATTCCCCATAACATACCCCCCGAAGGTATGGAGGGCAGGGAGCGAAGGGCGTAACGCCCTAGCGTCAATAGGAACCCTCGCCCTACTCGGGGGACAGTTTGGTTTGTTTAAAGTTCAAAGTTGGGCGGGAAGGGAAGTTCAAGGGAGGGGACAGGATCGGAAGAATCTAAGAAATGAAACAAGTACAGAAGGGGGCCCGATGCAACGTCATACGAACATAACAGAATGGGGATGATACGCATATTGACCTACAATATTAGGGGCATGAATCACCCAACAAAAAGAGCGAAACTGGAGAAACAATTCAAAAGGGGGAAGGCAGATATACTCCTTCTCCAGGAAACCCATATTAGAACAAGGGATAAGCAGAAAATATGGATAAAAGGATACAAAATATGGGCACTGGCAACGGCAACTGAAAAAAAAGCTGGGGTGCTGATAGCGGTGAAAGAAGGAAAGGACACTAAACTCCTGGATACAACCATAGATAAAGAAGGGAGATATACCTTCGCCAATGTGGAAATTGAGGGATATCGCATAACACTCGCCTCAATATATGCACCCAATCAGGGACAAGATGGCTTTCTCAGAGACGTTTTATCGAAGTTGGAAGACTATGCTAAAGGGGAAGTGATTATGGGGGGGATCTCAATATGGCGTGGAACCCACATCTAGATAGGAGTATGGGGAACACACATGGCCAGGTGGCGCCATCAAAGCGTCTGAGACAACAAATGGACCATATGGCGCCCTGAATGATGTTTGGAGGGAACTGAAGGGTGAGCAGAGGGGGTACACATATTTCTCACATGTTCACAATTCTATGTCTAGGATAGACTATCTCTGGGTGTTGGTGGGACTACTGGGAAAGATTCAAGGGCTAGATAAGGGTGCAATAGCCCTCTCGGACCATGGCCCACTATGGTTAGACGTGACTCTTACAGAGAGGAAGAATAGGCTCTGGAGGTGGAAGCTACCGCAGGAGTTGATCCAGGACCCAGTTACAGGGGAATCCATAAGGGAAATGATAGAGGAATACTTCATACAAAATGACACTGGGGAGGTCGCAATGAGCGCAGTCTGGGATGCGTTTAAAGCAGTTCTGAGGGGAAAGATGATAGCGTTGAAAATCACGAGAGATAAACAAAGGTTTTTGTGGGAAAAATAACTGGAAAAAACAATTGAAGATATCCAAGAGAAAATGCTGACACACCCCACTAAGATATTAAAAAAATCACTGAAACACACACAGGGCCAACTAGAGATGCTACGCACGAAGGGCGCAGAAAGGAACCTGCTATATCTGAAACAGATATTATATAAGAGCGAACAAAGCAGACAGACTCCTGGCGAGACAACTTAGGGCAAAAGAGAAAGAAACAACGATTAAGGCCATATGCGATGCGAAGAGTGACATCCAAACACGCACACACGACATGGGGGAAGCACTGAGGCAATACTATCAAACTCTCTACTCCACAGAACGCCCCAATACAAACGCCCAAGTTTCATACTTAGAGGCCCTAAAGATACCGAAAATATCAGAAGAGGACAAACAGTCACTAGAGACCCCTATCAGTGAAGAGGAAGTCAGTAAAGCCATAAAAGGACTCCCAAGTAACAAAGCTCCAGGCCCAGATGGGTTCACAGCCCCATTTTATAAAAAATATGCAGACATATTGACCCCGATCCTAACAAGGCTCTTGAACTCATTTAAGGATAGCGGTAACGTGACCCCCACAATGAATGAAGCGAAGGTGCTGGTGTTTCACAAACCGGGTAAAGATCCAATAAACCCCGCATCATATAGACCAATCTCCCTAATTAATCTAGATGCGAAAATATACACGAAGATTCTTGCAACAAGGCTGTCCCCGCTTCTCCCTAAACTGATTAGTGAAGATCAATCAGGCTTTATTCCCGGCAGGCAAACCCACGACAACAAAAGGAGGCTCGCCCATCTAGTGGAAAAAATAGGTATAACCCACACCCCAGCGATACTACTGTCGATAAACGCCGAGAAGGCTTTTGATCGGGTGGAGTGGTCAATATTATTTAAAGTTCTGGAGTGCATGGGGTTTGGGGAACAGTATATTGCGAGCATTAGAGCGACTATAATTCCCCATCCAGTAGAATAGTCATTAATGGCGAGGTGACGGATAAGGTAATAATTTCGAGAGGAACGAAACAGGGATGCCCCCTTTCACCTTTGCTGTACGCTCTGTTCTTAGAACCCCTCCTAATAAAAATAAGGGAATCATTACACATTAAAGGGATAGGAATGGCAGGTCAGCAACATAAAGTGATTGCGTATGTGGATGATATGTTAATAACCCTAGAAGACCCCGAATCTACACTGTCAACGGCGGTGAGAGAATTAGAAAACTATGGGGCCATCTCAGGCCTAAAGATTAATAGAAAAAAATCAGAGATCCTAATCCTGGCAGGGGACAGAGAAAACATAGAAAGGGAAGCGAAACTACTGGACCTTAAGATCGTAGAGAAAGGTATAAAATATCTGGGAATAATTGTACCTCCAAAAATTGAACTATTCTATGGGGAAAACTACCCGCCGCTAATTGCAAACATCCGTAGGGAAATAGGCAGATGGAACCCACTACAGATATCCTGGTGGGGTAGAATTCAATCAGTCAAGATGACCATCCTCCCAAGGGTACTATATTATTTTCAGGCTCTCCCGGTGGGTGTCCCAGACACGTTCTTCAAAACCTTAACAAAATTGGTATCGTCCTTTGTATGGAAGGGAAAAACCCCTAGAATAGCGAGGATGGTCCTCACAGCCCCAACCAGAGAAGGGGGGATGGCGCTCCCCCATTTTAAAAAATTCTATCAGGCAGCACAGCTTAAAGTCCTGAGGGAGTGGGTGGGGGAGAATCCGCAGCAAATATGGGCCAAACAAGACAAAGCAGTAGCGAGGACCCCACTGGTAGAACTCCTCTGGAAACAGAGGCAGCACAGACATGAAAACTTAGGGATAAGCGTAATAACGTAGACCACGTTGGAAGCATGGGATTGCCAAACACGAAAAGGTATAATGACCACGGCAATGGGACCTTTTACACCCATCTGCAGAAATCCACAATTTCCACCGGGGATGGAACAAGGGGCGTACGACAGCTGGGAGAAGGCGGGCATTACTAAAATAGGCGAGATGTTCGCAGACAAGGAAATAATATCACCAGAATCCAGCTTTGTAGGCAAGCATATCTCCAAAAGTGATAGATACAGATACGAACAGCTAAAACATTGGCTAAACTCCCTGACAATCCCTGAGGCAGCAACCAGGGACCTTACAGGGTTTGAGACATACATCATCTCCAACACGGGGGAAAAAAAGTGGGTTTCAACTCTGTACAAATACATAAACACACAAGGGGAAGACATTAAATGGTCATACAGAGTAAAGTGGGGCAGAACTTTGGGGGAGGAACCAACGGGTAGACAGTGGGAAGACCTATGGAAGCAGATCCCCAGGATGACCCGCTCGGCACAAACTAAGGAGATGTGGGTCAAAATTATGACACAGTGGCACTATACTCCAGAGAGGCTCCATTCGATGTACCCAAACACGCCAAACCACTGCTGGAGAGGATGTGACAAAGTGGGAACATGGAGACACATATGGTGGGACTGTAAAGGCATTCAACCCTTTTGGGAAGAAGTTAAAAGTGAAATGGGCAAAATATTCCCGGATGTGGGGTTGATCGGGGAGGAGGTGTAGCTTTGCGGACTTAGAGATGATACAGCAAGGCAATACAGTAAATCGCAATGGAGAAGCTTTATGGGACTACTCATAGCGGCATGGACCACCATAGCACAAAATTGGAAGAACAAGAATACCCCACTGACCTATACTTGGCTACACAAAGTATGGGCCCATATAACAATGGAGAAAATCACCCACAAAATTCAAGGAACTGGAGACAAATTCGTAAAAGAATGGGAAGGGACCTTGCAATACCTTCAGTCAGACTTTATGGAACAATGGTGCCCCCACAATGTCAAAGTTTCAGACATTTTCAACGCATAATAGGAACCCGGGACAATATGATTCTATTCGATCCGAGGGGAGGGGAGAGGGAGGGTGAGGGGAATGTTATAAGATTCGATGTTATTTCTCTTGTTTTATTTATGAATAAACGAATAAATGCAAGTTAAAAAAAAAAAAAAGAAGACGGGCTACAAGAACAGGGTTTTCTTCCCCTTGAGGGTTTCTCTGGAAGCCCTGTCCTTCCTGAAAGTTCACAACTTGGTAAGAGGAGGGTGACCAGGTGGATTCTCTATTCAACTAGACTGCTGTGCCTGCTCCAGGTTGGTGCCTTTTTTGCATAGTGTTTATTGTGTGGTATCTGGCTGTGTCTTTTGACACCTTCATCCATGACTTTTCCGATATTAGAGCCTCTGGAGCGCCTTGTGTTCCATACTCCAAGGCAAAAGGATGATCATCATCTGATGGCTCATTCTCATCATATATAGATGAAAGCGACTTGAAAAAGTCCTGTCTTGGAAGTGGAGTGAAGGATTCTTTATTTTTCTCGAACTTCGACAATTTCAGCATTTTTGTCGATGAGTTTTCAGCGCTGTTGAGGGCTCGACGACAATGACGTCGAAGATTTACCCGATAAGGACATTGAATCGTTTGTTGTTGAAGGTGTCGAAGATTTTGGCTTCGACAGAGCAGGTTCTCGACTCGAAAGGACCTTCGAAGGTTCTCAAGGATTTTTATCATGGACACCCAGGTTTGAGGGCACACAGGGCTTGTCCTTTGCCTTTTCCTTGTCCGGTTTTTCCTAGAAAGTGGCATGGTTCCTACTTTTTCTGTTTTGAGGGGGTCAGGCCGCATTCTCGAAAACCTGGAGCATTTTTTGTCTGAATCTCTCCCATTCAACTGGCAAGGCTGATTTTGTTGAGCTAGTTACCCTTTCTGGGGAGGAACTCATTGAAGAGGACAGCGACGTGTGACGCCTTTTCTTCATTCGTCATGAAGACAAAGATTAGTGGTGAGATCCACTCCTAGATCGAGATCTTTTAGCTTTCTACCAACGAGGAGAGTCGCTCATCAGAGGTTTGCTTTTTTGATGAAGTCATCAAAGGGGATTTATGTGCCCTACCTGCAGCTAACTTCTTCAGGGCTTTCACTGTCATCGAAAGGCAGTATCCACACATTCCGATGTCTTATGACCGGATCCCAAACATCACAGACACACCCGATGGAGGTCCATAAGGGACATCTTCGCCTCGCAGTTGTGGCCTTTTTTGTTTTTTAGAAATTAAATTTTATTGGCATTTTGTATATAACAATAAATGCTTTGAATGCTTGGCTGTTCTACTCCCCCCACTTTAAATCCCATCTCATAGGGTTACATCAGTGACTTAGTCTGTGGGCAGGTGTTCATGTTTGCGGATCAAGCAGCATCCAAATGTTCCTTCCTCTACCCCTGAAGCCATTTCCACCATACCCTACCCCCGTAGTCCCACAACACCTTGTACCTTCCCTCTTACCCCCATGTAGCCAGCTACCTCCGTAAGGCTCCCCTCCACCATGACAACCTTCCTCCCAGCGGACAGCCTCAGGGGCATCTAGTTGGATTCACCATCATCCCATCATCCTGCCGTACTTCATCCGGAGTTGTCCCCTTGTGGTCCCTCTCTGAACCGAAAGATCTGGGACTGTGGAGCCCCATGCCATCCGGCTTTGAAGCCTAAGCCATCTTGGCCCGTCGCCTCTCCGCCACTTTTCAGCGCCCATATTTCCAGAAAAAGGACACCAACTGGCTCTCCATGTTAGTACAGAACTTGTCAATCAAATGTGTAAGGTATTCCATATCGTATATGGCTCGCACTTTCACCACCCAATCCCTTTCAGCTGGCATCCTTGAACTTTTTCACATCTGGGCAAGGCAGCATCTGGCCGCCACCAACATTACCCTTACCATGTGCCCATCCTCACACTCGTCTGCCTCCAACATCACCCCAAAGAGAATCCGCCACAGAGAAAGCTCCCTATTAATCCTGTCAACCCCTTTGATCCACAACAGGATTTCCATGGTATATTTCTAGAGTTTCAAGGGTCCACAACTTTAAAAGACACACTGTTACAATTCCAAGATAATTCTCATAGACATCAATTAATTACACCTTTTAATTAAAAATCATCATTTAGCAATAAGACCTTTTGGAGGTAATTCTATTTAGGAGTGTGATGTTTGGGTTATGTTTTTTATTATAAAAATTGTACAAAAATTCCTTAATGAGATTTCAGGAATCACTTCCTTCCCCAAAGCAAGATGGAGGTTAGTCCTGCAGCAGTGATTGGAGTAAACAATTGATGAGGTAGTTTGGAATGTTGATCAGAGTTCTAAACTGCCTTTCATTTTAGTAGCCATAGTGGCAGGTTGCAGTTTCCTTGGCTCCAGTGACTTATTTTTAAGTATATTTAATCCTTAGTAATCCTTTAAGAAAATTTTAGAAATTAATGGACAATTTTAATGAAGCTATCCGGGAATCTGTGAATTACTGAACAGATGAAGCAAGCTAAGTCATTTAAACTACAAAGTTTTACATCGAGAAATTTATATTCGAAGTTATCGCTATAAAAGATAAAGACTGTGTGATATCTACGTTAACCTTTATTGATTTTTGGTTTTAAGAAAATTGTTCTGAGTTTATTTTTGAATTTCCATTGTTGCGCATATTTTTGAATCAAAGTTTACTGCGCGCGTGTAATATTACTAACAATGCGCGCGTAATTCTTCTTTAGCGGTTTGCTTGTTAGTTTGTTTATTTTGACATTCGCTCGTTTTCAGTTCTACCGCGAGCGTTTATTTTTTGTTTAGTAATACGCAGTGCATGGTTTAGAAGTTAGAGTAAGGAACCCTGCATACGTCTCTGTGCGCGTTATTACGTCGTGACGCTTTTCCAGAAAGTGATCGTAATCACAGGACAATTGCATTGCGTATGTGAAGCGTCGTGACGTTTCTTCAGGAAGCGATCGTTCCTTCAGGACAACTGTGTACGTGAAGCGTCGTGTCGTCTGAATCCTTCTGGAAACGAACTGTTCACGGTAATCGTTTCACTTGAGTCGATCTGTTAAGGAGTCTACAATTTTTCATCAGATGGACATTTCGAGGGTTACTAACTCAACTTATGCAATAAACTCTTTTCAGAATCAATAAATACTAGGATTAGTATTTATGGAGAAGTTATTTTTTATGTAAAATATTTTTTGTATAAATAAGGTTGAATTCACATAATTCAGCTACATACAAGTCAAGACATTTCCTAAGAAATCCTTCCACAGTAAAAGAATGCAGAGACTTTGATTACCGAATTCAATATTTCAATATTACAAACTGAATAAGCCTATAGGCATCAGAGCATAGGCTACAGGTATTTAAAGAGAAGGGTGGTATTATAGTAATAATATTAGTAATGTGGATTTATAATTAATATATATATATATATATATATATATATATATATATATATATATATATATATAGAAAAACACATATAAATGGAGGGTTGAAACCACCTTCTTACAAAAATACTTCGTTTTTATTCATTATAAAAACAAGCGACCAACTGTGCAAAATATGCAATAAAGGGTAGGTATACATCAAAACCTTCCCATGGCATACAGGTTTAAACAACACTCACCCCCCAGGGTGGAAAATCGCCACGCGTTCCGCCTGGATGTACCAGGCTTCCTCAGGCTGATCAAACTCCACATCCGTGTAAACACAACCCATTTAAAACTTAAGGAAAGCAACTCGAGCGAGCAGCTCCTCCCCCCTCTCATTGTCTCTGATCACGTGATCGCTAAATACCGCATTGAATCTTACATCAAGCGGGCCACCATAGTAGAATGACTATATAGTCATTGTGTTCACTATGAACACAATACAATGGCCATAAAATATGTGCCATCTTAGTATGCGAGTAAAGGGACAGAAAACTCCTCGCTCCACGTTGCATTTCCCTAATTAAAATTATGAATTTCTTTAAACATTTACTTGTGTTTGATTGCGCTAGTGCACCTTTCTATACCATGGGTAAACTTTATCAACCTTGACAAGAGTTTAACCCATTACGTCCCTGGGTTTGTGTTGCTCTGAAAGCCAAAGACGGCACAACAACAAACTCTTAAAACACCAGAGCTCTCCTATATAGATGTGGGACATAGTGCCCTCTAGTGGAGAAGAACTATATCTCTTTTAGTACAATCTTATGTATAAGGCTTTCATATGCTCAGAATAATTTCCATTGCAATTGTATTTATCTATGAAAGTGCATATCCATTAAGATGTTCGGTCTGATTAATATAAGAGACATGTATTTACCACCGTAGTTATAGTTGCTAGACGTGACTAATACATACTAAAAGGGAAATATTCTCTTAATGATCCTATACAGCAAGTCACAATATATTTACAGAAGCTATTCAAAGTGCAAGTGCTCAAAGTATTCAAACTCAAACATCACATTAGATGATCAAATACTGATGTAATGAATCTTAAATTGCAATATAGTACTGCAATAGCAGCACCACATTGCTCACTAAAATAGGTAATTCCCTCTTGTCCACAACAACATTAATGGGGGGATATACCAAACTAGCTAACCAGGGTCCTGTTGTTGCATACATTTACATAGACATCCATCCAATCTACTGGAGAAATACAAACATCTCTGAATCAGTGTTGAGTCCATTAGGCCTTAAGGTGTCAAATTTACAGATTAGGGTTGCCTCTAATTGCCTAAGTTTCAATTCTCGGTTACCCAGTCTTCTGTGTTGTGGGACATGGGCAAGACCAACAAATGACATTTCCTCCACATTACCACCATGTTTCTCTATGAAGTGTCCTGTCAGAGGATTGGTAGTATCTCCATTCTTAATGGCTCTGTAATGTTGGAGAATCCTGAGCTTAAGCATACCTATTGTTGATCCAATATAATGAAGACCACAGGTGCAGGTAATGGCATATACTATAAACTTAGTCAAACATGTGATTCTATGTTTGTATCTCCATGATAAACCATTGGAGCTGACAAATGGAGTTTTAGATACAAAGCTGCACATTTTGCAGTTCGCGCATTTACGAAAACCTCCCAAATCCTGTTTCAAAAAATGGCCTGACTTGGTAACTTCTGTGACCACCATACTAGGTGACAGTATATTTTTAAGAGTTGGCGCTTTACGATATGTCACATTGGGAGCTTTATCTAATACCTTCTCAAGATCAGGATCTGTCAGGAGCACATTCCAATGTTTCTTCATAATTCGTTTAACATTAGTAGCTTGATGATTATACCCTGTTATAAATCTAATCTTCTCCGGTTTTTTGCTAATTTGGACTCCAAACAATTCCGTTCTTTTCGGAACTTCTGCTTTCTTAAAGCAGTTTGTAATTACATGTTTCTTGTACCCTCGTTTGACAAACCTTTTACCAATCTGCTTAGCTTCTGTCTGATAATCTAATTCTTTACTACATGCCCTTTTTGCCCTCAGGAACTCTCCATAGGGGATTGAGTTAATTAATGGGGTAGGGTGGTGACTCTTGGCATGCAGAGTGGAATTCGAACTTGTTTCTTTTCTAAATAACTTAGATGTTAAGCAGTTGTTCTCCACTGTAAATAACACATCCAGAAAGATCAGTTCTTTTTTGCTATGTACACATGTCAATTCCAAATTCAGATTGTTAATGTTAAGAATATGGACATAGTTATGTAACTGAGTCTCGGTACCATCCCATATAATAAACAGGTCGTCTATATATCGGTACCAGACAACTATGTGTTTAGTAAATTCTTCCATCTCTTCTCTCCAAGCTATCTGTGTCTCCCACCATCCCAAATAAAGATTAGCGTAAGTGGGGGCCATACATGACCCCATAGCTGTACCCTGAGTTTGTTTATAAATCGAAGTACCATGTAAGAAATAATTATGCTCCAAGCAAAACTGAAGCATTTCCAACAGCATTTTGTTGTGTTGTCGATGACTAATGGATCTAAATTCTAAATAGAATTTACAAGCTTCAATGCCCGCTTTGTGTATAATAGATGTGTATAACGAGACAACATCAAGGGAAACCAAAATATATTGTGGTTCCCAATAGACATTGTCTACTTTAGTCAACAGGTCAGAAGTATCTCGTATATATGAACTAAGACTGGTAACAAATGGTTGTAGGAAGTGATCTAGGAATTTGGAACTATTTTCTAGAAGGCTCCCTATAGAAGAAACTATAGGGCGACCAGGTGGATTGGTTAAACTCTTGTGTATCTTCGGATTAAAGTAAATTAATGGGGTAACTGGAAATGGATTTTTTAGAAACCAGTATTCCTCATCACTGATCAATTCCAGATCACACCACTTGCGTAACATTGAATAATATAATAAGTTGGTGCTCAATAATACACTGTTTTCTACCAGTGTATAATTGCTAGTGACACTCAATTGCCTCTTTGCTTCCATATTGTATTGATCACTGTCCAAAATCACTATACTACCCCCTTTATCCGAGGGACGTATTACTATGGTGTGATCGTCTCTTAAGTTCTCTAATGCCTTGTATTGCCGGTAGTGGAGATTTCTAGATGATGGGGATATCTTCATCGGCAGTTGCTTGAGATCTTTCATGACCAAACTTTCAAAAGTGTCAATCGGGCCACAGATGATGTTGGGGCAAAAAATAGATTTAGGTTTGAACTTGCTAGGGCAAGTGATATCTGTGGGTATACCAAATTCTCTTTCCAATGTTATATCATCCAATGTTGACGCCAACTCCCATTCTGACTCAGATTGTGATCCCATTTTCGCAAGACATACTAGGCTTGTCATATCTTTGTCCGTGAGGGGAGATATCTCTCTACTGATTGTGTCTCTATTTTTTGTTCCTTCGCTGACCTTTGTTGCATAGAACTTAGTAAGTTTTAATTTTCTCAGGAATTTGAAGAGATCCACCCTCGTAGATGTATAGTCATAGGGGTGTGTAGGGCTGAAGGATAGGCCTAGGGATAATACCGAGTTCTCATCTTGTGTAAGTCTTCTAGAGGATATGTTGAAAATCTTTAATTGTAGGTTTTCCTGCCTCTCGGTCTCCCCCTTGGATTGTTGCCAGATCGTGTAGTCATGTTTGGTGCATTGCTTATGCTGGCATCCTCGCCTCGTCCTCTTTTTCCTATTCTTCCGGCTGCACCTCTTCCTTGTCCGGAGTATTGGCCCTTTCCCCTCTTGTCTGTCCTGCTGTCCAGATGCAGTAATTTGAATTCCTCTAAAAAATTTAACCTTTTTGAGGTGGCTCCATCTGTATCCGAGGACTCTACTTCTGAACTACTAGGTTCTACTGACATTACAGCCGACGGTTGAACATTTGTTGCTATTTGTTCAAGTCTTTGTCTAATCGGGGCATCGAAACGTTTAGCGAATGTGTATATTCTGCCATGTTCATAATCCAAACGATCTCTTTTGAATTTCTGTTGTTTTCTAATTCTTATTTCACCTTCGTATCTTTCAAGGTTTTCATCCACTCTTGGCATACGTTTCTTACATTCGTCCCCATCTTCAGAGGCAAACAGTTGTTCTTCCATTTCCTCAATGTCCTTTATCAGCTTGACTCTGTCAGTTTTAGCATATTTGATAAGGCTCTCAATCATTTTGAATGAACATTCATTGGTGTGTTCTGTCCATTCCTCTATTAGTTTGGGATCAATGTCCTCGAACGTGGGGATAGTTAAAATTCTTAAACCCCTTGGGATGCGTCGGACTTCCAAATACGTTTGTAGCGTCATCGCTTCCCACCATTTTGAAATTTCCTTTTTCTTTATTTTTTCCAATTTGTCTAGTTTCTGCTGTATAGTTAGGCTTGCTGGTAAGCTCCCTTCCGCCACGTCTGCTGTGGCTGCTTTGTCATGTTTAAAAAGAATTTGTGCAGCGGCTCGTCTTTTTGCTTCAACCTGATCTGCCATCTTGGTTGGTTTGCAAGAAAGGTGCTGTTAAAAAAGCAGAAAACTGAGCAAGTGGGAGCTGAAAAAAATCACTCTCCTCTCCATACACTCTCACTCCACTCCACGCGGCTGAGGTGCGCTCAGTCGGTCTCCCCAGTTCCAGATTAAATGTCTCCAAACCCTATGTTTCCTCTCCATAAATCTGGAATTTCATTCAAGAAAAACAGGGGGCTACACCATGGCCAGATGAAATGTTAAATGAATTTTTTCATTTTCAAAGACTCCGTGTCTTTAGCCATAGGAGGCGGCATCTAATGGCTATATATGTAAAAACAAAGTAGCCAAATTTAGTGCACTGCCTAACTCGTAGCTGGTGCTAGGAAAAGAAGCTTTGACTGAGCTCCTTAATGTATAGAAAAACACATATAAATGGAGGGTTGTAACACTGCAAAAAACCCCACAAAATATGTCAGAAGTATTCCCAGCACTCAAGACCAAACCACCTTCTTACAAAAATACTTCGTTTTTATTCATTATAAAAACAAGCGACCAACTGTGCAAAATATGCAATAAAGGGTAGGTATACATCAAAACCTTCCCATGGCATACAGGTTTAAACAACACTCACCCCCCAGGGTGGAAAATCGCCACGCGTTCCGCCTGGATGTACCAGGCTTCCTCAGGCTGATCAAACTCCACATCCGTGTAAACACAACCCATTTAAAACTTAAGGAAAGCAACTCGAGCGAGCAGCTCCTCCCCCCTCTCATTGTCTCTGATCACGTGATCGCTAAATACCGCATTGAAACTTACATCAAGCGGGCCACCATAGTAGAATGACTATATAGTCATTGTGTTCACTATGAACACAATACAATGGCCATAAAATATGTGCCATCTTAGTATGCGAGTAAAGGGACAGAAAACTCCTCGCTCCACGTTGCATTTCCCTAATTAAAATTA
This sequence comes from Ambystoma mexicanum, assembly GCF_040938575.1. NCBI lineage: Eukaryota > Metazoa > Chordata > Amphibia > Caudata > Ambystomatidae > Ambystoma > Ambystoma mexicanum. The sequence goes on from NC_090937.1 coordinate 1,416,380,582, forward strand.
TGAATTTCTTTAAACATTTACTTGTGTTTGATTGCGCTAGTGCACCTTTCTATACCATGGGTAAACTTTATCAACCTTGACAAGAGTTTAATGTATAGAAAAACACATATAAATGGAGGGTTGTAACACTGCAAAAAACCCCACAAAATATGTCAGAAGTATTCCCAGCACTCAAGACCAAACCACCTTCTTACAAAAATACTTCGTTTTTATTCATTATAAAAACAAGCGACCAACTGTGCAAAATATGCAATAAAGGGTAGGTATACATCAAAACCTTCCCATGGCATACAGGTTTAAACAACACTCACCCCCCAGGGTGGAAAATCGCCACGCGTTCCGCCTGGATGTACCAGGCTTCCTCAGGCTGATCAAACTCCACATCCGTGTAAACACAACCCATTTAAAACTTAAGGAAAGCAACTCGAGCGAGCAGCTCCTCCCCCCTCTCATTGTCTCTGATCACGTGATTGCTAAATACCGCATTGAAACTTACATCAAGCGGGCCACCATAGTAGAATGACTATATAGTCATTGTGTTCACTATGTCCCACATCTATATAGGAGAGCTCTGGTGTTTTAAGAGTTTGTTGTTGTGCCGTCTTTGGCTTTCAGAGCAACACAAACCCAGGGACGTAATGGGTTAAACTCTTGTCAAGGTTGATAAAGTTTACCCATGGTATAGAAAGGTGCACTAGCGCAATCAAACACAAGTAAATGTTTAAAGAAATTCATAATTTTAATTAGGGAAATGCAACGTGGAGCGAGGAGTTTTCTGTCCCTTTACTCGCATACTAAGATGGCACATATTTTATGGCCATTGTATTGTGTTCATAGTGAACACAATGACTATATAGTCATTCTACTATGGTGGCCCGCTTGATGTAAGTTTCAATGCGGTATTTAGCGATCACGTGATCAGAGACAATGAGAGGGGGGAGGAGCTGCTCGCTCGAGTTGCTTTCCTTAAGTTTTAAATGGGTTGTGTTTACACGGATGTGGAGTTTGATCAGCCTGAGGAAGCCTGGTACATCCAGGCGGAACGCGTGGCGATTTTCCACCCTGGGGGGGTGAGTGTTGTTTAAACCTGTATGCCATGGGAAGGTTTTGATGTATACCTACCCTTTATTGCATATTTTGCACAGTTGGTCGCTTGTTTTTATAATGAATAAAAACGAAGTATTTTTGTAAGAAGGTGGTTTGGTCTTGAGTGCTGGGAATACTTCTGACATATTTTGTGGGGTTTTTTGCAGTGTTACAACCCTCCATTTATATGTGTTTTTCTATACATTAAGGAGCTCAGTCAAAGCTTCTTTTCCTAGCACCAGCTACGAGTTAGGCAGTGCACTAAATTTGGCTACTTTGTTTTTACATATATATATATATATATATATATATATATATTTGTCTCTTAGATTTCACAGACACTGAGACCTGAAGCGTCTACCAACTCCAGAGAACTCCAGTGCCAGCCAGTGAAGATCTGTTTTTTGTTGTTTTATCCTCCATTCCCCTTTCCCCTTGGGTTTGCCAGCTAGGTAGTTTTATCTTGTAGGACTGTTTGGCGGGCAGACTTGGGGGGTCTGTTGGGCCAGCATCACTCCTGAAGGAAGATACAAGACTGGACCTGACACTCCAGTACGCTTGCACCCTTCCGCAGCCCCACCACTTGTGACCATAGTCCCCTTTAGCCTCCCCACATTTCCAAAAGTGTGAGTCGTATCCCATGCACATCTTTGCTAGTACAGCCGGAGGGTAATGTCACCTGTGTAGGACCTTTACAGCTTGGTGTCTATACTGCAAGGACGCTGCAGACTTTGCCACTCTTCTGGTTGTGGCCTTTTTTAAACCCCGATCTTGGGAGTCGACGATGCCGTCGAAGATGCCATAGTTTACTCGAGAGGTTTCTCAAAGGAAATGAAGCGCGCCGATCTTCCGAAGCGATAGCTCTCACGGAAAAACAGAACTGAAGCTAACGGTCACTGCGTGCTCTTTATGTACCATTGGTGACGTCGACATCGGGACGGAGGCCCTCAAGAGACATCGAGTCGACCGGCATAGACGTGCAGCGCCCCCTGCTGCCATTTTTTCCAGATCAGCAAAAGCTGGATATGGATATATCAAAAGATGGGGAATACGTGGGAGGACATAATCCATTTGAAAGATGTATTCCTTTTAGGACCCAGGGCAGGGGAGCGGATCGTGGGATGAATCGTCTGATCCATGCCCTTTTCCGAGCAACCTGATGGCTGCTTCCCCTGCCCCACCATCTTCCCCCCACCCTCCCTTCCCTTCTTATATTGAATCCCTCTAGTCCCACTTACCTGATTACCTCTGCTCTGTTGTCTCTGCTGGCCACCATGGGAATGGAAGAGGGGCTCTGTAAGGAGCCCCACCTTCCTGATTCATGGCAGCCACCTGTAGTGAGTATTGTGTTTCAATGAACCAGACGCCACTAGGCGTCCTGTTAATTCAAACAAAATACTTTGCTCATAGCACCCCATGTTACTGGATTGGCAACCCGGGGCGCTATTAGCAATAATCACTCATTCCATGGGCTGGAACGGGTGGTAACGGCACCAGGGACCCTTGTTAAAGGCCCAAGCGAACGGATGATTATTGCTATATTAGGCCATGGAAAACCTGAGAGCTCTGTTCATCTGTCTTCTCCCTTCCGCTTACCTTTGCACTTAACTGATCTGGAATGTTCCAAGGCAGAGAACGATCTGAGCTCCCCTCTTCTGATTAGGGCGCTAACAAGCAATTGTGTTCACATTGGCACCTTACAAAACACCAACACATAAATAGCGATGTGCAAATTGCCCTACTGTGAAGTCCCTTGCATAATAATATGTGAGCTCTTGTAAAAAGGCAAAGTAAGGGATCTTTTTGTGGAAAAATCATATCATTCTCCTACTGAGGTAAACATAAGGAAAAAGGCATCAGACACACTATGTAACACTTTAGCTCCTAAAAAAGACAAACCACTAGCACATACCAACTCCTGGTTTACCCAGGACCTCTCTGAACTCAGAGCAAAAAAGAGACAATCTGAAATTTCTTGGAGAAACTTGCCCTCCGAAACCCTTAAAACAAGAATTCTTGATCGTATCCAAACAATATAAAAATGCAATTATCCAAGCCAAAGCCAATACATTCAATTCCAGAATTGTCAATGCGACCTCTAACACCAGAGAATTATTCTCCATCCTCAAAGAACTGGAGGCTCCAGTCTCCCCGCCATCCTCGCTATCCAAAGATCACGCAGGGTGCGACAGCATCCAGAGCGCTATGTTAAATAAAATCAGCTTACTCCAAAACAAAATCATTGCAAAACAAAAACACCCTGAACAACTCCAAACAACCCACCTTGACCAACACCGGCCCGAGGCCACCCACTCTGCCCTACCCAACACCCCACCGCTATTCATATTCAACATCATCTCCAACCAAGACACCCTAAACATCCTGAAAAGCCTTAAGCCATCTAAACGCAAAAACGACATATGCCCAGGCCCCTTGATCAAAGACTGCACCCCTTTTATCACAGCAGTCATAAATTCCTTCTTCACCTCAAGTGTGGTACCCACGAGCCTCAAAGAAGCACGAGTCTTACCGCTCCTAAAAAAAAAACAACCCTTGATCCAACATCCCCCAATAACTACCGCCCCATCACGACCGACTCCTTCCTGTTAAAAATACTTGACAGAGCAGCATACATCCAAATACAGCAAAACTTAGAAACAAACCAGATACTCAGTATCCGCCAATCAGGTTTCCGTCCCAGGCATGGAACCGAATCTGCCCTCCTTGATTTAGAAAATCAGATGGACGATATTATGGATAAGGTAAACTTGCCCTCTTGCTGCTACTAGACCTGTCAGCAGTGTTTGATTTAGTTGAAACAGCATACTCTGCCGACACCTTAACTAAGCAGCTTCCTTCTCACCAGAAGCAACAGCATAGATAGCCTCCTTCCAAGAAGTTAGAAGAATGAAAGTCTTCTCTGAGAATGCTAGCGCTACACCTTCACCAATCAACTGCAGGGTCTCCCAAGGCTCTTGTGTCTCGCCAATGCTTTATAACATATTCACGAAGCCCCTCTTCAATCTCCTTGACTCCCTTGACATTGCATGTACAAATTACGCAGTTGATACCCAAATTCTCCTCCCCCTCACCGGCCCCTATTCATAAGATGCTGCTACACTAAACTCAACCTTCACCATCATTCAAGCATTGATGGCCTCCCACGGCCTCTGCTTGAATGATGACAAAACAGAATTCCTTATCATAGGACAACAAACAGCTCTGAACAAACTGAACCCTGAATACTCCACTTTCATCATCAATAGCATCCCTATCGGAGTCTCACCCTCAGTAAAAACCCTGGGAGTCTATTTAAATGCATCGCTTACACTAACCTTACACTCACCAGACAAGTCAACACCATCGCCTCTTCAGCTGCATACACCACAAAACTTAACACCTAATGACCCTTCATTTCGCCAGATAGCTGCATGCCGATCACTCACGCCGTGGTTGGCGCTAGACTAGACTGTTGTAATGCTCTATTCGCCGGCACCTCATCCCACAATCTAAAAAATCAGCAAGTCTTACAAAATAATGCCTTAAGACCTGCCCTCAACCTCCCCAAAACCCTCCCATGCACGAAAGAATTCTCTTCAAGACCCTAACCATTACACAGAGATGCATTTCGAAGTCAGTGCCACCATACCTGTGTCAAAGATGTTCCAAACCGCAATCACCCAGGCCACTCAGAACACCCTATGCACAAAGGCTAGTGCAACCCGCCTTCAAACGTGCCAAAGCGGGTGGCTCAAGCTTCCCTGTCATTGCAGCCTAGCAATGGAACTCCCTCCCACTCAATCTCAGATCACAAGGCTCATACTGGGCTTTCCGTAAAGGCCTCAAAACCTGGCTCTTCGATTAACTTTGTATGTCCTTGGCCTCCTTCCATTACCGGACCCTTGCAGCAATATGTATGCACAGTTTATACTTCATATGACTATATGCAATAATGTCATCAATGCATCTATGTAACCTGTAACAGCCTTCTGGGCCTAAGTGGCCTCATGTAACCTGTTCTCCACAGCACCGTGATGCCTGAGGGCTTGCGTACGCTATACAATTGCAATGAATAAAAGATGGCATCATTAGAAGGCTGTAACCAAACTAATGAGCAGTAGAGAAATGGTGGGTGTTTGCAAGGAGTTGCCTTCTTAGGTCTCTGGAGAGTATATTTAGGTAGATCAGTCACAAGGGAATTGCCTTAATCCAAAGTGTAGATGAGGACTGTTGTAACAACAGAAATCCGTTTCATGTGATAACGTCGCCTAGGAAAAAGACGCCTGGTAGGTAACTTTTTTCCTGCGCCCCCTAAAAGCCTTCCCCCACATATTCTAGCATGGGTATTATTTACTATTATATACTCCCGTCCTAGAATATTTGGGGAAAGTGCCTGAATTTCTTGGGTTTGCACATATGGTGAAATGTCACCCCCTGGTGACCTTTTCCCAGGCGAATTTATCACTGCAAATCCCAAAAACCCAGTATTGCAAGTATAATAGGAACAATTGAGTATAAGAAAAGCTGTTGCCCCTGAGGGCACAGCAATTTCCTACTGAGCGGTCACCAAAAACATTTAGGTTCATTACTCTTGCTGAGTTCACCAAATGGACGAAGGACAGAAAAGGGGTCTATATTATGTGACAGAAGAAAAACTAGTCGAATCATAGAGCCTCAATTCCAAACCCACAGAATCCCACTCACACAAGCTCTTGAATGAGTAAAGGCAATTCAATTGTTTGACGAGACCCTTGGAGTCGAGTCACAGGCTGCAGCGGCATACTCGCGTACGGCATACTCTTAAAGACAGAGGGCCTCATTACACGGTAGGCGGTGGACCAAGGTGCTAATAGCTAATAGCTAATAGCACCTTGGTCCATGCCGGTAAAATACCGGCACCGCCTTGGTGGAAAGGGGAATTACCGTCCTATCCCAAGGTTGGTGGGGCGGTAATTCCCCCTTCCACCATTGCCCTTCCCCATTCCCATTTTTGCCCCATAGGGCATAATGGGAATGGGGAAGGTGCTAATTACGGTACCGCAAATTTGCGGTGCCGTAATTAGCACCAAGGTCCCTTAGCGGGTTGGTTTTTAACACCTTGTTACAGTACCAACCCGCTAAGGGACCTCGTAGTAAGGCGGTAAGGGTTAACGGTCACCGGTACCATTACCGGTGACCGTTAACCCTTACCGCCTTCCGTGTAATGAGGCCCAGAGAAGTACAGAAGTTAAGCGTCTAAGAAGTAATTGACAAACAAGTGAAACACAGCATCACAATAAAACTCCTGAGGTTGCTGAATGAAAAGGAAAGCTGCCGCCAAGGGGAGCTAGCGAAATAGGAGCAAAAGTACAAAAAGAGAATAAAGGAAATGAAAGAAATCAGAACTAAGAACGTGAGCCAAAATTAAGTATGGGTCAGAGAGGGAGAGAGAGGGAGCCCATAGATACTAAAGTATTAGAAGGGGCGAGAGAAGTGCCCGGATACTTAAGAAATTAATCTCAACTGCCAAATGAAAGAAGAGGCTGAGGGCAGCAATGAGGGGTGACTGGTTGCGTGACCTGAAATGGGTGGACCATGCAGTGTAAAACTGCGCCTAGACCAGGAAGCCCTAATATGTATGAAGAAAAGCCATAAGGCCCAACATTGTGCCAGGGATAAAGAGCCACTGGTTGTGCGACCTGTTTTAGGTGGACCGTGCGGTCTAAAACTGCACCACGCCCAGGAGTGGGCCACAACGAAAGAGTTTTAAGGTGAGAAGAACCTGTGAACTTTGTTTTGTGAGCAAGAAATGTATTAAGCTTGGGGAAGGGAACCTTGAGCCTTGAGTGAATACAACAAGACTGTTTCTTGTGAACTTTTGACAAATGGATATTTCATGAACTGGTAACTGAGGTTTGGGGAAGGGCGCCTGAACTTCTTAAGAACTTTTGTGTTGAACTGAACTTTTGCCGTGGAACCTCGTGTGTATTAAAACCAGAGACTGGTATCCGGACATGGGAAAGGGAGCTAGCCAATGCTCCGAATCAAAGGGAGCATCGTGAGCGGGCAGTCCCTTTTCTTGCGGCCAGAGACTGCTCGTTACCCTGGCTAGGAGAGCCAGCCCAGTGCTGTCCAAGGGGCAGGTGGAAGAGCCTTGCCTTCAACGAAGAATGACGAGAACGCCAGGAACTTTATGTTATTCACTTCTTCAGTTGAACCATCCCTTCCTATAGTTTCCTTTTAGTTGTGAGGGCAAGCATAGGTATGGACACATCCAGACTTTTTGATTGGGGCACACTGACTTTGACGAACTTTGATTTATTCAGGCCGGGCAATCCCGCCATAGCGATAGGGCCAGATAGGCATTTCACCCATCCTGATTCATTGAATAAAGGTTTTGAAAGCATCACCTGTGTCTGTGTCTCTCTTGATAACATGTCTGTCTTACAAAATGTACCGGCCATAACTGACTCTGAGGCAGATCACGTGGAGCTAAGCTTTCAGGAATTATGAAGGTTCCCAAGGCCAACTGTACAATCTGGTAGCCTCTGCTGCAACTTTAATGAGTGAGCCATCTGTATTGTTGAAAACTAGAACCGGCTTGTGATATTGGCACATTTAAAAAGTATAGTGGTCTTCTGAGTGCTCTGAAGGATCCCACGCCCAAAGAACAAACTGGGAACCTCTGTGACAGCGGTCACTGAGCAGGCCATTTAAATCACTGGGAACCTGGGCCGACTGGTGATATTGGGGTACTCATGTTAACACTAGTGTCCTGAACCGCATTTCAGAACGTGCCACCATAAGAAGGCATCTCGGCTGGAAAGAACAGCAAAAGGAACCTCGGGGGGCCGGTGGAGCACGGTAGGCCAGGAGTACCAACCAGCCTTAAAATAATGCCTAAATCTGGGGCTGAGGACAAAGTGGGAAATCTCAAATCATTATTAGGCATGCAAGACAAAGTGTCAAGATTCTGAAGTAATAGGATCCTGCAGGAGTGAAGCTGGCCCACCTAGCCCCCAAAGCCTGCCTGCTCAACAATCCTGATATAATAAAACTATTGGCCAGGCAAACCCAAGGGGAAAGGGGAATGGATAACAAAACAAAGACAAGAACTCCCACTGCAGGTACTTCAGACTGTCTTCACTGGAAGGGTTTTTTGGATCAGTGGTGTTCCTAAAGGAAAACACAGCCTTAAGTAAAATAGTTTTAAAATTATGTATTGACTATTCTATATTACTATAATATGTCTCTAGTTACCTGTTGCCTAAGCTTGCATAGCCCTTAGGCTGCTTCAGTAAGAAATGTTGCTGCTTTTGGTGCGGTATATGAAGTTCCTCTTTCTTTTCTCTCTACATACAGCTTATCACTCTCTAAAAACAGATAATAGGAATACCCTTTAATGTAGTTATTACTAAGCCTTTTAATATTTCCTTAAGTGTATTTTTCTAAATAATATATTTATTAAAAATGTTAATACCTTGGATAACTTCCTGATGAAGTTCTAATATTCTGCTGCCAGTACTGGATTTTCGAAAATGTATTCTCTTAAAAATTCTCCTTCAACAAAAGGCTTTAGTACAAAAAACTCTTGTTCATAACATTACTGACTAGCCTTGAATCCAAAAGCAATTTGTCCAAACGAAAGTCTTTTCTTTTCTTAGAGTCCGTTACGAAGTGCGACACAGAGGAAAAGAAAATAATTCATCTCAAAATGGCCGCGACGTAGTAGGGTCCTTTTCTCTAACCCCGCGCATAGAATTAAATATACGCTCCGGCTCTGAACGATAGCGTGAAACAAAATTACAAAACGTTTGAAAGGTTAAAATAAGGTTAATCAAGATTATACACGCAGCGAAAAACAATCCGCACGCCTAGTTAGTATTAGTTGGTCTTTAAAAATCTAATTAAAAATAAAATGTACTACTTTGTCTTGAATCTTCAACTACTCTGGTTTGACCAAGTATAATAAAATTACTTGACTTAAAAAATACCATGAATGAACTTGTAAAGTCTTAAGTTTAAATGTCTTTTGAGCAACATCCAATAACTTTCTACATTTAACAACGGAATTGCACTTAGCTTAGTTCTTGTTCTTCAATTGGTTCCTCTGTTCAACAAACTGGTTCAACTGGAAGACTCTGATGGTTGATTTCAGCAACTTCTTTCTTGACTGAGATTACTAAGGTAGAAATTGAACTAAAACAAAAATTCTACACCTAGTGAAAGTATACTATAGTTTTATTTTAACTGGAGCTAAAAAAATGTACGACCTACCCTAATGAATACTTTAATGAAAGGCAGTTTAGATTTGTAAGAAACATTCTAAGTGACATCACAATACTGCCTGCTGCAAACTAAACCAATCACTATTGGGATAGTGTTCCTCCATCTTGGCTTGGGGACATGTCATCTTTCTAATGAAAGTTAGTTAAGGAACACGAAAAAAAATGAACTTAACTAAAACAGAAAATATTCTAGTTTCAAAACAGAATGTATTTAATATTTTAGCCACCTGAAATAGTGTTTGCAATATCCTATTCTCCTAGGAACCTTGCTAATGTGAGGTACAGAATGTGAAAACCTGACACAAAGCGAAAGGCACTCAGGAGCTTTGCGCTGAGGTCCATTCTCCCCCCTCCTGGGACAACCCCCACACTTCCTGCATTCACTAAGGAGGACCATATGGAAATGCTTTCCACCCTGAAACAGGATCTCACAATGGAGATCAAGTCCACAAAAGAGACGCTGGTCAAAACTATTGCAGATCTCAACTCACACCTGCTGGGGCTGGAATCGTGGGCTAATGATGTTTAAAATATGCTATGTGAGCAGGCGCATGCCCAAGTGGAGCTAACAAACAGGGTGGTGGGCATTGAGGAGCAGCTAGAGGTGATCTGGGCCAAACAGGAGGAACTGGAAAACAGATTGCAGAGAAACAATGTCCGCATACGTGGTGTTTCTCAACACATACAGGAACAGGATCTGATAGAATATGTCTGTGATGTGAGAAACCTAAAGGTGTCTCCCTGACTAGTCACCGGGGATCTGTCATCCAGGTGGCATGGCTATCGCTACTGGATCCAGTTACTGCAGGTAGACCAGTGAGGGAGGATCACCTGGATGGGGGAGGGGGATCCTTGGGTAGAGGAAGTGGGACACCAATGGGTGAGATGTGGTATCCCCCTTCTTTCAACACCTTTTCCCCCTTCTACCACATCGGATATTCCAAAACACTGCTCCCCCCCCTTTTCTGACATGGACACTTTTGCAAACCACAAACAGAAGATTAACACCCGAGCCGTTTACCTAACATGTCCCAATACAAGGGTCAGGCATGGTCAGGCAATTTACCAGAATCACACAGACCTGATGGTCCTTTCCCTTCCAACAGGGATAAAAGGTGGAGCATGAAAGCACACTATGAGCAAGGCAGACCGCAGGACGAGATATCTATCCAGGCACAGCAGTTGAAGAGGAGAAAAAAGGCGGTGAATATTGAGAGGCTGACAAGGAGGGACACAACCTTGCCCTTTCCGAGCCAGACCCGCAAAACCTCTGCAGAAGGAATCTAAAAGACCGCTGACAACAGCTCAAGTGTGTTGCAGCAGATATCAACGTTACACGGAGCGTGCCTACACTGATTAGCAGGACTGAGGGAGGCACCTGCAACCGTGGTACCGGCCTTGACTCCAGATATTATGAAAAGCCAAGCGGTTCATCACAGCCGCTGAGTCGAGAGGAGAACCGATAACAAAACTGAAATGTGTTGAACGAAAGGCACAAGCACGAAATCTCAAATATCGTTGGGGCTTCCCATGTAAACGGCTATTTGAATATCAGAATCAAAGATACGCTATTAGCTCGGAGGAGGCGGCACCTGAGTTAATGGACACTACCCTGGACTTTGCCAGATTCTGAGATGGGGCAGGATTGGGGTGCTCCGACCTGATACTCCGGACTATTATATGCCTAGTGGTTGGTTCATTGTCCGGAGGTTACTTGTATTCTTCACAGGTTGATAGTTCTAATTCATGCTCTCATGCGGCATGGGTTGGCACAATCATGTTTTTTACTATTGCATGGTTTGGGGTGCAGAGGGGGGTAAACGGGGTGCCACAAGGGAAGGGCTGTTATAAGTTACTACGGAGGTATGGGAAATTGCTCGTAGTGTTTTGTTTCGACTCCACTGTTCATTGGAGGGCTATTCTTTATGTTTTGGTCATATAAAGGATCTTCTTTGTAGTCGCTATTAAACGAGTCTCCTTGACAGGGACTCACCTAGTTAAGGCACTGGCTCACCTGACGAGTTTTTCACCTGAAGTAGAGCATGATGGAATCCCCTGACCTTCCTTGCCTGACCCTGAATGTGTGGGGTCTTACCTCACCAGTAAAACGCAAGGCATTTTTACAAAGACTACATAGACTTTCCTCTCTGGATGTAGCCCTAGTCTTCTTACTAGAAACCTACCTGTACCCAAGAGCGTACTTCGCCACTAGTGGCCTTAAAAAACGGCAGGTCGCCGTCATGGTCCGCAGAGGCTTGCCTTGAGTTTGTTTAGGGTGTAGCAAGACAAAGAGGGGAGATTCTTGCTGTTCAGAACTCTCATGAGTGATCACAAGGTTACTTTAGCTTTCATATATGGCCTTAATGAAAAACAGGCAGAGTTCCTTGCAGGACTCTCAGATAACCTAGATGAATTTGTTGAAAGTGAAATTATCTTGTGGGGGCATTTCAATTGTGTCATAAACCCGGTCATAGATAAATCATTGGCCCCTACTCCCAATGGCAAGCGAAACCTCTACGCCATTAGAACATTATTGAGGGAACACGCGTTAATAGAGGAGTGGCACTTCTTCCACCCAGCGGAGAAGGATTATACCTTCTTCTCGGCTGTCCATAAAGGTTTCTCTAATGTAGATATGATTTTGGTCTCGAACATCCTCATTCCAGCAGTTACAGGGATAGACATTCCACTGAAGGCTCTCTCAGATCCCTCCCCTCTTAGGCTTGCACTAGACCTGGTCCAGACAGCCCTGAAAAGAACCCCTAGGAGTGTACATCATATCGCTTTAAAGCCATCCTAAATACAGATGCAAAACCTTACAGTAAAATATGACTACCAGATTTCTCCTGCCACAGATAATCAAAAGTGATCAAACTGGCTTCATTAAAAATAGAGGTGCCCACGATAATATCTGGAGGGTGGTGTATCTAATCGCCTTAGCCCCTCGAATCCCAGGCGGGATATCCCTCCTTTCCTCATATGTACACAGGGCCTTCAACAGCATGTCATGGGATTACTTAAAGGCATTTCTGCCTGCATATGGATTTGGCCCATCCTTCACTAGATTGATTATTGGCAAATTTCCAAATACCATGTACCAGAATTAAGGTTGACACTCTCAGCTCACCATTACTACCCCTGGGCAGGGGCATGGGGCAGGGTTGCCCCCTGTCCACCTTAGTCTTTGCATTAGCAATAGAACCTCTAGCACAGATGATACGCGGCCATTCCCACGAATCAGGGTCAATTTATGGAGGGACACACACACACACACACATAAAGTGCCACTATTGCCTGATGATATTATCTGCTTTCTTCAAAATCCTATATTTTCCCTTGCGGCACTCCTTGAACTGCTGGAGAGATTCGCCTTGATATCAGGTTTTCGCATTAACCATGGGAAGTCGGCGTGGCTGGCGAAAACCAAACCCCCTGAGGTTCAACACGCCCTGCAAACCGAATTCCCTTTTAGATGGGCAGGGCGAGAAATTACGTATTTAGGGGTTTGTATCACCAATACTTACAAGGCCCTCCTGGTGGCTAACATTCCTCCACTGTGTAAAGAAGCCAGGGATATGCCCCAGCTGTGGGAGATGCAGGAGATCTCATGGTTGGGACGAGTGGGTGCGGTCAAGATGACCTTACTTCCGAAACTCCTGTATATCTTCCAGGCCTTGCTAATTGCTATCGCGGAGCGGGTATTATTGGAAATGCAGAAGCCGGTGGGACGATTCATTTGGCAGGGCAAATCTCCAAGAATCCCTTGTAAATTACTTCTTTGGGCAGGGCCTAGGGGTCCCTTCGATTCAGTGTTATTTTTGAGCAGCACGGGTTGCCCCAATGTTAGACTGGGCATGAGAAGAGAGGCAGCCGAAATGGAAGGCATTGGAACAGGTTAGCCTCCCTAAATCTGCGAGATGAACCCAACAGAGCCTCTTGGAATCTACTAGCTCTACCTTGTTTCATTGGGACAAAACTTGCTCTCAACTAGGTTTTGAATCAGGGTTAGGTGCCCTCTCCCCAGTGTTGCAAAATCCAGAGTTCTCCACAGTCTTGGACAGGAGGGTATTCGCACAATGCTAATCACTCAGGGTATTACTGTTGAGAGACCTATATAAGGAGGGCACACCACTTACGTTTATAGAATGTAAACAAAAGTTGAACTTATCTGAGGTGGAGCGATTCAGCTATTTTCAAATCCGACACTGGGTATCAAATAAACAGGTCAAACAAGCTGGATGCCGAATGCCTAAGGGAATTGAGGGTCAAGAGGTACATAAAATATCTACCTGCTACCAATTGCTAGAAAATGCTTCTCTGGAAGATAAATTACTATATATGACATGTTGGGAGAGGGAATTGGGGATTGAAATTTCTGAGGAATCCTGGCAAAAAATGTGGTCTCGAGCCCATAGGAACTCCTGCTGCACCCTGATCAAGGTAGGGGCCATCAAATGATGCTTTTGTTGGTATATGGCCCCCACCCCAAAGGTTACATGCTATCCACCCTCACTACTCAGATCGTTGCTAGCATGGGTGTGGGAAATTGGGAGACCTTGCACACACGTGGTGTCACTGTTCAATTATGCAAAGGTATTGGCAGGAGATTCGCTCCAGGATAAAGGATATTACAGGTAGCTTACTCCCTATGTGTCCATTGACCTTGCTCTTTGGGGACATCCCCGAGGATGGTGCATTTCCGTTAACAGGCGCTAGAGTGGATCTAGTATCACATTTATTGATGGCAGTCAGAATAACCCGGGCACACTTTTGGAAGACTACATAAGGCTCCTGCATCTAATACCGGCGGGTAAAAGTGTGAGAGATCATAGCCATGGAAAAGCTTACCGCACACTTATCAGATCGCATTGCGAGGTTCTCCACAACCTGAACCCCCTTCCCAGATTTTGTCCAAGAGAAAGAACACATGTTTTTTTGGCTGCAGATCTTGAAACATCTATTGCAAACTTGACAGTACAGCTGGGAGCCAGATGGGCTGCATAGGGGGACCGGAAGGCTCTTTCGTGGGAGGGGAAAGGGAGGGGAAAGGGATGGGGCGGGATGGTGCCGGGATGACCCAGCAGACTTTCGGTTTTGGGAACTCACAAAACTGACTTTGTTTATTTGTGTGACTATACATTAGTTTATTTTATTTGTTTAAGTTAAACCATCTTTCTTTAGTTGGGGGGTTCAATTACAAAATGTAAAAATGAATTTTCGATGTTTCCTCAAATTGCTGCATTGTTGTAACATTGGCACTATATGTCGATTGGCTCATCGAGATAGCAATAAAAAGACAACTTGGAAAAAAAAGAAAATGAAGCCTGTGGGTTTATATCAAGGAACTTGGGTTACTAAAGGAACTGTTTAGGAAACCCTGAGTACAAAGCTTGAAACTATGGCTATGTTACACATAACTTCATTGTTATGTAGACATAAAGGGTATTACTACATATTATCCCCACCAAAAATATTGCCGTATATATATGGTCGTCTGGAACAACCATAGGCAATATTTTTGAGGGGGATCATTTTGGTGGGTTTTGGGAGCGGGGGTTGTAGGGTGTTCCCCGCTCCTTTAAAAATAATGCAAGGGTTGCCGGGGTGTCCCCCGCAGGTTCCATGCCTTAATGTCGCCGCAAAAATATGGCGATATCTTTGTATGGCGATATTCTTGCGGGGATATTAACACATGGAACCACATATAGCTGTTAGATAAGACTATCACAGCAGTACATTCCTTACATGCCAGCCTTGGATGCAAACCTCTCATTACTGTACATTCCTCTCACTTTACTCTTGACATGTGATGAAGACGATCCATGCGACTTCGAAAGCTCATGCATTATTCAATTTCAGCATACCATTTTTCATTTAGTCCAATAAAAGGTAACAAAAGGCAAACTTTTGTGATTAAAAAAAAGAAAACTGAAAAGATTTCTTGCACGCGTAATTGAAAGGAAAATAATATGAACGCGGTCAGTTTATTATTTCACAAAGTTACCAATAACTTTCACGCATAATATACGCAGGAAAATGAATTTTTGTGAATTTGGAAAAGGAAGTGACTTACACCATGATGTTTTTCCATGGATGGGATTGGCTGGGGTACTGGAATGGCTCGTGGCTTCGGTCTGGTTAAGTTGAACTCTTTCGGCTCTGTCACTTTTGACGTTTTCTTTGTTCTTGAACGACTCTCTATGTTATCCCCAAGATGGCCAATCAAATGCTGCATCTCAGGTTGCCATCTAAAGAAAGAGCAGGCATTCAGTACGGGTCCTTTCCAGAAACCTCGGAGTGCAACATGGTTGGCCTGAATCCTGGTGCAAGCAATGAGAACAAGTCCCCCTCCATCCAGCCAGACAGCGCCAGCCAAATGGCTCATACCCACCTCCACACTCCTTGACTAATCACTTCTGTGTGTCAGGGACAGGGCAAAGTGGGTGATCCACCTGACATGAAAAGCAGTATTCATTCTCCACAAAGTCCGAGGCACCAAAGATAAATGTTCCTTTGAGTAAACAGCATACACATGTAAATGATAAAATCATCATGTGTCAGTCAGGCCTGTCGTGACACAGGAGCCCGCTAGTTTGAATAAAAACATTATTTCAAAATTGTTCGGCCATAGATGGGTTTTGTGTAATGAAAGTTTGAATATCACAGTACATGAAATGTTTAAACAACAGGTTAGGTAAAAGCTACTTTATTGTCAGGATTTCAGCAATCAGGAATAACATACAATTGTAAACATTAATGTCAACAATCATTATAAATTCATTATTTAGCCACATATTTTAAATGTGTTCAAATGTATAATATGGTAAAAAAAAGGATTTACACACACATTAAAACATAACCGAGGAAATCGTGTTGACTTATGCTGACATAGAAAAACATGAAATACATTTCCAGGCAATGGCAAAGAAACACGATTTAAATAAAGCACATGACTTTAATTAAAAATCTCCATTATACAGAGGAAGCCGGTGGAAGGCAGATATTTTTAAGAATTAATTTATAAAAGACCTTAAATAACACCTTCTGTAGTGGAATACGTAGTTAGAACCCCAGAAAAGTATAGATTACTGTAAAAAAAAAAAGGTGGGTCCTTTTAAAATAGAAAGGGAACACATTACTTAACATCTTAAAAAGTGTAAAGAAATGCCTCAGCGGTGAACTGGCAGTCAATTGAATAACTGTAAATCGGTGTCAAATACTGTTGGATCTTTTTATCAGAGCAATATATGACTGCTGACAAGAAATGTTCAGAGCTTGTGTAGGCAGCAGCGAAGAGTAATACTTTAAGTGGACCATGTGAGAACCAGAAGGTATCTCACCCACTAGTCCCTGGGGATCTGTCATCCAGGTGGCCAGGACACAGCTATCACTTTTGGATCCAGTTACTGGGGGTGGACCGTGCATGAGGATCACCTGGGTGAGGGGTCTTCGGGGAGTGAGATTCGGGATGGAGAGATGCAGTATCTCCTTCCCTGTAACACCTTTACCCCATCCTATCAGGTAGGACATTTAGAAACTCTATCCCCTCCTTTACAACACAAACGCTTTCTCACAGACAGATTGCTATGAGAGAAAACAGACTAACACCCGAGCAATATACCTGACGTGTCCTAATGCAATGGTCAGGCGAGGTCAGGCAATTACTGACCATCACACACACCTGACTCCCATTAAGCTTCCCCACACAAATAAAAGGCGGAGCATGAGAGCACACTCTGAGCGAGGTAAAGCACACGAGGAAATAGCAGTTCCGAGGCGGCAGCTGAATGAGAGGCGAAAGACAGCAAAACAGAAGGGGATCGCAAGGAGGGAAGTTCTCTTGACCTTTTCGACAAGGAATTGTTATTTTCCAGGAACCTCGAGAATACGAAGCATAAGACCAGGAAACCAGGCTGAAGAATCCTGCATTGTGTGTCAGAGATACCCGGGGGCCCTCCCGTGTCAATAATGAAGGCGGGGAGCATCACCAGCCACCGTGGTAGCGTCCTTGGCTCCAAAAACAAAGCAACGTCAGTGAAATCAACACAGCCGGTGAGTTGGGAAGACCCAGACAAGACCAGTCTGTGTTGAAGTCAAGGTTACAAGCAGCAACATTGTCTGTCAAACGCTAGAACGCACATTGTTGAAACGCGTGTGATAAAAGACGCAAATAGAGTCAATCTGCTAATGAGTGATTGAAAATTCAAACCAAGAAACAATACCTTTGACAGAGTGGTCCGGCACCGCATAGGTGCTCAATCAAAGGTCTCTGTAAGGTATCCAGCTGAGAACTGACAGGAGTGAAAGTTGAAAGAGTCTACAAAGAGTTGTGAATCGAAGTGGTCCTGCAATTGGTTTTGCTCAACCATTAATGTTTATTTGTCGCATCAGGCCCTCTGGAATAAGAAACTTTGAATGGCAAAGAGACCTTGGCACAGAAGGCCCTGATGCTGAGGTTTTGAACTGCATCCTCTTGCTAAAGTTCACGTGTGCCACCTTGTGCCGAGCTGAAAACTTGGGGAAGGGGAGCTATCGTTTCTTGAACAATTTTCCTTGGCATAACATTGTTTCCCATGCTATTTGTACTTGGAGGTAAGGATTGACAATAGGTGTATTAGTATAGGCCCTTTTATTTTGACAAGACTCGACTAGGACTGCGTTATTATTATTTGATGGTCGTAGCTAGATACCATCTTTAGAGTTAGGATTAGATAGGCATTTTTCAAACCCAATTGAAGTTCAATGAACACCCTTGAACTGGGATCACTTGTGTCTGTCTTACTGTTTGATACCATGCCTTCCTTACAACAATAAGACAGTTTTTGTTGTCTAATAAACTGTATCTCGGGAGGATAGCTCACCTTGGAAGCAAGATCATACAGGGCTACACAGGTTTGATCCCCCCGTATTAAGCGCGTTATAAATAACCTATCATATCATATCATATCATAATAAAACTGAATCTATAATACTACTTACAACAAATGGCTCTGGTTGCCAGTCCACCAAATCGGGCCTCCAAGTCCCAGCTAGATGTTCATGAAGCTCGGCTCACCAGTGCCTGCGACTATGCTGGTGTGACTGTGTGAAACTGAACTCTTTTTAACCTGACTTGATGATCTTTTCTCTAGTGAAATAGCTCTAGTGAAACTCAGTCTGCGTTGTATGTTGCAATAAGGATGCAAAGCCAATGTGTTTGTAGGAACGGATTAAACTTTATTCCTCTTGCCTCCTTCTTCAAACGATAAATAACTTGAATTTCCCCTCTCAACTCCTCCCCTTCCCGTCTTTTCCCACTCCTCACGTAAACCTCACAGGTTGTCCTTAAAGGTGAAGTAGCCTGCGACATCACCTCCGGACAAATGTTCGGTTTCAGCACTCCTCTACCAGGCGCTGTGGCCGCCTGATGTTTCTCTGCGAATCCTGACTCCGCTAAGGCCAACGAGTTTGGCTTCTGCAACCCGTTCCGGCGTCCCCCTGTGCTGTCAGAAAGGGGGAGCCAGGGCCCATCATGCAGTTCGTCCACATCCAGTTCTCGCTCACCTATGGGTATCTCTGTCCCTTCATTTTTGAAAAGGTGTTTGAACTGTGACACTTTTCTTGTCACTTCATGTTCTGCATTCTTTGCTGTCACCATAGTTCCTTTAAGGGCAACAATGTTGGGTGGGTATGATGAGTATCGAGGATCTGATTTTCTTTGCACTTGCTGCCTCACGAGAACCTCTTCTCCTACTAGAAAGTCTTTGGGGACCGCTCTCCTCTTGTAGTCCGCCTCCTGTTTTGCTTGCTCTTTCTTCTCGACATTTCTTCATCTCATTTCAGAATCTTGCTCTCCTCGGTCCCCGGGACACTCACATTTCTCGTATTCCTTGGTACTGCATCATGATTTCAGCTGGTGTTTTGTATGCTGCACACGAGGACATAGACCCTTGATATGTGCTCTCTGAATTGTCTTTATTGAGGCCATGAAAGTCATCCCGTTCGCTTGTGGCCATCTGGGTGTTATTTTCTGGCGGCTGACACCCATGTGTTTGGCGAACGTCGCAAAGTCGTGGCTATTGAACGGGGCCATTGTCTAATTTGATAGTGCAGGGGATACCCCACTCACTGAGTACCTTGTCGAAAATGGCCGCCAACTGTGGGTATGCGGTTGGTGCTGTTTTCTTTATGATGGGAAATCGTGAAAACTCATTGATGAAGACAAGAAGGTAGTCCCCTGTGTTCATGGGTCCATAGAAACTACAGCCAGCCGGTCCCATGGAAGTTCCGGGATCTGAGTTGGTTGTAGGGCTCCCGGTGCATCCACTCTGGCAGTGCACTGGCAGGCTAGGCAGTGCTTTATTATGTCCTCCACAAGGGCGTCCATGTAGGGGAACCATACATGGCACCTCAGCTATTTCTGGGTGTTGTCGGCCTCTCCATGCCCTTCATGCTCTGTCCGTATTACTGCCGCTTTGAGCGCTGGTGGTATGATGAGTTTGCATTTCTGGAGTAGTATCATGTGATATTTTACTGGTAGCTCCTTGTGTATCTTGGCAAGTCTTTCAATCTCCCTCTTGCTCGCTTCCGGGTGTCTCTCGAGCTGCCTGCGGTAGTCTCTCCACTTTTTGTCATTTGTTAGGGAAATGGCTAATGCCATGGATGGGTCGGCAGTCGATTCCCCTTGGCACCACCTCCAGCAAGACCGCAGGGGATTATGCATTTGCTGTAACATAGTTAATGTACTCTGCATTGCCCTTTCTTGTTGTCTGGTCTCCCTAGGGGTGGTGCAAGATATAGTCTGCATGATTTTGCCCCCCCCCCTTCCCGGCTTGTGGATAATACTGTAGTCGTAGTCTTGTAGGCGTATTCCCCACCTTTCAATTCTTGGTGGCATCTTGGTGCAGGGGTTCCCGAATAGGGATATAAAGGCCTGATGGTCCGTGATCAACGTGAATTTCTTGCCGATTATAAAATTGTGGAAGTGTTCACATGCCCAGACTGTGGCCAGGTTTTCCTTTTCGGCCCAGGAGTATGCTCTCTCAGTGGGTGAGAGAGCTGTACTCGCAAACACCATGATGAGTTTTGGTTGTGACTTAGTTCTGTTGGTTTGGGCAAGGATGGCCCCCAGGCTTACCAGACTCAGGTTGACTGTAATTTCAGTGTGCCAAGCTGGATCAAAATAGGCCAGTCACCAGGGGTGTTGCTAGCTCTGGAAAAGACCTGGGGCTACGCTAATGTCAGAACTGTTGGGACTGGGGGCTAGCTAGCCTTTTGGTTGTAGCTCCTGAGATTCTATCTGGGGCTACAACCAAAAGGCCAGGGGCTATAGCCCCCTTAGCCCCCCCCTAGCAACGCCTCTGCCAGTCGCCTTGCTTCTGCTAGAGCGTCCTTGATACTCTCAAACGCCATTTGGCACTCTCCTGTCCACTGGAATACAGAGCCTTTCTGTAGGAAACGTTTAAGGGGTTCCGTGAGAGTGGCGTAGTGTTGGGAGGTATCTGGCACAGTAGCCTGACATGCCGAGGAATGTTCGAACATCGGCAATCTGGGTAGGTGCTCTTAGACCTGCGATTGTGTTGACTCTGTCGGGGTCTCTGGGTCATTCCTGCATCCGAAAGAATTTGCCATAAGAACTGAGTTTCCTCTTGTTGAAATTGCATTTTTCCAGGTTCTGGGTCAGGCCTGCGATCTGCAATGCTGTACGTGTTTCTAGTAGTACCTTGACGTGCTCCAGTTGTGTTGTGCCGAACACCAATAAGTCGTCACTGTAGTTCAACACTGATTTAAACAAGCAAATGATCTGCCTTATCGCCACCGACGAGATCCGAAGTTTAGTCGCCGGTAGCCAGAGACCCTCATGTGTGGAAAAGGTAGTGATGACTCTCGAATCAGGATGTAGCTCAAGTTGATGGTACCCCCTGGTTGAGGTCCAACTTCGAGAATGTGGTTGCCTTATTCAGTTGTACGATCATGTCCTCAATGCTTGGACCAGGGTGACTTTCTCGTTGAGTGGCGGTGTTGGCAACTAGCATGTCAATACAAAGCCTGATGTTTCCCCTTCTTTGGGGGTGATCACCAAAGGTGACAACAAGGAGGTCGGTCCAGTGGCTGGCTGAATTATGTTGTTCTGAAGTAGTTGGTTCAACTCCTGCGAGACTGCCTTCTGGAGATGGAAACCCCCACCTCCTTGGATGTTGGGGGATGGGTCGTACTGATTCGTCTATGCGCAGCTTGACAAGTACACCTTTTAGCTTTCCCAGGCCTAGGCAGTTGTCTGGGAATCTGGCCTGAATGGATTCCTTCAATAACAGTCTGTCACTCACTGCGCACACCAGGGCCATATATTCTGGAGAGCTTGCAGTGGATTGAATAACCTCACAGTTCTGATAGTGGATGTCGATGAAACCTAGATGCCCCGCGGTTTGGTAGTTAACAGGCAGCAGCCTTTTGGTGGGGCTGCGTATGACGTGAACAGTGGTCTCGGTAGAACATCCATTGTGTACTAGCATGCGTTGAAATTGTCCAATGGATTTCAACGGTTGCGCGGCACCCCATTGAAATATCCTTGTTGTTGACCTGGTGAGGGGAAGCTTTTCGGACATCTGAAAGAATTCTTGTTCACCCATTACATTCCCGATCGCTCCTGAGTCGATCAAGAAGCAATAGTTCTTGTTCCCCAGGCTTATGAGTGCTCTGGGTGCTTCTTTGGCTTCCTGATCATCCGGGGTTAGGATGACATATTCATCCAGTTGGTCGTTTTCGTAATCAGACGATCGACCAAAGTGAGGGCTGGTTTGTGGTTCAGAGTGAAATAGGTATGGGGGATCATCGGGGCGTGGCTTGGCGGCCATGCGAGCGTGAGCGAGTCACAGAGAGCTCCCGGGTAATCAGCTACACGATCCGTATAAACGGCTGAAAAACAGCAGGAGACCTTGAACGAATCGAAGGAACAGCACCCGGAGGGTCCAGGGCACGCACAGGCGAAAGCCCAAACAAAATCGGAGGTGGGAAAGACCAGAAACGAGGTGAAGCGGAGGTGCGGGGCCACCACACAAAATGGCGGCCGCGGCCCACCGAGGACCCGCCAGCGCTCCGAAAGGCAGTAGAAGCTGAGCACGCGGACGGCTGGGCACGGGGGTGCGGACGGCTGCCCACCGGATACCCACACATCACCCGCGGAAGATCGAGAGAGGCCCCAAACCCGACCGCCCTGCCTGACTGGGACGTGGAACGAGGCGCACACCACCACGCCGCGTGCAGGGGGAGCAGGCAACCGAGGATAGCAGCAGAGGAGAGCGGAGGGCCGAGACGCGGGAAGAGCACGGCACCTGCGGCCTGACAGGGTGCCCCCCAGCGCACAGAAGTCCTACCGGAGCGTACCGACACAGCGGCTGCCCGGAGGGGGAGACCCTGGCCCTCGACAGCAGAAGGCAAGCGGGCTACTGGCCCGAGGCCGCGGCGGCGCAGCGGGCAGCAGCAACCAGCGGAGACGCAACCGGAGCCCCTGGTAAGAACGAGACAGCGTATTGGCCCCGGCGAGGCTGCAGCTGGACAGAGTGACTTTATCTGCTGCGCGCCGGGCCCAGGGAGGTGCTGGGGAGCGGCAGGGCCCACGCAGGGAAGGGAGAACACCGACTACAAAGTGGAGGCCACCCAGGGGCAAAAACCCCCATCCATGCACAGACACACAAGGCCACAAACATCAGCATGCCTGAGAAACAGAAAGGCAGCAGAAGGAGGCAAACAAGCATGGAGACATTTGCCCGCAAGAGCGAGGACTCACAACCTGGGACGGTGGCGGCGGACACGGCCACATCATACGCCATGCAAGGGGAGCTCAAACAAGTGGAAGGCAGTATCCTAGAGGCCATAGAGGAGCTAAAGGCCTCAATAGAGGGCAAGCTGGATGCAGTGATCGTGGATGTTGGGCTCCTCAGGCAGGACACGAGGAACCTAGCGGAGAGAGTGACAACGGTGGAACAACAGGTGCAGAGCAATACAGCAAATGTGACCACCTCTCAGTCACAAATGTCAGATGCACTGGAGCGGATTAAAACACTAGAACGCAGGGCCGAAGATGCGGAAGGCCGGGCCAGGCGCAACAATGTACGCATTGTGGGGCTGCCGGAGGGGGTGGAAGGCAGAGACCCCACAGACTATGTAGAGAACTGATCCAGGACGTAGGTGCAGGGACCCTGTCCCAGGGCTTTGTGGTGGAAAGGGCGCACAGAGCACTGACCAGGAAACCCCGCCCGGGCGCGCCACCGAGACCCATGATCGCGAAGATCTTGAACTTTAAGGACAGGGAGAAAATCCTGACATTCTCAAGGGAAGACAGGGAGATAACGCACAACGGAGCCAGGATAACCATCTACCCTGACTATACGGTACTTGTGCAAAGACAGCGGGCCCAGTTCTGGCCGACCAAAGAGCGCCTTCGGGCAGCAGGAGTGAAATTCATGTTACTTTACTCGTCCAAGCTCAAAATCCTGCACAACGGGAGGACACAGTTCTTTGAGACCACGGCAGATGCCCAGGAGTGGATGGACCAGCAGGGGATCCCACAACTAAGAGAGGGGGTCGAGAGGAATCGTGAGGCACCCCGGCGAGGAAGGGAGTGAGGGTGCGGACAAAACACTGAGGACACATGCCGAATCGAGATGCGGCAAGAATGAGAACCGAAAGCATAAATTAATGGATCAACCCGGGAGCGCAAGGCATCCGGCACTGGACCGCCATGACCCACAGAGGGGTCCCCAAGTAGCGACTAGTTAGCAGTGTCAGTTTTTAAGGCACTACGCCGCGACGAGTGCGCCCACGGATCGAGGGTGGCACCTGGAATGCGGTGGGGCCTGAGAAGGGGGAGGGAGGCTGGGCATTGGTTTATAGTAGTTGTAGTAGTGTGGTTAAGTTTGTTAAGAGAAGGCACGAGAGGAGGCAAACATAATGAACGAGGAGGTCACGGACACGGCAAAGACAACGCAAGGGCACAAGTGAGGCGGCACTCAAGTGCGGGAATCCGGCGTGGAACACCAAAGAGTGGAGGTGGAGAGAAGCGGAGACGGGTGGCAGGGCGGTCCGCCAGGACAGGGGAAGTAAAGAGGGAAGGCGGACCCGCAAGCTACCAGGGGAATAATTGTGAGAAGATGATAGACGGACCTCCCAGGCCAGCAGGCCAGGAAGGAAAAACTAAACAGGCCGATGGGAACGAGCGGGCCGCAGGAAACTGTAAGACACAGGAACCGAGATGAACTAAAAGTGGTGACTTGGAACGTCAGGGGGCTAAACGCCTACGTGAAGAGACTGAGGGTCTACGCATGGCTAAACAAAGCGAAAGTCCACATCGCAATGCTGCAGGAGACCTACCTGACAGCGGAAAAACAAGCCAAGATGGCCAAGGAATGGGGCGGCCAGACATACAGCTCCACATACTCTAACTACGCGAGAGGAGTAGCGACTTGGATTGCCCCGGGTATCCCATTCCAACTCATCAAACAGGAGAGAGACGCCGAAGGCAGGGTCCTCATCGTACACGGAATGCTGGAGAACCAGGAAGTGTGTCTGGTGAACACCTACGCCCCAAACCACGATGCAACAGATTTCTTTAAACCACTCACACCCCGGCTGGCCCCGTACAGGAACGCCACGACCATCTGGGCCGGAGATCTGAACTGCACACTGGATCCCAGGCTGGACCGATCGGACGACAAACACAAAAGGGCCGCACAACCAGCGCGGGTGTTGCAGAAGACACTGGACCAGCTCGAGCTGGAGGACGTCTGGAGGAAGGTACATGGGGGTGAGAGGGGATACACGCACTATAGCGCCCCACACGGGACATTTACCCGCATTGACTATTTATTCACGGGCAAAGAGACACTAGGCGAATTCACTGGGGCACACATTCACGCCCCACTGGAAGCAACATGGGCACATACATACAGGAAAGCCCCCATACCCACGTGGAGACTTAGGGCGGAAGAACTCCTAGAGGGGGATTTCCAAGACCATATCCAAACTTCAATAGACGACTACTTCGAGCACAACACGGGTAGTGTAGACAGTACGGGAACGACATGGGAAGCCTTTAAGGTGGTATCAGGGGAGTGGCAATTGGGAAAACGGGAGGCCTTAGGAGAGAAACCCTGCCTGAACTGGGTGAGATAGAAGGGAAGATAGAGAGGGCGGAAGCACAGGCAGGGCGAGGGGGGGGGGCGGGTGACCTCACCACTCTGAGACAACAGTGTATGGCGGACTGGGAGAGATTAGGGCGGTTAGACTATGGGAAGTACATACAGAGGCTGCACGCAGAAGGGGAAAAACCTGGTAGACTTCTCGCCTGGCTGACCAAACAGGAGACAAAGCGAGAACCGATAAATGCAATTCAAAATAATCAGGGGGCGATTGAAAGGTCCCAGGAGGGTATAAATACGGTGTTCTCGCAATTCTATGAGGAACTATATACCAGAGTACAGGAAGCAGAAGAGGGAGACCTTGAGGACGCATTTGCGGAAATCAAACTCCCAGGGCTGTCAGAGGAGCAGGCCCAGATGTTGGACGTCCCCCTTACTGTGGAGGAATTGACAGAGGTTATTGCCCAGTTGCCGACAGGGAAGTGCCCGGGGCCCGACGGGTTGCCAGGGGAATTCTATAAAAGATACAAATATAGCTTGGCTCTGAGGTTACTAGAGACACTGGAGGTGGCGTACGAGTGCGGACGACTCCCGAGCAGTATGTCAGAATCTGTAATAGTCCCGATACTTAAAGCGGGGAAGCCGCCCCTCGAGTGCGGGTCCTACAGGCCAATCTCTCTGATAAATCAGGATTCCAAGACACTGACAGCGGCATTGGCCAATCGGCTAAAAAGGGTGATACCCACACTGGTACACACAAATCAGACGGGGTATGTACCAGAACACAACACGGCATGGAATCTCCGGAGACTCCATCACCTCATTGACAGGACGAACCAAGAGGAAGGAGAATACGCAGTGGCGTCATTAGATGCAATTAAAGCATTCGATTCAGTGAACTGGGACTGGCTACTAGGGGCGCTTGCCCACTTTGGGATAGGCAGGGGTTTCCTACGCTGGATAAGGCTGCTGTACAACGACCCAAGGGCCAGAGTTAAGACGGGGAGGCATGTCTCAGGGGAGTGGAGCATAGGGCGAGGTACGAAACAGGGGTGTCTGCTGTCCCCGATGCTATATATATTGGCGCTGGAACCGTTCGCAGCCTTCCTAAGGGCGGAGTACGGAGACACCGGCATAGTGATAGATGGAAACACACAAGATTTCAATATATGCAGATGACATGCTGCTTTACGTCCGGGACCCACAAACCCATTTACCAGACCTATTGGAGGCACTGGGAGCGTTTGGGAGGCTATCGGGAATCACCATCAACAAGGGGAAGTCCTCACTGTTCCCCCTGGCGTGCCTTAGGGCGAGGACGTCAGACCAGCTGCCACGCCTGGGCCTGACATGGACCCCAATCACCTTCAGATATTTAGGGGTGGACATATATCTCGACTCCGCGGAAACACACATGGCCAATATGCAGGCAGCCCTGGACGAAATAGAGAACGCCATGCAGTTCTGGAAAACACTACCGCTGGTAATGGTGGGCCGGGCGGCCCTAATGAAGATGATAGTTTTACCCCGACTCCTATATTATTTTACCAATATCCCCTAGAACATCCCCAGGTCATTCTTCAGACGATTACACTCCATAACACAGTCCTTTCTATGGGAGGGAGGGAGGAACAGGGTAGCACTGAGCACATTACAAAGGGGCTACGAATGGGGAGGGATCAAGCTCCCGGACTGTGAGCGTTACTACTTGGCCGCACAACTTCAATTTGTGGTCCGATGGCTGGGGGAAGACACCTCCATAGATGCAATACTGTTTCGACCATCGCTCCAGCGATTCTATTTGAAAGAACTACTGTGGATAAACGAGACCCAAGCAAAAACCCTTCCCAGAATAGTCCAACTAGGCCGAGCACTGTGGAAGAGAGCATGGAAAGTTCAGAACATAAGAGACCCCTGTTCAAGGCACATTCCCCTGGCGGGACTGGTAGACACCCGTATGGCAAGCATAGCAACGTTCAGAACACAGTGGGAAGACAAAGGAGTGGCCCAAGTAGGTGACCTGTGGCAAGAAGGACATTGGGTAGACTTTCAGACCCTGGCGGAGGAGCATGAGATACACAGTGGCCAATTCATACTGTATAATAGCATGGTCCAAGGAAGAGGTGGGAGACCCTGCCGGAAGAGGAAGACATGGATGGGCCGCTGGACGCCTGGTACGATGTATCGGAGGGGGTACACACCGTGTCCAGATTTTACGAACAATTGTTGGGCACCATCAATTCTCAGACACTATCAATTCTCAGACACTGAACAGCCGGACAGAATGGGAGGAGGAACTGCAGCAACCCCTCAGGGACGAAGAATGGAGCAGAGCCCTTCAATATGCGAAGAAAGTTTCCAGAAACGCAAGGTTCAGACAGCTGCAGTTCTACATAGTGCACAGGGCATATTTAACGCCTAAAAGAATGTCAAATATGGGGGACAGTCAAATACAGAGTTGTCCACGCTGCCAGGAAGAACAGGCAGATATGGTGGACATGTTTTGGACATGCCCGGGTGTGACAGCCTTCTGGAATACGATACAGGAAAGGGTGTTGAAGGCAGGAATCCATATGCAAGCTTGGTCGCCGGTGTCCTACATCCTGGGCCTGTTCCCGAGGGGTGACAAGCAAAGGATCCATTTAGCTAAGATGATAGTTCTGATGACAATTCTGGCGAAAAGCCGCATTGCAATGGCATGGAAAGCAAGCGCAGGGCCATTGATAGAAGGCTGGTGGGCGGACCTACAAAAATGGGCAATAGCAGAAACTACGGTCTGGACCAGAACCTCGCAGAGGGGAGAAGAGAACAGTGGGGCCAGAATACTAGCGTGGAATACCTTGGTACAAGACTTATTTGGGAGCGACGAGGAAAACAGCGTAACTGACTCGAGTGAGCCAGGAGGAGAGGAGACTTGACCTGCCCGCCCCCGTGCGCAGCACGCAGACAGGAACGAGGACAATGCGACGGAGGAGGAGGGCGCCTAACCGTGACCCGAGCGGATAACGTACATTATGAACTTAAACCCGAAAGTGCCAGAGCAAATGTTGAGAGTTGTTGTTTATTTGTTTTGTGTTTGTTTGTTGTTAAATGAAAATAAAGAAAATTGTTTAAAAAAAAAAATGATTTATGGGGAATTATCATATTCATCCCCATATCTGATGCATGTATCGGCTTATTCAAAATCCGGGTCAAGTTCTTGACTTGGTATCTCATCGATTGCCCTCATGAACCTCTGTGGGCCTTGATAGTATGTGGTGTGTGTTCTTGACATTGTTTTGCGGAGGAGGATATGCTCTGAGGACATGGGGCTCATACTGTGCATGGGGAACAGTCTTCCCTCTTGACAGACAGACTGAAAATGTCCTTCTCTCCCGCAGTTGGAACATATCTGGGTGAGTGCTGGGCATGTGCCTGAATATGTCTCTGTCTCTCCGCTCCCTGCCAAATCACCTCAGCAGAATTCTTCACAGCTAAGCTAGCCATTACCCCCAACCAGACTATTAAACTCCACATTATATACAGACCTCCTGGCCCACTATCCACGTTTACCGAGGACCTCTCCCATGTCCTCGCTGACAACACCAAGACCAAGTCCCAAATCATTGTATTAGGTGATTTCAATCTAGGCTACCAAGACCCTAATGATGCCTCCGCCCACGAAGGCAACAACCTACTACTTAACCTAGGCTTCACACAACAGGTCACTTCGCCAACTCACTCTAAGGGTAGGACTCTCGATAGGATAGCTGACTTAAACTGTGACTCTAATGCCAATTCCAATCATCCATGTGCATGGACCAACCATCATCTAATCACCTTCAGCATCCCCACTAAAATCATCCACTCTATCCGCCATATTGCACCCGCCACCACCACAAGAAATACGCGCAACATAACCTGCGCCAAACTGCTCCCACTCATCCTGCCCACTCTCAATGATCTCTCTTCCTCATGCTCTGTTCCCACAGTCTTGGTAGACACAATCAGACCATGCTAAAAGCGCTTCATCTCATCGCGCCCTGCAAATTACAAAAACCCAAACCTCGGGCCCACCTCAACTCTTGGTTCACGCCTCAGTTGAGAACCCTACGTAAGGAAAAAAGGATTCTTGAAGCACGTTGGAAAAGCTACTCAACGGAAGCCAATAAAGCAAGTGTTGCCTTAGCTACCCTAAATTACAAAGAAGCCATACTTTCTGCTAAAAAAGAGACATACAATAAACGCATTGAACTAGCCCACTCTAACACCAAGGAGTTATTTAAAATCTTAAAGGAACTGGAATCCCCTGCCACTCCTCCAGACACCTGCTCCAAAGACAGCATCTGGTGTGCCAACATTCGAAAGGCCCTCTTGGGTAAGATCGACCGTCCAAACCAAAACTAACGAGAAAAAAAACTGTTTGCAGTCCAGTCTGTCACATAATACCCTTCAGGCTAATATCAAATCCAACGTTGAATCTCTGAAGCCATTTAGCTTCTCACCTCTCTCCATCACTGAAGTTGAACACATTAACAACCTTAAACCCTCCAATTGTCAGGGGGACCTATGCCCTGCCACCATTATTAAGGAGGCCTCGCATAACTTAGCGCCCTTCATCACCACACTCATAAACTCCTCCTTCAGCTCTGGGATTGTCCCAGACAACCTCAAGGATGCCTGGGTTATTCCACTACTGAAAAAACCCACTCTGGATGCTAACATACCCACCAACTATAGACCGATCACCACAGTCCCTTTTCTTATAAAAATTCTTAATCGTGCTGCATACCTGCAGATCCAAGAGTATTTGGAAACCAATAATCTCTTAGGATTGAGGCAATCTGGTTTCCGTCCGTGTTACGGTACTGAAACTTGACTTTTAGACCTAAAAACTCAGATTGAAGACCTAAAGGATAAGGGCAAACTGGCCCTCTTACTCCTCTTAGATCTCTCCGCAGCCTTCCATTTAGTAAATCACCAAATCCTATGCCGCCACCTTAAAACCGCCGCCCACTTCTCTGACAAAGCTACAGCCCAAGGATCATGTGTATTCCCGACACTCTACAATGTATTCACAAAACCCCCTTTTGACATCTTGGATCTACTGGGCGTCACGTATACCAACTACGCCGATGATACCACGATACTTATCCCCATCACAGGAGACCACAAAACTGACTCCCTAGCCATCAACGCCATTTATCAAGTCATCCAGGCCTGGATGGCGCAGCATAAATTGTGGTTAAATGACAAAAAGACCGAGCTCCTCATTCTTGGCTCCTACCAAAGACTTAGCAAGCTTGACCCATCGTTTAAATCCTTCACCATTGATGGTAACACCATCAAAGTGGCTAAGGATACTAAAATGCTTGGTATCTACATTGATTCCACACTCTCACTTTCCAGGCAAACTAATGCAGTATCATCGGCAGCATCTTACACCTGCAAGCTCATCACACCATGCCGCCCCTTCCTCTCACCAGCCAACTGCACCACACTAGCCAGGACCCTGGTCCTATCCAAAATTGATTATTGCAATGCCCTCTATCTGGGCACCAACCAATGCAATATTGGAAAATTACAAATCATCCAAAATAATGCAATCTGAGCGGCTCTAAACATTCCTAGGAACCTTCACATTTCTGACTCTAGACGGAATCTCCGTTGGCTCACAGTCTCCCAAAGAGTCACTCTTAAAGCACTTGCGCTCACACACAAAAGCCTCGCCAACCAAGCCCCTAGCTAGCTAGCCAGCAGATTTACACTACATACCGCTGCGAGACCACTCAGAAGTGCCCAAATCAACTGCCTTGACATCCCGTGCGTCAACCTCCAAAGATCTGGTGGACGCAGCTTCCCAGTCCTAGCAGCTAAGCTATGGAACTCGTTACCTAATCCTCTCAGAGCTGAATCCTCCTTCCCAGCCTTCAAGCGCAAAGCCAAAGCCTGGTTGTCTACCCATGACTTACTGTGACTCTGCCCTAGAGTCATAAACTATAGCATTACCGACCTATTTTTATAACCTGCTATTGTACATTTGTATATTTCTTGTATAACTTGTATACTTCTGTATATTTAATTCAAATGCCTGTACCATGCCTGAAACTAAGTGATGCGCTCGGATGCCCTAGGGCCTGGTGCGCTATATAAATAAAATAAATACTAAAATATGGGAAGCTCATTCTGCACTTGTAGCATTGTCTCTGAGCTCTGCAGGGAAGTGGGTTGGTCGACCTTCCTGTAAGCGGTAGACAGTCACCAGGCTTCTGCGATTGTATTGCCGCAATGGATTCACCCTTCTCTACCTTGGTTGCCGGGGTGTTTTCAATGGAGGCTGCTTGCACATCTACCCTCTCATATATTCTTGCCAGTTCAATCACTTCATCGATGGGTAGGGGCTTTTTGATCAACTGTTTCCTGAAACTGGAGGAGATACAGCCTTCTATCACACACAGCCTAATGGCTTCATCCTCTGAAAATTGAGAAAATTGTCAGCGGACACTCTTCTGGCGTAGACGTGTGATGAACTCGTCAATGGTTTCTTTGGGTTTTTGCGTGCATTGATTGAAAACATTGCGTTCATAGTCCCGGTTGGGTTTGATGATGAGTTCTTTGTTTAAGACTGTAATAAGTGATGCATAAGTGTCCCTTTCAATTGGGGGAATGGTCCTGACGATGGACTTAATTTCCTTCCCAACCAGGTTAATGAAGGTGTCACTTAGCACTGGCGATTGCTCCTCCCCCACCACCTTGATGAAATCATTGAAGTTTTACACCCATTCCACCCACCTGGGGCCTTTGTCACACTGAGGCATCCGCGTGAATAGGAGTGTTCCCGAAGAAATGCTGCCCTGGATGTGGACGATATGGCTGTGTGCAGCGCCAGAGGGTCTGGTTCTGCAGCCAAGGCCGAGTGGCTCATCGTGAAAAGAAGGTGGTGTGAGCGGGGCGCAGCAAGTGAGTGTAGGCCTTTGTTGCTCCTACTGTCTCAGCACATGGGGGTTGTCTTGAACAGCCACCCTGGGCGGAGTGCGTGTGACGTACCTGGGAAAAGATGTTGTCATCTCCCAGCAGTGTGCAGCACCTCTTGGGTGCCTGGCAGGGTGGGTGTGTAACAGCCGGGCTTCACCCAGTGCACTTTGCGCCCCTCTCCTGTGCATAGCCTTTAAATGTAAGTCACTTACTTCCTCTGCAGCATGAATGCACGGTCTACCCCTGCACGGCAGGATCGCCTGGGGCACGCGCTATGGGCAATGGCATGTGTGCGACTGCGTTCATCTCTCCCCTTTCCTTTTCCGGAGGCGGCGGGATCGGCGTAGGCTGTAGATGTTGGGCAGGATCACATTCCGCAGGAGCGGCATGTAATGTGGATGTGTTTGGCGAGATCGCCATACGGCGGTGGGCGGCGGGATCACCCGGAAGGCGGGTCAGCCGTAAATTTGCCTGCCGGCCGTTGGCAGAACTCGGCAGGATCGTTGTATGATTGTGAGCAGCGGGATCGTACGGACGGCAGTTCGGGTGCCTGCAGAGAGTCGGGTTCGCTGCAGTTAGGAATACCCTTGTCGCCAGTTGTTGTACTTGGCAATAAGGACGCCAAGCCAATGTGTTTATAAGAACGGATTAAACTTTATTCCTCTTGCCTCGTTCTCCAAACGATAACTAACTTGAGCTTCCCCTCTCAACTCCTCCCCTTCCCGTCTTCCCAAACTACTTGAGTAAACCTTGCCGGTCGTCCTTAAAGGTGCAGTAGCTTGCGACATCCTGTTTCTCAATTAAGAACATACATAACAATAATAATACATTTACAATGTTAGGCTCACCAAGCGTGGTGTCTCTCCAGTTGGTATTGGGCTACATGTGCTGCTGCATGCACAAGTTGTGGAGGACAAATATTGACAAATGGCCATGTAGGCATAAGAATTAACTGTGTGAACAGTGCCACAAGCATTTGATGGGTTACTGCGACAAGTCCCCTAACCCCATGTTCCGAACCCAATTATGGCCCCTCGTGTAGATACATTAACTGCACCAATGGTAGTTATGCCTGATCTGCAGCAATAAGGCATAACCAGAAAGCCTGAGATCATGTCACGTCTTGTGAATTGCACCATACCTATCTTAAAGCTGTATGCGTTAATCAGAGTAAAGAATATTGCATTGCGTTATGGCACTCATTTTCTAGAGTTATTTATTGGCTATAGAACTCCTTCAAAATATAAGCAAAGTCAGTGCCTTGATTACTTACCGGCTATCTTCATCACTTCATCATTGAGTCATATTCTTCGTCACCAAAGTCCTTATCATATGAGGAGTGCATTACACATGAGGCAGGCACCCATGTCTATTTCCTGTTTGTTCTTTAAACCCGTGGCTCCTCCTCCCGGAGGCAGGAGTACATTTACACACCAGGATAAACCTCCTCAGTCACTTCATTTGTCCAGTCTTTCAAGCAGAACCATTCAGGATAAAATAGCACATGACACCCAGTGAGAGAGGGTGAAAAGCGAAATTATGACGAGGTAAGATAGAACAATGAAGAATACCCCTTTCCCTATTTTTGTCACAGTCCTTACCACGTGAGAAGAGAATGTACCAATCAAAACAATATTTTAGTAGACACCAAACTGAGCCAACCCTGTAAGATTCATGCGTGCATGAGTAAAAAAAGAAAAAAGTTCCATGGGAGGACAACTGATTGACAATATAGCAGTAACGAGATCCCTGTGATCCCAATCATTACTCTGAAATACTAGCATAAATGCCAATTTGGCAATTTTACAGTTATCGACTGTGGACGCGATCAAACCAGTCCATAATACTGACCTATCGCAAACCTAGACAACCTGGGGAAGTGTGAGGGACAAACAGGTATTAGATGGAAGATGAGACTGTCACTCATGGGATTGAGGGTGGAGCAAACATATCCCCTGAACAGGTCAACAAATCTGGTAGTAGACAGAGTAAAGCGAAAGGTGTAGAAAACACATGCCAACCACACCACACACTCAACAGTCATCAGAGCTGAATGCTATTAATTTTAACTCCTTAGTGGGAATACAAAACACTTCATGGTTTTGTCATTGACAGCATTGCATTGTCTCACCAGGCGGTTAAATTGATAACCCAACCGTTAAGAGGTCAATGTTCTACTGACTGCATCAGCGGACTTACTTAATTGGTATAATTGAGTCCTAGTAAGTCATAAGCATTAAGAGACTGCAATAACCACGGTACCCTATGAAGGAGCACACTAGTTTCCCATTACCCCACCATTTAACTCAAATCCCTTAGCCACTTGATAGAAGTTAGGTCAGTGGGCAGATAGGATAGGTCATGCTACAACAGTTCAATCTCTATGGGATAATAGATCCACAAATGTCACAATGCTACCGTCATTGAATGAGCAGCTACTTGAAGCAAAAGAGCCCTAGGTGAAAGCAAATAAACAGGGCAGAAGAACCATGGCAGAGCCTGATGACCTTGGCAGCCACCCATGACCTTTTGAGAGGTCCATCACTCGATGCAGGGAACCGTTCCTCTGATATAGCTTCCTATTTTTAGTTATAGCGAGGAAAATAGGACCCTTCATAGATACACAATCAGGTGAATAACCTCATACAGCAGAATACCAAGGGTAGTAGCAATTTACAGATGTTTTCAGGATGACCAGAATGATGAGGGCCAAGTCCGGGGCATATCCCACACTAGGGAGTAGCTCAACTACATCACGGAATGATATGAAGAGATACACAAGCCACAACAGATGATAAAATACTGAAGACCAGACTGACTAATATAATACTGTGATGCTTCTAATAACTGCAGTGCTGTGGGATATTTAAGGTACAAGATGGGTGTTATCAGTCTTGGGTTTCTACCTTTCCTAGTGTTGAACCTACCACCTGCTAGCCAGACTCTAATGCCCACTGAAAGTGTTACTATAGCCAGTGCTCCAGATAAGATTTTGAGGTGGGAGTATTTTACTCCCTATTTTTAAACTTTGAGAGTAAATGGGATTTTAAGAGAGTAAAAATGACATTTCTCCTTTGCAAGAGAGTAAAATAATGTGACATCCAGCCAACGTGTGCAAACGCTGTATGGAAATCATTACGATGCGGCAGCTTTCTGCATTGTGGCAGAATACACCTTTCATTATTTCTCTAGCTTCAGAGAAATACATACTGTTTCAGAGGCCTTTATCCCTGGCTTGTAATTACATCTATGCAGATAAAAATCAAAAGTAGCCTTCTGGTTTCTTTCAAGTAACTTGACCTTTGCACTGCCCTCTGCTCTAAACTTGTGTGTAAAGGTACACAGGAAAATAATAATGCTGTCGTATTTACAAGATTTTCATGCGTAAAAAGGCCTACTACGCACCTTATCTGGAGGGCTGACTACAGCTCAGCTATGAAACATGTGAGAGATGTGAAGACAAATGAAAGGGATATCCTGACACACACTTTTAGGATTAGGCAATCTCTATAAACTGGGAAGTCTGAAGCAACAGGAGAAGCCGCAGAGCCACACCAACCTACATGGTACAAAAACAATCAGAACATTCAATGAAGTAGATGTCACAGGGGGAGCCATCACTTGCCCTCTGGCCCAGAGGACTCGAATCAGCTTTAGCAAGCAAAGTCAATGGTGAATCAACATGGGAGGTGTAGTAAATAATATCTGGAGAGCCAAAGGCTGCAGAGCCCGCCCTAGCCAGACACAGACCCTGAGCGTAGGAATTGATACACTCTGCTTTAAAAGCATTTCATTCTCCTGAGGTTGTCAGTGAGGGTTTGGATACCTTTCCCCGCTCAGCACAGGCATCTGGCACTGCTGTTAAATATATAGACCTGGGCTGTGGCAGTTGCATTTGTGGAATGAGATGCATGAAATCTAACTCATGCGTGCTGATCGCATAAATTCTAAACCATACAAGCATTGTTATCCCGCCCCGGTGTTGTCCATCACAGATACAGTCTTACTGTTCCTTGTGCTGGATGTTTATCCAAAATAAACCGCTCCTCTGGCATAACAAAGGTTTTCTGACTTCTGATTCACATGCTTGGGAGACGACAGGGAGTGAGAATGGGACCTGCCACATGTCCTGACCAGTTCTAAGATGCACAATGGCAGCTGGTCTTGAGACAAACTTAGACCAGCCCCCTCTCCGCAAAAATGACCACAGTCACATGACTCAATCACAGCTAAACCCCCACTACATAGGTGCAGATACTGAAGGGAAGGCCTGTTCAATGGGAGGGATTGCTGTTTTATATAAAACAGTGCTCTCATTCTAGGTATGTGGGTTCAGGAGCATGAGGCTCTCATCTGGTACAAGCTGCAAAATTGGAGAGTGGTGGAGGTAGCCGGAGAAGTGGCAGCAGCGAAGAGCAAGAGGAGGTGGAATATCAGCTAGAGATGGTAAAGAGTTGGTTATATAAGTTAGTGCTGGTAAAGTGTTGAAAGGAGGTGGTAGCCACAGGAAGTGGGGGGTGCGGGGGGGATGTTGAAGAAGGTAGTAGTACCAAAGGAAGATGGCAAAAAGAGTGGGTAACATCAGAAGGCGAGAGTGACAGAGTGGTTGAGGTAGCATAAGGCACAATAACATAAGGAGTTGAATGGTGACAGCCAGAGGTCTTGGTTAAAAACAAGGTAGCAGTATATGCAGTTGAAAGTGGGTAGGAAGAGGTATCCGAAAGAAGGAAATTGAAGGAGTTTGGCACAAGAGCAGTGGGGCTGCCAATAGTGGCAGAAGGGCCCTATACAAGACCACTTAAATTACATTATAACAGAATAAAAACAATTGTGAAATGCCAAACCCATTCATACATAGATACAAACATTTAGGGCAGAATGAATAGCTCATCCGGATGAGGTTCTCTGTCGGCCAACTTAGAGGCTCTGCCCCTTTCCACAGTCCAGCAATTCGCATATGTTCGCACACTACAATCGCACATTGAAAAGAAACAGATTGTGGTATTTACATCCCATTGCATGTGGAATGGTACAGATGTCTCCTGCCATGCGTGTGGGGGTAGAGATGGAGATCAGGTAACAGCATAGGCCTCGTGTTGCTGTTGTGGGCATTAAAGAAACCCAGGAATGCAGCCATTCTGAAATATAGTGGGAGAGAAATAGGGAAAGGTGTTTTCTGCAAAATTGCAGCCAGGTCCAAATCATGGGAAAGGGAAGGAGAGAATGGTAGGCCACATGTTAAAAGGGGGAGAGTCACCTAGGGCTCTGAAGTGAAAAAGGGTGAACAGTGGGAAACCTCCCCCCTTTTGGTGTAAGCATCAGTGTATTTATCGAAGAAATGATAAGCTGGTTAGTCTATAAATGTAATAGGTGTAGCCTAGGAAGAGGGCTATACAAAAGCATGAGAGAAAAAGAAACAAAAGTGGATGAAAATTACAACAGAGAAAGAGATGAGACCAGAGGAAGTGGGGGAATCAGAAAGAGGGCAGCTTCAGGTGGAGGGGAGATGGAATCCCACGACTAGAAAGAGATATCAACATCAGGTGTTCGAGAGTGACCCTGGCACATTTACAGCAGGTAAAGAGTAGTACAAAGGAGGTGGTAAGAAAGAAGAAAGCTTAGAAAAGCCAGAGAAAACATGGCCTAGTCAGCCAGAAAAGGCAGTTTCCTTCATGCCCAGTCAGCCCTACTCAGCAAAAGAGGGTAGATGAAAGGGGACCGAGACAGGGTCAAGAAAGCTACAAGCATATTTGAGAGGTGAAGGGGAAGAAGGACAAGGTTCTCTCAGGTCATTCTAGGGTCCCTTCTATTGCTCTCCCTTCTGTATACAGCCAACAGTCTGTCCAACATCAAGACTTGGTGCTAGAATTAGTCAAGAGGTAGGGGACAACGGAAAGCCAACTTCTAGCTCAGTAAAAGGAAGAGGGTTCAGGAACCCTGTGAGCTTGCAACATCAGAGACTGGAGAGCAAAAACAATCTCTGGGTGACTCTAAAGATTTGGATATTGGTGTCAGGAATGTGGGGCTGTGGGTGGTCATGGGGGCCTCTGCGGCCAGAGCCACCACGCACAGGCTAACAAGCCCTGGAGATGCGTGGTGTTGGGGTCCAGACCGCTCTAGGACTACATTTCCCAGCAGGCTAGGTATGATAGTGCCAACACAGCATGTGGTGAATGAAGGCTATTAAGGGCAGTCCCTCCCCGTGCCAGGTGCTGGGTGTTGACGATTGCAGGCGCAGGCAGGACGACAGAGGTTTTGTACAGCATTCCCACTTCTCACAGGGAACACCGCCAGGCATACGAGGCAGACCGCTTTAGTGGTGCAAGCATTAGCAGTCGCTCAAGCTGCTCACACCCTGGTATCGGAACCGCCTCGGCTGCCACGCAGAAGCTTGCTTTAGTCCCAGTGCTCTGGGACACGGCTTCTGATGTATTCCAGAGCAAGCCACTTCGGCGGTACATGCGGAAGCCTCCGCTACAGTTCCTGTGTCCTGGGAGACAGTCAGCTAGTACACAGCCGCCTCCGCTAACTACATAGGGAAAGTACTTGTACCTTTGGGTGCGCAGAGAGCAAGTAGGAAGATGAATCCTTTCAGTCTGCTGACACATGTTCATCAGTTCGCTCGGGGGGCCTTAGGAGGCTCCCCGAGCTTGAGATAAGTACCCTTGAAGAGAGGCGGTCGAATTACTCCCCCTGCCCTGATAGACACCCCAACAGGAAGAAGAACCAGAGACAATATGGCTGCCGATCACACAAGCTCGCACCAACCCCCACTGTACCCACAATGGACAGGTGTCATGAGAGGCATCCCCTCAGCAGTCCTCACAACCCCGCAGCAACACAAACATTACCCAGAGTGAATGAAGAGTGACGAGATGAAACGGGAGACAGCTACATTGACAGAGTCGACTAAGATGCTGAGAAGCCATGCCTCAAGTTGTTAAGAGACCACATGACTTAGCAGCGTCAGACATGAAGCACATGTGCCATCCGCAGAGTCGGAACACATACACTCAAATAAATGAAGAACACATGCGTACAGTTCTATGAGGTAGAGGACGGTGACATTTACATACAATCTGCACGTTTATTATTTTGCCACTAGCTTATTGCAGCAACGTGGAAACGCCAGAAGCAAGAAGATCGCGTTACAGGCTTGCAGATGCTTACATGAAACTAACCCCATGGAATGGCAGAAGCACACATGGGACCTGACAGAACCATGATGCACTAACCTATGGATGCTATTTGGAAGACACACACAGGGAAAACCAGGCAGTTGTTTAGGAAATCATAGGAGGCCATAATCGTCTCAGAAAACCTAAAGCCTGCTGAACGCTGTTCAAGCAGAAGGACCGCAGTGAGGAATGAGGCCATTGCCAAGGTTGTACTGTTGCAAAGTGACATTCTTTATCCTGAACTGAAGTAACACCAGCAGTGGAGAAGCACACTTCTCCTTAAATTCAGAATAATTCAGAGCTCCAAGACCCACGATCATGGTCTCTGGACTTGTGACCCATCCGAGCTGAGAGCGAGCCAAGACCCGGCGGCTGAGAAACACAGCTGTCTCAAGGACCCGACAGCGATCGCAACAAAATTGTTACATGCAGTTGTGCGATGGGAAAGGAGCACTCGTACGGCGACAATGAGCTATACACGGTTACATCACAGACACATAGTTGCACAT
The DNA here is from genome assembly GCF_040938575.1 of Ambystoma mexicanum. NCBI lineage: Eukaryota > Metazoa > Chordata > Amphibia > Caudata > Ambystomatidae > Ambystoma > Ambystoma mexicanum. The sequence continues at coordinate 1,416,420,691 of NC_090937.1, forward strand.
AGAATCGTGAACAGGTGCAGTCCGAGCTGGGAATTGATTCTGTCCCAGGCCTGGGAGCTCACGGCTCCGCCAATCACAGTTTTTGGCCCTAGGGGTGAGTAGCTGGGGCCACCGACTAATCAGTGGGTCAACATACTGTAACATTCTAGTAAGTAACAGATTTCAGGGAAGGCCCATGCCTGATCCCTGACATGGTTCGGGGCAATCCATTAATCTTTATTGGGTCTACTATAAGGGAACTACCACTCAGCAGCCTATCCGGAATGGAGGTAGGTTTTTGGAGAAGGGCCCAGGGAATTATGCTTTTGTGACGTTATGTGCTATGAAAACTGGCCTGCAAGCCAGAGTTTGTTGAGTTGTGCTTGGAATCGCCTCTGCGCACTTGATCCCTGTGGTTTGTTGGTTGTAATAAACCTCAGTTGAACTTGATACTTGTCGGGACTTGCGTTCCTTTTGGGATTGGGAAGGAGTTAGGCCTTCCACAAGTTTGATGTCCGTGAACTCCTAGCAACCCGCCCTCCTTGCCTGGGAGTTATCCCCAACACCCTTCATGCTTGTTACGAATGAACTAAAGTATGCTCTCACATTTGATTGTATGGTTTACAGCCCTGTGGATAAACAGGGATTGTTGAGCATTGCATGATACAGAGACTACATTTATTTCCATGTCCAAGTCATGTCAAGCTCACGCTCATCACCTGTATGTTGTCATGTTGTGTTTATGCTCATTGCTTCGAGTATTGTGGCTGTATTCAGCAATTCATGCAACCATCTTTGTGCTCAGTGTAGTTTGTTACGTCAGTAAGCATGTGGAGGTAGTGGCTACAAGTGAAGCAGGCGCCCTGCGTGACAGAGGTTAGGTGTTACGTTTGAAAGTACATGAACCGTATTAATGTATGTTGCTGTCCCTCCATCCCCTTCCCTATCCAATGAAGTACCACAACCTTCTTTCCGGTTTCCCCAACTCCCCCATACCTTTCCACAACTTCTCCCTAACCCTCTTCCCCCCTTGACTGCCTTGCTGTGACCTGTTATGTAAGAATGAAAGACCTGTAGGAAAGTAAAAGGTGACTATATACACATGTGGTGGAGGTGCCCGGTGGTCCAGACATACTGGGGAGAGGTCCTATCCTGGGTTAAAGGGGTTGATGGAGTGGAGAGGACCCTGTGCCCCTGGCTCCTCCTCTTCGGAATCGACGTAGGAGGATGACCACGAGGAAACCCAAGGTCATATGTTGCAGGTCATGTTGGTGGCGGCCAGGTGTTTTCTGGCCCAGAAGTGGAAAAGTCCATGTATGCCAGGTGAAAAAGAATGGGTCACTAAAGTTTGGGCCATTTACGACATGGAGTTCCTAACACACCTCATACACGAGTCCAAATCGAACATTGAAGAACTGTCGCTCCCCCTTCTTCGAAAAGTACGGACGCCTGGCCTAAAGTGACAGCATTGCGCTGGGGGGCCTCCCCCCCAGACATGAAAGACCACCAGGAATGGTACTAAAAGAAAAATGTTCAATGTTGGGCCCAAAACTCCAGTGTGCAAGGAATTAATTGATTGTACCTTGAAACGTTCTCCATGGGCTCGCCAGGTGGACTAAATACATGTGCTCGATCTGGGAGGCGGTGGGGGGATGGGTGGGGCCTATTCTTATAATTGTGTTTAGGAGATCTACGTTAATACATGCTGCACAATGTTATAATCCAAAATGGCAATAAAATATGATTTTCAAAAAATCAGGGACCCGTGCCAACCACTCCATTTGGCTTCTGTGGTTAGGGAGGAGCTGTATATCCTCCTCAGGGCAGAGGTTAAGGTAATACAAGTAAAGGAAAATAAAGATTTAGAAAACAGATTCAGGATCAGTAGACCTTCTTGAGCCCATGGAGCATGGGGTGATGTTATGAGACATTTTTGTAACTCCCCCTTTTTAGACCAATATGGTTTATTGTGAAGCACTCAAATTGATCGGTGTGCCTTCTGCCTGTGCTTGGAAAACCCCTAAGATTCTTAATATTTTTTCTGCCCAAACTAAGCACATGAGAGAGAACTCATTCTGTAAACGGGCATTAAGAAAGGTGAGTACTCATACGAAAAATCCAAGATGTCCTCAACACTAGAAAGGAGTACTTGTTAAGAATATGCTGAGGGTCCATGGTGTTTAGAATAATATGAATTCATGTGTCGTAAAGCCACCATCTTAAGTGTGTTCCTTGATTTTGGGGCTGTTGGTGGGGAATGGACATCGGTTTGCAAACATGCAAAGGGTAGCAGGAGTGAAATCATGTGCCAGATGGGCATCTTGGTGCTGATAACAGATGGATATTGTTACCGAACTCAAAGGTACTCATTTCACCAACTTCAAAAAGATGAAGAGCTGAGTGGACCTGCTGGGATTCAAACCTGTGACCATGAGTTCAGACACAGATCCATATAATGGATGCACTGGGCCATAGATCTTGGTAATGCATTATATGGCCACAACCCACATAACCCAAGTATTTTCCTCATATGATCAATGTACACACACATTTCCAAGTGCTACCTTGATAAGCCAACCGTAGCCTCATATATGGAGGTACATCCATCCTATGCCAGGTATAGTCTCAGATTCCCCAGTACTATCTTCTTATGCCAGGAAATGCCTCACATGCATGATATAGTCTCCATTGCAGAACCATGTCCGGGTGCTGCAATGATATGCAAAGTGCAGCCTCAAATAGCTGAGTACTATCATCTTATGCCCATAAGTGGGGCATATGCCTGGTACAGTCACCATATATAAGGAACAGCCCCACCCTTGCAGGTGCTGTCATCATATGTTCAGTGCAGCCTCAAATGCCCCAGTAATGCCATCATATGCAAAGCAACACTTCACATCTTTTTTTATTTAATGACAATGAATCCTACATATATCAGATTTAGTCACCAACTATATGATACTGCCACACATGTTCAGGTGTTGCCCTCTTACGTCAAGTACAATCCCAAATGCTAAAATTCTGCTTTTTCCTGACGCATAGACCTGGTGTTGCACAGCATTCAAAGAACAGCCCACATGTCCAAGTGCTGCCATCATATTTCATGTGCAGTCTGAAATCTGATGCCAGTTAACGCTTCATACAGCAGGTATACTCACCATTCGAATTAGTGAATACTTTGTTATTATGCCTGCAATGTACACTATGTTCACACTTTAGTCTACTGAAACCTAGTTAGCCACAGCCATGCACTACTGGACAGCACTCAGCGCTATAAGGCCAAATCCATGGCAACATAGCTCTTTCCAAATGCACAAATAACATAACAGATGTAAGAAATACAGCATCACGCGTGCCACCATCATGCCCTCTACCCACTGTGGCAACAAGGAATGGAGAGACTGGCCAAATGGTGACATAGTGGTTGCTATATACTTTTATTAAATAAAAACAAAACCTATCTATCCCTAACTCTAAGGGGATTTCCCTACCTAACTAAAAAAAACTCAGGTGCTCGTCAGGAAGTCTGTGCAAGTCAAAACAAAAAGGCACCGTCCCTGTCAAAGGATCCTACTCTATCCCTGTCACTACAACAAAATACCATAAAGTCCTGCTACTGTTTGTAATCCTGGAGAATAACTCCCTTCTCTCGGATGTACAGGATCCAAACGCCTCTCAGGTGGTTTAAACAAAAGTTCCACAAAGGTTCTGGGTTTTCCGTGACGCAATAAAACTTAAATAGTCACATAACATTTCTCATGGGGCTAGGAGAATGACTCCCTTCTCCTACCTGGTTCCCAAATGTCTTTCAACTTTTTTATTAGTGTTCGTAGCTCCCTTAGGAAGGTTTTCACTGTCTCTTGCACTAATGTTTGGCCGGCCCCACTGGGATGATGAAGCTGTTCCTGGTGTTCTTTTCAAATTTCCAGCACCACACTTTTGTGGAACTGGCCTGGGAACTGTTTCACAAAATGGTTTACAGTTTTCAATATCTCTTTATGGTTTACAGTCTCGTAACTTCCCGGCCCCCTGACGGACCTATACGTGTTGCTGTTACTTTCTCTTGGGGGAACTCTTCACTGGTATCGCCAAGGAACGCAGGCCCAAACTTCTTATTTCAACTTTGGTCTTTAGTAGTTCCCTGGATCTCACCTTTCACCACCTCGAGTTATTGTGGACCGCCTTGGCTTAACTGTGGGACCCCTTGGTCCCGCCGTGACAGGGTACGGCCGGGAGGATAGCTCAGGGGCAACACACATGCTTTGGAAGTATGACGACACGGGGCAACACAGGTTCGATCCCGGGTCTGCGCTTAGAACCCTCAGGGTATTAAGCTTGTTATAAATAACCAATTACAATTACAAGGTATGCCTCATCCACAGTCTCTCGCTCTCTCCTGAGACTCGCCTACACGGCTATGCTGTAGGCTATGGTAGGCGGTCTCAGCACCGTTGTCAGACCATGGTACACGCACTACAGATTGTGCCACCACCTCTCAGTCTTGGAAAGTCTATCACGGTTCCCAACCAACTCACGGGACACTTCTCGGGCGTTCTGCTATTGATATGATATATGATATGATATAATAGGTTATTTATAACGTGCATAATACCCAGAGGTTTCTATGCGAGGACCCGGGGATTGAACCTATGTTGCTCTGTGTCGTCTTGTTTCCAAGGCTAGCGCATTGCCCCTGAGCTATCCTCCCGTGACTTCTCCTCACAGCCTCAGAGACGAGCCTCGCTGCATCTCCCGAAGGTCTGCATCAGCTCTTCATGCTCCACTACGGCGTCCCTGGTCACCTAGTTCTCCCTCTGATCGTATCCCAGCTTCCAGCAGTGCATCTTTGCTGTTCAGTTTAAGTAGTGGGGAAGGTCCCAGTGTAACGTCCTTCCAATTGACAGCAGCTGATCTAGCCTGCTCAGATGTACAGTTCTCAGGAGCTTCTTCGTCTCAGTACCTAAACGGTCAGAGTGGTTCGAAGTTTCACAATAATACATGGTTTTAGATACAAATTTAAAGCCATAAGGTTCAGGCCCTACCGTCAGCCTACCGGGTTGAGGTTTAAAGGGGCTGTGCCTCCCAACTACGTCCTTATCCCGAAGAGAGGAGTCCCTCTCCATGAGATCCACCCGCATGTTACCACCCCTAGGGGCACTATTGTTTGGCGGTCGTACCTCCCTAGCCTCATGAGAGGGGATTCTCCCCTGGGGAGAAGTGATGCAATCTGAAGGATTGCCACATACCCTTCCCCTTAGTGCTTCAGCTTCCCCATCTCTCTCTACAGGAAATATTGAGAAGAAATCCACACTGTCCTGTTCCCATCCTTTCCTGTGTTCAACATGGAAACAGAATGGTTTTAGGTCTAGAAACCAGTGCATAATGCAGGGATTTGTTTCTTGGTGCAGGCTAAGCTAGGTTAGGGGGAGTGGTCTGTCACCAATGTTAATTTGCGACCAGTAAGATAATATTACAGGTGTCCCACAGTCCATTTAATAGCAAGGGCCTCAAACTCTATGGTTGAAATAACTTCTGGCTCGTGTAGAGGACTGGATGTTCTAAGCCATCATGGACGACCTCTGAAGCATCCGTCTGCAGGATACATTGATTATTAAAATGTGGTACTTTAAGTACTGGCTCACTGCAGTGGATATGTGTAGGAGTGTTGAAACGGGCCTGATCTTGTTTGCCCCAATGAATTTTCTGTCGTTCAGCATTATTCTGTTTGGAGGAGGGAGGGTTTCCGCTGACTGCCTTAACGTTCTCGGCCTGAGGTCTTACCAAGCCATTCCGACAAAAAAACCTGGGTATCTAATGGCTCACTGGGCCAAGTGGCATTTCTTTGGGTTAGCAGTTAACTCTGCCTCTCACATGGTTCTTACAATTGTGTACAAGTGGCGTCAATATTCCTCCCAGGTTTGACTATGGATTACTATGTAGTCAAGATATGCGCTACAAAAGTTCGAATAGGGTTGCAATATCTTATCCATGGGTCATTGGAAAGTTGCTGGGGCACTGTGGAGTCCAAAAGGTAGGACTCAGAACAGAAATAAACCCCTAGGAGTGGAGAAAGCTGTTTTGTCTTTGTAGGAGGGGCTCAATGGCACCTCCAATAGCCCTTGGTCAGATCAATCTTGGAAATGTAGATCCCAGTTTGTCAATAAGACTGTCAATCCAAGGCATTGGGTAATTGTCAAACTGGGATATCGCATTGAGCTTGTGGAAATCTATACAAAACCTCCACGATAGATCTGGTTTTTGCGACAAGGACTATTGGCGAGGACCATGAACTCTCAGAAGGTTCTATGATCTCTGCCTCTAAGATCTTCTCCACCTCCTTGAGGATTACTTCTTTCCTCAACTCAGGAATCCTTTAAAGATGAAGGTTAACCACCTTCCCAGCAGGAGTTCTTATATAGTGTTGGGCATTTTTAACTCTTCCTGGCTTTTCACTAAATACATTGGGAAACTGATGCAGCAGGTCCTGAATGTCTTGTTGTTTTCTAGGCGGTAACCCCTGGGGTATCAAGCTATGCTCAGCAATTTTTCCCGACAAGAGAGCCACCAAGACCACTCAAGTGGTACTTTGTTTTAACAGATATATATGATAAATCCCTGTGTATGGTCTTCATAGGCCTTCTGGGCTCTCTGGGCTTTCTCTAGGTGTTTATGTATCAGGTCCCGGACCACTGTCATTTGTTCCTTCAGATGTTGGGCCATTTTGGTAAGACAGCCTCCTCACGTTCCTCCCAAGTGCTCAGTCAGAATCGCCTTAGGGAAACCGACTTATGATAAAAATTAAGTATTTTAAGATTTGTTGCAAGGTGTTTCCCTTCATTGGCAACACCTCTGCCTCACCTCCCTAGCATCATGAGAAGGACTGTCATACACCCCCACCTACACTCTTAAAGGCCCTTAGTTAAACCCCACATAAATGCAGCTGTGCACATATCTGATATGCCACCAACATTGAATCCAACCCCATGTTATGTGGCAGCTCTGGCCCTGGAAGCCACTGTGGTGGGAGCTCACCCTCTCCTCCCTTCCATGCTGAAACTACTCCTCCCCAGACCTCACTCCAATCTCTTCCCACTTGCAGTGCATACTCAACTTTCTGACAATACTGTAATGATGCGAAGAAGAGTTTCTACCACTTGTTCCTCCACTAAACCATCAGTAGGCATTGGGAAACTATCTGTTTAGGGTATAGGTGATGGACAAGAGTTAGAGACTGCAGAAACTGCCCCTGCGTTTACGGGTAATGCTAGCACTGCCAGCCAGTACCATTCACCCCTCAGCAATAGCAATCATGCCCCATGATATCTTAACTTGTGAAGAGACTCCTCAGCTCGCTTTACAACCAAGTCAGAATTCCCCCATATTAGAGCCCGGAGCAACCCCAGTGGCTCCTGTAGACACTGTACACTCTATGCTTCTTAACACTAGGTCACTGATAAAACATGCTCATGAGGTTGCCGATTACATAGAACTCCACATCCTTGACATCTTTCTGCTGACCGAAACTTGGGGTTCTAGTTCCGCAAGCCCAGCTCTTAACCTCGCCATTCCAGTAGGATATACCATGTTAAGACAGGATAGACTCTCAGGTCGGGGAGGAGGTGTCACAATGATGCTTAAAAACACACTATCAGCTTGGGAAATACAAGGACATATAATCAAGGGCACAGAATGTATGCATGTCAAAGTAGGCTTGAACGCGGAAGCTACCGTTAACATCATATTGATCTACCCCCTCCCTCTTCATCTGCTAACTTAATCTCAGCCCTTGCCAACTATTTACTCCCCCTCCTAAAGCCAACATCTTGCTTTCTACTGCTTGGTGACTTTAATTACTGGTTAGACAACCCTGACGACTCTGTAGCTGCTGAGTTACAACAGTCGCTTTTAGATGTGGGGCTGCCTCAAATCATCCATGCTCCAACCCACATATTGGGTCATACACTGGACTGGATTTCTACTACTAATATCCATTGCCACCATATACGGATCTCCCCTTGCCCTTGGTCAGATCATACCTTTGTGCATTTCTCTTTTACAGTACCATTTCCAACTAAAAATAAGCTTAAGAGCTCTCAAGACTCCCTGGTACGGAACCGAAAACAGCTGACCCTAGGGAAAATTGAATCCCTCCTGGAGCACACACCTGACTTATCGGAATTTGTCTCGCCAGATTCCATATCTTCTGGTTTTACAGCCACTTTTGAGTACGTCGCAAACATACTGGCCCCATTGAAGCTGAAAAAGAAACAACTCGAGGGAAACAAAAGCAAACCTTGGTTCTCCCATGAACTTCAAAACCTGAAATCTTCTTCGGTCAAACTATTCTATTCTTGGAAAGCAAACCAAAAGCCCATAGCCTTGGAGGCCTATAAAAAAGCTGCCAAAAATAACAAAACTACTATAGTAGTACCAAAAAATAACTTTCACAATCTAAGGATCTCTCTCGCAACCTCAGACCCCAAAGAGTTGTTTAAAATCCTGAAAGAGCAAGAGATCACCCCTCAGCCCCTGGCCTCTGCTATCATAAAAGACACAAATTGGTGTTTGCAAATCCAAAAGGCCATTTCACAAAAACTTAGGGACATTCGAGAGAGCAAAAGAAACCTTCTGGCTGACAAATTCAGCACGTGTGAGCCTAAAACTTTTGCTAGAGACCCTGCCATCCCGGTCTTCAACTTCTGCCCTATTTCAATGGAGGAACTTAAGAATGTAATTATACAATTTAAGGCCACCAAATGTAGGAGTGACCCTTGCTCCTCTCTCATTATTAAAATCTGTCCACCTTTACTCTTGGAGGGGATTCGTAAATTCATTAACACATCCCTCGATCTAGGTGTCGTTCCAGATGATTTGAAGCAAGCATGGATCACCACTATACTTAAAAAACCAGGTCAGTCCCAAGATAACCCACTAAATTACAGATCCATAACTAACAGCCCCTTCCTCCTCAAAATTATAGAGCGGGTTGCCTATTTGCAGATAGCCCAGCACCTTAATCAACATCCTATTCTGAATCCCCTTCAATCTGGATTCAGGCAGGGTTTCGGCATGGAAACATCATTGCTGGAGCTGAAGTCCAGGTTATTGGGTCGTATAGATAAGGGCGTCACATCTCTTTTCATCTCTCTGGATCAATCTGCAGCATTTGATCTTGTGGATCATGCTATACTTGCAGATTGACTTGTGGAAGTTACAAACTTCTCTCCATCCGCAGTGCGTTGGGTTGACTCCTTTCTTGCAAACAGGATAAGTAGAGTTTGTGCCAACAAAGCTATGCCCCCCCCCATCCTAATCCAGTATGGGGTCCCACAGGAAGCCAGCACCTCTCCATGCATTTACAATATCTTCATGGCCCCGTTTTTTGCCCATCTGAAACAGGAAGGAGTCATATTCTCCAACTGTGCTGATGACACCCAGTGTGCTATCCCCCTCACAGGTTCTCATAGTCAAGATGAACTTGAACTCAATAGAATCTTCACCATCATAGAGACCTGGATGATGCGCAACAATCGTGCACTAAACAGAGGGAAGACAGAGTTTAGGATTGTGGGCTCGCCAGCGACTCTGGCCAAACTGGACCCAACCTACACGCTTTTTCAACTTGGGGAGGTAGCTAAAGCACCTCAACCTAAAGTAAAAATTCTCGTCGGAACTTTTGATCCGCTGCTAAACATGAAATCCCATGTGGGAAACACAGTATCAGTGGCTACCTATTACGTCAAATTACTGGCACATCTTTGGCCGTACAGATCACAAGCTAATGCTGAAACAATTGCACGAGCCATAATAGGAGCGAAAATCGACTATTGCAGTAGTCATCTTGAAGGAGTTAGCAAAGCAACCATTAATCGACTCCAAGTAGTACAAAATGGTGCAGTAAGAGTCATTACCGGGCTTGCCCATCAGGCTCACGTCACGGAGGCTAGACGCTCTCTACATTGGCTGCCAGTGGAGGCTCGTATTGCATTTATAGTTGCAGCTATAACCTTAGAATGCAGACTGGGCATTATGCCATCCTACCTGAAAGACCACATTAGGAAGCAACCTAGCTGTAGAAGCCTGAGGTCGAGCAATCAGAATGATCTTTTCCTGCCAAGATGCAAAACGAAGAAGGCACAGATGGGTGCTTTTTACAGTGCCACTCCGTTGACATGGAACTCTTTGCCCTGATCTCTGCAAGCTCATTCTTCTCTTCTCCTCTTCAAGAAAGAACTTAAGACCTTCTTATTCCACTGATCAGGCTAGGGAGTTGCTAACCTGTGCCTTCTAGCCCTCAATCCTTCCTCATATGTGGTGGCTATTCTCTCTATGTTCTTCATTCTCGTCTGTCTTTGTCTGCCCCCTCACGCCTCAGGGTTCATGGATGCGCATTACAAATAAATTAAAGTAAAGTAAAAAGTAAATGTACTATGCCATGGGTACCATCTATTGCCACTGGCTACCAGTAAATAAGATGCATGGGTGGAGAAGGGAAGCACCGTTGTTCATTTCTCTATGTGAGCAATAGTATTGGTTTTGGGTCACTGTAATCAGTTTTATGAATAGGGTGTTTATAGGTTTAACAAAAGATGAATTTGTATGCATCCCAGTGTCTATCCTGCAGTCTGTAGGAACATATTACTTCCCCTGGAAGCCATTGAGAGGGAAGGGTCAGTAGAAAAACTAAAATGGAATGTATGGTCGGGGATCCCCATACAATTCTTGCCAATTCACGAACGGCCAACAAGACTTGACAAGCACATATTTCTAAAATCTCCTTTGAGGTCTGTCCGTAATCAACCTATTAGTCCAAGATGCCTTTGAGGTAGGCACCCCATTCGCAAAACTATAGCTACCATATTTCCATTGCAAAACAATGTGTTACTATTGAGACTTCCCTTTCAAGTAAATCTTAAACTATTTACCTGAAAAATAGAATGTAAGAAGCACACAACATCGGAAGAAAATCCCTCACTTTGCCACCCCATGAATAAAACATCACTTGAAAAAATAAGTTTAAGGTAAGAGGTGGTTGTACTTACCTTAGCAATGGATTAATCCAGTTCTCCGTTACATAAGGGGCATCATATATATAGCTCCATTCATCTTTTATCCATGTGCTCAAATTCATGGCATCAAAAAAGAACCTAAGGAACTGGACAAAACAGCACTTTGTAAAACACATGCATTATCCATTACATGTCCGACTTGTTCCTGAGGGTGATGGCGGTAGCCACCTCTTCATAGTCCACAATTTGTTATCATTTAAAAAGTGTGAGCAGTACAAATGCTTCCAGCTGCTAAACTTTTTTGGTGAGCTTAATATAACGCTATATTCTTGCACATATAAAGTAAAGTAAAATCTTCAACAAATCTCACTTGTGCAGGCAGAAAATGTTTGTGACGTGAGTTTCCACTTTATTCAATCCATGAACTACAAGGATTAATCATTATAGAGAGCATGTTGAGAATTGCTTGTTTTTATTACATGTATTTCCTTTATACACAATGTGAAGTACATTTTCAGTGAACATTGTCAACACATAACATGCATAGTTCTACACTTTTTCAGGTCTTCTAGCATTAATTAGAAAGCATGTCTGCTATAATACAGTTAGCTCTGAGAAAGGTTTGAGTGATGAGAGGAGAGAGGAGGGGACAAGACAAGAATAATTGGAAAAATACTAAATATCTAGCTTCTTGGACATGAGATGCCATTAGGCAAACTGCACACTGTGCTTGTTATAGTCACATACCTAGAGCAGGGAGCTCTATAGCATATTTGCACCTAATGTGGCCAGACCTTTCTATATGTGAGTATTCTGCAGAGAAAAGCATCATTTAATGGGGAGAACGATGGACCACACCAGTTTAGCTGTTTCTACCCAGGCCATTTTTAAATGGTGCTTCTTCATTTCTGATTAAAATGGTTGGCCCATATTATGTGCCCATATTATGTGTGTTGGAGCTTAATTTTTTTCACAGTTGAGTCACATACCAGAAATGTCAAAGTTCAAGCGTAACACTCCATATATGCCAAATATAACATCCCTGTACTAGTCTTTCTGTTGCTTGTAGCTGCTTAGATTCACGTGCTTTGCACAAGCCGACATCAAGTGGTTGGTGCAGAGTATTGCATGACTTGTTTTCGAATTTCGAAAAGGGATGTTCAAAGGACTTGTATATAATACTATCCCTAATTTGACATGCACTGTGACCATGGTCCTTCTCACATCGAGGTCCTCAGATTGTTTTGTTTTTGACATGAAGGAGCATGATGTGTGTATGAGAGTGCAGGAATGTAAAGAAGGAGGAATGTAAAGAAGGTATAAGATGTATAAGTACTTTGAAAGCTATTTATGTACCTTCGACTCCAAATGAGGGGAGAAAGGGTGGGCGCATGTGAATCTAAGCAGGTACAAGCATCAGAAAGACGATTACAGGTATGTAATAATTATCTTCTGAGGCTTGTGGATCTGCTTAGAATCACATGCTTCGCATAGAATAGCGAACAGTACCAGGAGAAGGTGAGTTGTTACAAGGTACAGAGGCAAAAAGATGTCTTAACACACACGGCCTGTCCCACCTGAGAATCACCTCTTTTTTGAGTATCCACACAGCAGTGTTGCGTGAAAGTGTAAACTGAACTCCGTGTTCATGTTGCTGCTTTACAAATGGCCTCTTGGGGCACATTTGCAATGAATGCTAAGGATGCATCTGTACTCTGAGTTGAGTGTGCTCTGGGTGTAAATGGTAGTGTTTTATTGGATAATGTGTAGCACTGTTCAATTTCCACTTTAGAGGCAGGATCTTCTTCTCTACTGTAAGGAACTCATGATGGAAACGGTAAAGAAAGACACAAGTGATCACAGTTCAAGGGTGTTTATTATACTGTATAGGAAGGTTGGAAAAAAGCCTAATCTAAACATAAATCTAAGATGAAAGCAAGCTACGACTAACAAATAATAATAAGGCAGTCATAGTGGTGTCTTGTCAAATAAAAGGGCCTATACTATGAAAATCCTATTGCCAATCTTTACAACTAATGCCAAAAAGAGTGTGATATAATGTTCACAAGAAAGAAAAAAATATGCACAAATAATAAGCCAGGATGTGGTAGCCACGGGTCTCCCTTCCTCATGTTTTGAGCACGGGACAAGTTGGGATTTGAGAGCACAGCACACGCTTGAGCTTTCCCAGCACGAGACAACAGTTCTGTTCTCAGCTATCAGGGCCTTCGGTGGTTAAGTCTCTTTTCTGCAAAAAAGTCTCTTGCCTCCGAGGACCTGACCAAAATAATAAACAAAAAGTTACTTTCCGCATGTGCGTTGGGTGATGACCTTCACCTTTGTTCACCTTTGGATCCCCCTATTCCAGGTTCAGATCCACAAAAAGTTCTTCGCAATAGCAGGACCCTCAGTAGATAAGCTTCTTGCTCCCGAGGGTCTGAAGGGCTCAAAATAATAAACAAAAGTTCCTTCTTGCTTGTACTTGGGGTGATCATTCTTCACCCCTGGACCCCTCTTCCAGGCTTAGACCCCTGTCGAATATCAGCCTCCACCCGCCGGGTTCACCCTGGCTTGTATTTAAAAGATTTCTCTGTTATTGTTCACATGTCGGTGGGGTGATGGCTTCTCACCCCTGGATCCCTCTCTTCCGGGCTCAGACCCTTCTCAAATGTTTGCCTTCCTTCCGGCGGGTTCACTACGGCTTTTGTCAACTGAACATCTTGGCACTCACAAATCTTAATGTCTTTTAAAACAGTTCACTGCGGACACCCATCTATCAGGTTCACCTTTGTCAACACATTGTTCATTTGGACTTTAGGCTGCACCCCTTTCCATTGGCATCCCTCCGTTGGGTTCTCTCTTGCCAACTTTACCAATCAGTCTCGGGAGGATAGCTCAGAGGCAGCATGCTCGCCTTGGATGCAAGACAACACGGAGCACCACAGGTGCGATCCCCGGGACGCGCTTAGAAACCTCTGGGTAAAAGCGCGTTATAAATAACCTATCATATCATACAGTTCTTTCTCTTTAACTCACTATGCAGGATTCATCTCCCTTAGCTTCCCGATTACATGTAGGTCAAAGATTTTCGACTGTACAGGGGGTTATGCTAGACCCCTGTATGACCACTTTGACTTTTTCCTCACGGCTCTCCTGGAGCTTTCTGGTTTCGGTAGTTTCAACAAATGCAGGGGCAACCAGAGTCTCTCGAGTGAGCACCCACATGGTGCCAGACCCCTCTGCAGCTGGTTTTACCTTTAGGTTAACAGTTCTTTGTACTTTTCTTAATTTTGGCACTTTGCGACTTTCACTCAACCCAGTTCGGTTTCTTTATTGGTTCTCCCCTTGACTCACCGGCTGTGATGAAGCACATGGCTTAACTTGCATCTGGAGTCAAGGACGGTACCATGGTAGCAGGCATCTCTCAATGTCCTGTTTATCAGCGTAGGCATGCTCCGTGTACCATTGACATCTGCTGCAACACACGCTGGCTATTGTTTGTGGTCTTACGATTCCCACCACAGAGGTTTCGCAGGCCTTGGTTGGAAAGGGCAAGGTCGCTTCTCTCCTTGTTGCCCCTTCGGTCCTCGCCGCCCTTCTCCTCCTCTTGAACTACCGGATTTGGATAGCTTTCTCGTTGTGCGGTCTGCCTTGCTCATATTTTGCTCTTGTGCTCCACCTGTTTTCCCTGTGGGGAAGAGAAGGGCTGTCAGGTGTGCATGATTCCTGTCAATTGCCTGACTTGCCTGACATGTCAGGTAAACGACTCTAGTGTCAGTCCATTGTGAAAAAGTGTTTGTGTCGGAAAGGGGTGGGGGCAGAGTTTCTAAGTATCCTAGTGAGTAGGATGGGGAAAGGGTGCCATGAGGAATTATATTCTTCGTCGTAGGAGAAGGGTAGGTGAACTCGGAAGGGTGAGTTTGGTAGGGTCTGTGAAATGAATAGGCGGGGCAATGATGTTTTGTCAGATCAGTTTGGGAGTGGGGGAAATAATAATCAGAGGGACGTGGAGAAGTATGATTGGGAGTATTCGGGTAGGAAGCCGGCAAACAGGGATTCTGGAGTTGTGGTTTTCGGGTGTACCAGGGTTTGGGCCTCTAGGGGATTTACCGGATATGGAGGGGTCGTTTGATTTGGACAAGAGATATCCAATGGAAGGAAGGGAGGCAGATGTGGTACAGCCTACAAAGGGCTCAGGGCTCTCCCCGTCGTCTCCTTCTTTCCCGGTATAATACAGCGTATCACCTGGGTTATTCCTCTGAGCACAACCCTGGGTTTCCCCATCCAGGTGATCCTTTCTCGCTCTTTCGCCCCCATGGTTGGGATCTGAGCGCATCAGCCCTTCCTTGGCCACCTAAATAAGGGATTCTCGAGGTCCGCTTGGGAGAATACCCCAAGGATTCTCACACTACCTGTAGCTAGTAAAACAAAGAATTGATTAGTCTTCCTTAATGGTTTTCTTTCGTCTCGCCTAACATCTAGTGTATGGAGGGCTCTTTCTCCAGAATTCTGTGTGCTGTGAAAGAAAGCTGGAAGTTCTATTGACTGATTGGCATGACATTTAGAAATGAATTTAGGCTGGAAGCATGAATGTGTCTTTAATACTGGTTTGTCCTTGTGTATGGTGACAAATGGGTCTGCGACTGATAGTGCTTGTAGCTCGCTAGCTACAACTGACACTCCTAAGTTTACATTTAACAATATAACCACTGTTTACACACTACATATCTTGAAGAGCCTTAAGCCCTCGAGATGTAAAGGAGACGCTTGTCCAGCCCCACTCATCAAAGACTGTGCAGAAGAACTGGCCCCTTTCATCACTACATTTATCAATGCTTCATTCACAACAGGATTAGTCCCATCCCTGCTGAAGTAAGCGTGAGTCCTACCGTTACTAAAGAAAACCTCCATAGACCCAGCCATCCGAAACAACTATAGACCCATCACCACAGTCCCGTTCCTTCTCAAAATCCTGGACAGAGCTGCCTACATTCAGATTCAACATCATCTAGAATCTAAACAAATCTTAGGTGTCCGACAATCAGGATTCCACCCTAGCCATGTTGCTGAGTCGGCACTACTTGATCTTAAAAACCAAATGGACGACATTAGAGGCAAGGGAAAACTGGCTCTGCTGCTCCTCTTAGACCTATCCGTAGCCTTCGACTGTTACGCTCACCTGGTCTCTGTGGAGGCGTTGAGGCACGATTGCAGCCCTCCCTGAACTTGAATCACCCCCTTCAGGCCTCTCCCTCAGTAGAAAAGCTGTGAGCGGTGGTACGTGGTGATACTGCTCCTGCGTGGAGATAAGAGCGTGTGAGTGCGCCAATCTGTGATTATTGTACCTCTCAAACCCTTCATCCCATAATACGGTTTGTGTGAGCATACGCTGGCCCATAAAGCTCACCTGTGAATTATGGAAGATAAGCTCTCCATCCTGCTACTTCTGGCAGGGGCGTGTCGAATGGGATCTAGTTCCTTCACTGATCCCTGATAAGGATTAGTCCAGTCCAGCTGCGACTATGCTTCTCCTTATGATTGGTAGGTGTTTCTTGAGCTCTTGTGATGCTGTTCGTTCTGTTTAATGTCTTTATATGTTGCTCCTATTTATGCCCGCAATAATGTCTCTCTTCTGTTTTCTTCCCTTAGATGGAAATGCGGCCTCAATGCAGCTGTGAGACGTGGGCGCGGCCGGATGGAAGATGGATGCTACAGCAATGTTCGACAGCAGGTAAGGGATGGTTTAAGGAAAAGCGCGAAGTATGGCGAAGCGCAACCTTAAACTGACTGTTTTTTCGATGTCTAACCTGGTCTTCTGTTTTTCCTTGCAGGCGCTGCTGTCGACGATGGAGAGTGTCGTGCTATGATGCCAAGATGAAGATTACGGCCTTCAGGAAAGTGTAAAGATGAATACTTGGTTCGCTGAAGAGATGTACAGGTAAGAACAGCTTCCCCCAGTTGGTAATTATGCTGGCCGGAAGGAGGATGTCCAGGAAGTAGGATCTTCAAAGGTAAGCCTGACCTCAGGCGACCGTGAGCGTTACGCTGCTTGCAAGTGCAGAATAACGCAAAGCGTCTGTCTTGAGGATCGGGGCAGCTTATATTGCTGAGATCGTGGGCACGCCCATTAGGGCCGGTTTACCAGCCACACCCTCCCACTCCTAGAGAGTGAGCATGTGCAAAGGCAATCCATTAGCACCCACACCCAAGAATACACTTGGGGCTGCTTAATGGATGGAATGTTCAAGGTTAATGCATCCTGCTTAATGGATGGAATGTTCAAGGTTAATGTTAATGAAGTGCTTTGTCCATAATAAAAGCTTTTTGGTGTTAAATGGATGTTCTTGTTTACTTTTGTTCATGAGGCTGGTGCCAAAGGCGCCAGGACAGTGTCCACCCAGGTCTCCTGTGCATGCGACCCCTGCATGCCTGTGCCCCTGACTTCATGACCATGACATCGACCTGGTAGATCACAGCATCCTATGTCGCCATCTCACCTCTGCAGCCTCCTTGTCTCACGATCAAGCAGCTTGGATCAACTTCTTCCTAGAAGGTCGAGTTATGAAGGTTTTCTCTGACCAAGCTAGCGCAGCACCCACTGCCATCACCTGTGGAGTACCCCAAGGTAGCACTGGTCTTAGATCCCGCAGACCCACATTTCGGTGGTTTTGCAGAGGTGTGGCTAGTGGCACTAATGAGGGCACCTGCCCTCCGGAGATTGGGACCAGCACGAGTAAGTATTCCGACTCCTACCTTGTATCCGCTGCTTCCCTAAAGGCGATGATGCTGCCTTGTTCATTCTTGGACTCCTCTGCATCGGCAGGGTAGTATAAGGAGGCCTCAGCCTGGATGCTGTAGGCAACCTATCTTCTTGGCCGCCAATCTTTAAGGGTTTTCAGACCAAAAAGTTTGCACGCTGCACACTGAGTTCCTGAGTGGTCTCGTGGGAGACAATGATTGCACACAGTATGTGTGTCTTTCCACTGAAACTTACGGTAACAATTTAAATGTAGTCTTTTTCCATGACAATTTATAAAGGTGGCCAGACAATGGGTAGAAAAGAGAAATAGAAGAAGAAGAAGATGAGGCATGTAAAATCATGTAAAATCAATATGTCTTCCCCCCACTCTCCTTACTGTGTAGGCCGAAGCCCGGTGTAGGTCAAAGCCTGAAAAGGGTAGAAAGCTGTCAAAAGCACCGATGATTGCCAATGAAGAGCCTTGAGTTGTGGAAGCAATATAATTAAATAATTAAATATTAATATCACGATAGCTATAAGCTAAGAATTCCACGAAAAGCGACCAAATCTGATGGCATAAAAAAATAATCTGAGGACCTCGACATGTAAAGCATCATGGGTACAGTGCATGTCACACTAGGGATAGTATTACAGATGCGCCCTGGTGACGGCCCTTTTTTTCAAAATTCTAAAATAGGTCATGTAATACTCTGCACCAACCACTAGATATCGGCCTATACAAAGCATGTGTTCTAAGCAGATCCACAAGCCTCAGAAATATATATACATATATTATAAGACAACAGCCGCTTCCCTATGGTTAAGGTGAAACCATGGTACATAGACCTTTCTCAAAATTCTATTGCTAATAACCTCTTTGACTTGCTTGACAAATTTGGGTGAATTATTACAAAAAAAACATTTTTCACAGGTCCCCGAAATTGGATATTTTGGGAAAGCGTTGTTAAAAATGTAAATGTCTTTAAGGAAACAAAAATTCTTTTTTTTGGCCTACTTCTATTCATTGTCCCATAGAGAAAAAGGGCAATTCATGGGAAGCCGTAGTGCAAAAACTACTAGACGGATTTTGCCGAAATTAAGAAACAACTTGGGCACAAAGCTTTGACCTAATTTTATTGACTGTTTTGGGTTAAAGGCACCCAGTACTTTTTAAAATATTGTCGGTGGAGAAGGGGGTGCTCCATGCTCCCAAAAACGTTTATGGTGCTTTGCAAAAGTTGAGGCTTTTCAGAAATGACAAATTGCCATCTTATCTTTCCATGGATGCAAGCAATTTCCACAGTAATATCGCAAAAGAACAAATAACTTTTGACTCTCTGGGCATATTGTTACGAGCCTCCGGTTGGCGTCACTTCTCCACAGAGGGATCCCCCTCCCCATGGGGCCCCAGAGGTGCAACCGCTACTCAATATTCCCCCTGGCGTCGGTGCAACATGGGAGGATCTAATGGGGGGAATCCCCTCCCAGGAAGAATTGCGTGGGTCGGGGGTATCGGTCCTGTAACATCGAAAACCAAGGTTCAACCTCCTTGCCCCATCCCTCTGTTTCTAACTATTGTGATGAATCCAGTAATATCATCACTGGAGACTGTGAGAAACGTGAGGGTATTCTCACTCCTGCGCCGGTGGCCATGGAAAGGCCATAGCGCTTGGATCCCGTCCCTGGAGAGGCAGAGAAGTGAGGGAGGGTCACTTGGCAGGCGGGTCCTCAGGGACAGGACTAGGAGTGGAGAGCTTTGGGTGAGACATTGTATGCCCCTTTCCCTACTGACGAGCAACTCAACCCTTTCCCGACCATTACAAGTTATTGTAAGTCAGCTCTCCTTGTTTCCCCACATGTAAACCCTAACAGTACTGGGACGAAAAAGAGGCAACTAAGAACAATGAAGACTACAATCTTTTACAACTCTGGTACTGGGATGAGGAAGATGCCCGTTAAGAGCAGTGAAGGTCAGGCATGTCCCTGTAATTTTGGTCTGTCAAGGGGATGGAGGTGTATAAAAGGAGACCATTCCAGCAGCAGAGGTAGCGACAGGAGCAGCAGCAGGAAGGCCAGTGCAGGAAGCAGGGAACTTTCTTTGGGATGTACGCTGAGGTCTGCAGAGAGAGACGGTCTGTGTAATGGTGGCGTAGGAGCTGGGACTCCGTGGAGCATACCGAATATCGTGAAGGGAGCCGTGGGGAAAGGCTGTCCCTTTTCCTTGAGGTCAAGATACTCGATCCCCTGTGTCAGGAGGTCACCACAGGAGTACCTGAGGGGCAGGAGTTGGACCCATGACATCACAATCAGTAGGCCATAGAATCTGCACTGCTGGAAAAGCTGTGAACGCGACCAGTGAGTTTCTAATAAGTGAGAAAAACCAGAGGATGTTCTCACTCCTAAATCCCATGGATCCTCTGCGTAGGTGGCCAGGTAAAAGCCATCGCTTTTGGATCCTAAACCTGGAGGTGGAGAAGTGAGGGAGGATCACCTGGGTGGAGGGTCCTTGAGGATTGGGAGTGGGATAACCTCAGGTGATACATGGTAGCCCCCTTTTCCTAGTGATGAATAACGTAACCTTCCCCTGACCTATGGGTTATTTTAAGTCAGCTCCCCTCAATTCACCATTCGGGACCCTTGACAGTACTGAGCTGAGGAAGAGGCAACTGAGAGTAATGAACACCACACACTCTTACCACTGTAGTGCTGAGACCAGGAAGAGGCAACTGAGAATAATGAACCCCACACACCACTTAGGTACTGGGACGAAGAAGATGCCTGCAAAGTGGTGTGAAGGTCAGGCATGTCCTCCTTATCATGGTCATGCAAGACTGATTGGGAGAACACACCTGCAACCTTGTTAGAGGGTTGCAGGTGTATAAACAGAGGAGGAAACAGCAACACGAAGAGCAGCAGCAGGGAAGCATGTGTCATCAACCGGGAACATTGTTGGAAGAGGGGCCCACTCTTCCTTTACTACACCTACCCTCCCTCACCGCCCTAACCTTCTCTACCGCCCACTGTCCAACCCTCTTCTCTCATCAACATTGCTCTCTGGAACGCTAGATCCCTCTGCAACAAGACCGCAGCAGTTCTTGACATGTTCCTCCGTCTCAACCTTCATTTCCTCTGCCTTACTGAAATCTGGATCCCTCCTCACAACACTACAGTCCCTGCTTCCCTCACCACCTATTCCTCCTACTTCTCTCATATCTCGCGTCCTACTGGTCGTGGCGGAGGTGTTGGCCTCCTCTTCAAGCCCAAATACCTTTCCTCTCCCTCCCCTCCTTCACTTCCTTCTTTCCCCTCTTTCCAGTTTCTTTACAAATCCTTCTCCTCTCCTCACCCCATCTCCTTTCTAATCATATATCGCCTACCTGGCCCTCTCTCTACCTTCAATGATGACCTCGATCACCTCCTTGCTCTTATCACTCCCTCTCCCTCTCCTCTTACTGTTCTCGGCGACTTTAATCTTCACTTCCCTCCTCCCCCTCACTCTTCGCCCCTTTCATCCATCCTTGACTCCTACCTTCTTTCCCCTCTTCCTTCCTCCCCTACTCATTCCTCTGGCTCTACTCTTGACCTTATCTTCAACTCTTCCTACACCTCCTCTACTGTCTCTACACTCCCTCTCTATCTCTCTGATCATGCTTTACTCTCCTTCTCCCTTTCCCCCTTCTCCTTCCTTCTTCTCCTAAACCCTCCCCTTCTTTATTCTCACGTCGTGACCTTCGTAACTTTAATCCCTCTCTCTTTCTTGAAACTTGCTCTTATTATCTCCCCTCTCTCCATGACTTCTCTTCACTATTGGCCAATGATGCACTATCTACTCTCTCCTCTTCTATCCTCTCCTCTCTTGATCTTGATATACTCCACCCCCTTTCCTTCTTCCGCCCAACCCAGAAACTTTCTCAACCATGGCTCTCCCCTCAACTCCTCTCCATGCGACGCCTCCTCCGACGTCTTGAGAGACTCTGGCTCAAATCTCGTTCTCTATCCAACCAAACCTCCTACTTCTCTTATCACTCCCTCTATGACTCCTGCCTCTCCTCGGCAAAACGCTCCTTCTACTCTAACCTTCTTTACTCCCAAGCCTCCCACCCCCACCGCATCTTCCAAACTCTCTCTCGTCTTCTCTCTCCCCCAACCCCTGATCCCTCAACTTCCTCCACCCTATCTCCCTCCGACTACGCAAGCTTCTTCTCCTCCAAGATTCTTGCCCTTTGGCAAAAATCAATTCCTCTTCATTCTCCCCCTCCCCCTTCTCCCGCCTCACCCTCTACCTGCATGACTGTATTCTCCCCTGTCTCCCCTTCTGACGTGTCTACCCTCCTCTCCAAAGCCCACCCCTCATCAGCCCCTTCTGACCCTGTCCCCTCCCTTCTTATTCCTAAGATCTACCCTCTTCTTATTCCCTACCTAACCTCCTTCTTCAACACCTGCCTTTCCTCGGCCTCCTTCCCCTCTGCTTTCAAGCATGCTACTATCATTCCGATTCTGAAGAAACCTTCTGCTGATCCCCTGCTCACCTCTAACTTCCGTCCAATCTCACTTCTCCCTTTCCTAGCTAAACTTCTTGAGCGCATCACCTACTCGCAGCTCTCTACATTTGTCACTAACCTTTCTCTCCTTCCCCCTTCTCAATCTGGTTTTCACCCCAAACACTCTCCCGAAACAGCCCTCACCTACATCCTTAACTCCCTCCTCACTGCCCAACACGATAAGCAATCCTCTGTCCTTATTCTTCTTGATCTCTCTGCTGCCTTCGACACTGTTGATCACCCCCTTCTTCTCAACACTCTCTCTTCCTTTCGTTTCAAAGGTTCTTTACTCAACTGGCTATCCTCTTACCTCTCCTCCCGCTCTTTTACTGTTACCTGGGGAGGCCGCTCCTCTCCCACCCACCCTCTTGAATATGGAGTACCCCAAGACTCGGTGCTTGGTCCTTTCCTATTCTCACTATACACCTCGCTCCTTGCCCCTGTTATCTCCTCATTTGGCATCTCTCACCATTTCTATGCTGATGGCACGCAGCTCTTTCTTTCCTTCTCTTCCTTCTCTCCTGATCTCCACCTTAAACTTTCCTCCTGTCTTACCGCTATTAAGAACTGGATGTCTTCTTGCTTTCTTTCTATTAACTCTGACAAAACTGAAGTAGTTTTCTTCCCTTCCAACTTCCTTCCCCCTCCCTCTCCTCCTCCTTTCATACATTTTCCTCCCTCAAATCTTTCTTTCTTCCCCCACGCTCGCAACTTAGGCTTTCACTTCAACTCTTCTCGCACTTTTTCCCACCATATCTCTCTCACCTCTCGTGCCTGTCGCTACCACCTCTTTAATATTCGCAAAGTTCACCCCTCCCTTACTTTCCATGCTACTAAACTTTTAATCTCCTCCCTTATCTTCTCTCGCCTCTTCTACTACTCCTCCTTACTCTTGGGTCTACCTACTTAACATCTCGCCCCCGTCAAATCCATCTACCACTCTGCCATCTGTACCCTCTGTCTCCTCTCCCCCCGTGACTCCATCTCTGCTTCTCTATCCTCCATTGGCTGGCTTCCCTTTCACTCCCAACTCAAATTTCATTTTCCCCGCCTAGTCTTCAAATCTCTCCACGATCTTGCTCCCCCTTATCTCTCTTCCCTTATCTCTTTCTATACTCCCTCTCGCTCCCTTCGTTCGGTTGACCACTTCCTCCTCACTGTTTCTCCGTCTCCTTGAACCTCCTCCCGTTTCCGCTCCTTCCAACTCCTGGCCCCCCTCCACTGGAATTCCTTACCTCTATCAATCTGCTCTATCCATACCTTTTCCTCATTCTGCACGTCCCTTAAATCTCTCCTTCTCCATTCCCCGCCATGATTCCCCTCCCTCTTCTTGCTCCCGCTCTCCCACCCTCCCCATCCTCCCCCCTTAAGCCTCGCCCTCATTTCCCCTCTACCCCTTCCTCACCCTCACCCCCTTCCTTTCCCTCCTCCTTCCCTTCCTCCCTCTTCCTCTAAGCGCTTCTCCACTTCTCTCCCCTTCCCTCTGTCTAATTGCTCTAAATACTGTTTTGTTGGCTGATTCAAAATTGTAATTTATGCTTCTTTAGTTACTGTTATTTGTTATGTTAATGTATCATGTTGTTGTTCATGTGCAGCGCTTTGGTGTAAAGCGCTATATAAACCAAATAAATACAATTCAAATACAAGTGGGGCAAGCCAGTGAAGGAAACTACTGTGGGAAGGTCTGTGATTCACAGAACGCCAGGATACTGGGGACTGCAAGGAGAGGTGGTCTGAAACAGCCTGGTGTGGGAGCAGGAGCTCTGTGGAGCGGACTGGCGGAAGATAAGGGAGTCGGCTGGGAAGGCTGTCCTTTCCATTTCAATCAAGTGCTTGTTCCCCATTGCCAAGAAATCTGCCTGAGGGGCAGACGTTGGACCCCTAGCAGCAGAAGCTGCAGTTCGTGTGCTCCACATTACGAAGACAGCTACTAAAGAGGCCTGCGAGTTTCAATAAATAAGAAATCTGATGCATGAAGCGCGAATGAATGAACATTTCCATTGTGCTGAAATACTTTGCATCTAGTAGCAGAGTGGTCGCGTGCATCATAACAACACGTTTCCGCAAGGTCTCTGGTCCTAGACTAGTTAAAGCACAGGAAATACTTTGTATTGGAGTCGTCACATATCTTAAAACAGAACGGAATCGAAAGTCTCTAAGTATTAGGAAGTCCTTTTAGAGTGAAAGGTATAACTATTCTAAAGCAGGCTGAATTAAAACACGATCATAAGCCACATCAATGCCCAAAGAACATCAAACTGAATACAAACTTCATAATTAAACAAAAAAACACTATATGTTGAACTCAGCAGTGAATGGAATTGTGAAGTCATTCAAAACTACTACATGCAGAAGGTATGAAGTGACTGAACTTACAAATTACAAATTAAATCAAACCACTACATGTTTGGAAGTTAACTCCATTGATGAGATGGAATCTAGGAGTTAACCCTATTATATGAAGAAAGGAAGTGAACCTTCATGGGTCTAAGGCCCTTTCTTTTGCGTGTTTTGAACTATGATGAAATGCAAGTCTTGGGGAAGAGAACCCTGAGATTCCATGAACTACCTTTGGTGAGGTCTGAACCTCAAGGCCCTTTCTTTTGTATTTTGTACTGTGACGCTTAGAACTTGGGGCAGGGAACCTCGGTATTGTTTCAAAACCATATAATGCTGAACTTGGAAAAGATAACTTTGAGACTTTTTGTGGAACTGCTTTATACTTGGGGAAAGGAGCTGAAAGAAAGCGGTGAGCTGGAAGAAGCTCAGAAGTTTTTGTTGAATACTGTTTCTTTTGACTTTTTTACATCCCTACACATTGTTTAGCTTTAGTTGTGAGGGCAAGGATAGGTTTTGGACACAGACTTGTAAATTGAACTCTTTAACTCAGACTTTCCTTAGTTTTACTCAGGTAGGGAAATCCCACTTTAGCATAGGGCAAGTTAGGCCTTCAGCCATCCTGATATTTAAGTTAATAAATATTATTTTTTTCAATTTGATATCTCTTGTCTGTGTCATACTTCATGAGGTCTTCACATAAGTAAGAAAACCTGTGCGCGAGCGTTTGAACTCTTCCATCATTGTATCAGAGTGGTCGCGTGTTGAAGGAAACACGTTTTCAAAAGTCTCTGAGCGCTGGGTTTTACATTTAAAGCAAACAAACATTATTAATCAGCGGGTCCGACTGAAAATGTGTTATAAATGCAAACCACCTTTATTGAATACCAAACTGAATAAAAACTCTACATACAAGTAGAACTATTACATTCAAGTTTAGAAATGAATGAAACTTTAAGACAACTATATGTGTTGAACTCTAAAGTGAAAAACAACTGTATGCTGAATCCTAAAATGAATGAAACTTTGAAATCATTGGAACTTAACATTGAGCCACAATTAAACTTTAAATCGAAGTAAAACTATTGTACGCTGAATTCTAAAGTGAATGGGACTTTAATCTTGAACCAAAGTAAAGCATATTAAAAACTAAATTGTGTGAAAACTACATATAAACTAAATATATTTATAAAGTACAATTAGCTGGAACACTGACTCTTAATCTAACACAGTCAAGATATTTACATGAAAAAAAACAATATAAAATGGGGACAAAGGACCCTAAAAAGACTGGAGATATTTTTGTGACTAAGGGCCTCATTACACGGATGGCGGTAGGTATTTAATGGAATACCGGTAACGTTAAATGCCCATGCGGATTACGACCCGGCTCACCGCCATTAGCGGCACCGCTAATTACGGTGCCACTAATAGCGGTCAGTCCGCGTGCGCGCGACCCGCCAACCCGTAAATAACGACATGTCGCTAATAGCACACCATCACAAGGCTAGTGCACACGGCAATAGCGCCATGGTAAATACCCCAAAACCCCTTACCGGCATGGCGGCAATACCGCCATCGCGAACCACCCGTTAAAAGAACTAAGCAGTGTCAACACCTGCCACAGGTGGCCAAAATCAGCACAGGTGGAGGCAATGGAGACTGTGGCTGCTCAAAAGAAGCACACCACACCCCCTCCCACAACCTTTCCCACACCAAGATGGTTCCAATACTGGCAGCATTACATGGCCTGGAGGACCTCATTGCAGCGCTGCTGCTACAACAACAGGCTGCATAGAGGAGAGGCAGGAGGAGGAGGAGGGCCAGACAGGCACAGCAAGCACCACCACGCCACCTAATCATACCACAGGGGCACCCACCAATTCCCCGGATCAGAGCCAGTCCATTTAACACCTGAGCAGATACACACCCTGCACCGTCTGGACCGGGACACATCACCAGCATCGTGGACATGATACACAACAACATTGTGAGCCTCATAGATATCCAAACTGCCATCCCCCCTCTACTCAAGGTGGTGACATTGCTCCACTTTCTAGCCACAGGCACCTATCAGCATACAGTGGGGCAGATGCATGGCATCTCCCAACCAGTATTCTCACGCATACTGAACCAGGTACTCAATGCCCTCCTGAAGCATGCACCCGAACACATATCCATGCCACGGACTGCCCAGGAGATTGCAAACACCAAAGTTGGCTTCTATTCACTGGCAGGCATCCCAAGTTGCATTGGGGGGCCATCGACTGTACACATGTGGAATTGGTCGTCCCACATCACAACGAAGTAGTCTACCGAAACAGCAAGCAATTCCACTCCATCAATGTCCAAATGGTATGTGACGCAAACAAGATAATCACACATTGCTGTGCCCGATTTCCAGGATCTACCCATGATTCCATGGTCCTGCGGAACTCAACTATCCCCCGCTACATGGAGCGGCAAATGGGACAACGTTCGTGGCTACTTGGTGAGTTCCTTGCTAAGAACATGGCAGTGTGATTGGGGGGGATAGATAGATACTCCAACTGGGTGTGCATTGGGGGGGGTAGATAGATACTCCAACTGGGTGTGCATTGGGGGGTAGATAGATACTCCAACTGGGTGTGCATTGGGGGGGTAGATAGATACTCCAACTGGGTGTGCATTGGGGGGTAGATAGATACTCCAACTGGGTGTGCATTGGGGGGGTAGATAGATACTCCAACTGGGTGTAGCCTGTAGTCTGTCGCCCAAATGCACGTACAGATGTACGCTAATGGGCAGCTGTGAGGGCAGCAACGTACTTGGGATGAACGGACATGCAAGTATATGCCACACGACACAGATGACAACCCAAATCTGGTGACATCAAACATCAATCCTCACCACATTGCACGACACTCCACGCCACGAAATACACAAATGTCATCCATGCTGCCAACATAGTCATGCAGCATTCCTACAGCACAACATCAACAATGCATTGTGCCCTTGGATGCATGCAAAGGTACACCCCCTAGCTATGGCAATGCACCACAAACCCATGGCACCACTGAAGCGTTGCCTCTCAGCATGGCAACAGCAATGTCGGAAGGACAGTACACCACCAGTGTGGTACCAAATGTGCCTGCCCACAGGGACACCAATGACCTGGCCTCACCCAGGACATGGCAGTCACTGTTGGAGGCATCAATGGGGCATGTCTACTTGCATGCTTGTGCTCACCTTTGCACAAAGCAGTCACACAGACCATATTCATTGATGCAGTTGAATGTGTACATGAATCAAAATGATAGGCCAAAGTATGTGACATTAACAGGCCACACATGTGTCAAAAAGTAGTAGGAACCCATTCCTCCCCCCATGTAGGTGATGCCGGCTATCCCCTGAAGAGGTGGCTCTTCACATCTGTACGGAACCCACAGAACAGGCACGAAGAAGAATACAATCATGCACATACCCGTACCCGCCTAGTCATCGAGCAGACTTTTGGACTTCTGAAGTCACGGTTTAGGTGCATTAGCAGGTCTGGTGGCAACCTCCTGTATGGCCATGAGAAGGTTGCAAAGATCACCACGGCATGTGTCATGCTGCACAATATGTGTATGAGCCGGAATGTGCCACTGCCCCCTGATGTGGAAATGGAGGCACCTGATGAGGATGATGACGGAGATGAGGATGGAGGTGAAGGGGATGCAGGTCATGCAAGAGGGGATGGCCAGGAGGGACGTGCTGTGAGACAGCATTTGATCAACCAAATATTCTGAGTAACATGTAGTCATACTGTCACCTGTATATGGCTGGTGATGCACTGGTGTCTGTTTATTAGCTCACAATGGACCTTGGCGTCAATAAATTGATCATACACAATGAAGGAGTCAAGGCCTGTGTTTTGCTCAAACAACAGTGTATTAATGAACAGAAGAAGAAAAATGTGCAAGTCCCCAACCATCCCGCCACCCTTCCCCCCCCACAACTGTCTCATCACACCCTTCCCCCCACCCCCCTCAACTGTCCCATCACACCCTTCCCCCCCACCCCCACAAATGTCCCATCACACCCTTCCCCCCACCCCCCACAACTGTCCCTCATGAGTCTCCAACAATGTATGTGTCCAGGCATGCACAGAGGTCAATGGACATTCACGCCCTATTGTTCATTGCCAGAGCCAGCATTTGAGGGCTGGCTGGAGGTGCGCCTGGTGGTGCGTGTAGAGCGTCTGATTGGGCTTGTCTGCCGCGAACTAGTGGTCGAAGAGGTGGCAGACTGTCCCGGTGGAAATTGGCGCTGCATAGCATCTGCGATACGTGTTAGCACCTCCCGGACGCGTATCAGCTCCCCACACAGCCTGTCTGTGCACGACTCCATTCCCTCCCTGGAGTGCCTGGATGTCTCCCCGAGGTCAGCCCTGAGATGGGCAACCTCCTCCACATGTTGACCTACGAGGTCTGTGAAAGCCTGCTGGCGCTGGATGACGCTGGCCAGGTCAGGGGAAGTGGCGGCCTGTGGTGGTTTGTCTGCTGCGCATCCTGATGCTGGCTGGTGTGCAGATGCCGCCTCTGGGGGGCTACTGAAGGCCTCCATGGACTCGTGAATGGTGACATGCGAGCAAGGTGTGTGTAGGGGTGATGGCTCGGGGGTTACAGCAGGGCTTGGGGTGTGCATAGGCAGATCGAGTTCTGTGGGCTCATCCACGTCGGACAATGGGGCAATGGCTGCTGCCTCCCCTGCCGAACTGGCAGCAGCTGAGGGTGGACCCTCGGTGGCGGTGATTTGGCGGGCGGGGGGGAGTGGACCTCCAGAGGCGGGGCAGTAGGGTTTTGCGTGGCACTGGCAGTGGCGCGCAGGAGTTGTTTTGGACACTGCAATAGGGGCCGTGGCCTTTTTCCACCTGATGTTGTTGGTGTGTCCTCGCTGGGCTGTGGCCTTTTCTTCTTTTGCACAGGGGGTGCCTGGGATGCTCCCTCGCTGTCTGTATGCGACCCTGTCGGGGACAAAAAGGGGGATGTCATTGGTTATGGTCGCATTTGCTCAATGCAGGCTACATCATGAATTCATTTGGGGCCGTTTGAACTTCATTGTGGAGGAAGCAGGTGAGGTGTCATTTCAGTGCCTCATCCATGCAGTGTTGTGTGTGGTACTTGGCTCTGTTGATGTATGCATGTGTTTGTGTTGGGGTCTGGCGCTGACATACGCAGGGTGGGATGCATGTGTGGATGCCGGGCCATCCATGCAGTGATCCAGGGCTGCCATTTGTGGGGACTTGTACATTCACATTGCATGCTTGCATCAGTGCACTTACCTCCATCAGAAGTGTCTGGCACGCCATGCTCCATCCTCCCGACTCCCTCATAACATTCTACCCCAATGAGGTTTGCACGTGTCTCTTCCCACTCCTTCAGCTTGATCGGTGACCCTGATCCTCCAGCGGTGGCAGTCTTGTGGTTCTCGGCCAGGATGATCCTGACCCAGAGTCTCAGGTCGTCCCATCGTTTTCTGCACTCGCGTGCAGTGCACGTGCTGGTGCCTACAGCACTCACTTTTGTTGCCACTTCGGCCCAGATTACTTTCTTCTTTAGGAGGGTCTCCCGCCGCATGTCATTTGCGAAGACCACTTCTGCATTTTCCGCTAAGGTTTGAGTCAGCATCACTAACTCCTCAGTGGAGAACTTCTCCTTTCGCTGGCGGTCTGTTGTTTTTTTTAGTGCCTTGGGCATGGTAGCAGTGTAGCAATGGGTCTCAGGCAGCAAGGTAACACGAACTGGTCCAGGGGGCAGAGAATGGCAATGGATTGTGTTTTTAAAGATGGCCGCCGTGCTCTTTCCCGATCCTGTGCGATGATGCTATTTCCGGTATTTAACGGTCACCGCTATTAGCGGTGGCCACTATTTGCACGATGCGTCAAGGCGGAGTTGCTATCTGCACTGTCGTGGAAGGCGGTAAGTGACATTTGGGGGAGATTAGCGGCAAGGCTGGAGGGGCATTACCGGCATGGCGCAAAGCTTGTGTCCGCGTACTCGTAATGGTACGCTATTAGCGCACTCCTACGAGGGCGGACACGTTAAGGGCGCCATGCCGGTAATTTGCGGATTTTACCGCACACCGTGTAATGAGGCCCTAAGTCTTGGGGAAGAGAAGCCTCAGACTTGAGGCCTTTATTTGACTTGAGGCCAGAGCCTTAAGATACTTTGTGTTTGCAACTGTGCTACTTGGAACTTGGGGAAGGGAACCCCGAGTATTGGTTAAAACTGTATTTTCCTAAAAATAAGAAAAAGGTAACTTTAAGACTTTTTGTTGGAACAGTTTTATACTTGGGGAAGGGAGCTGAAAGGAAAGAGAAAAGCATTTGCTGACCGAATTGCGAAACAAACTGCCACTGATTTACACACAAAAATGTATGTCGAAACAACAGAAAAGATGTCCTGCATGATAGAGGACGGAATTGAGACAGTTAGAGAGATACAAATAGAAGCCACTTCATAGGAAATAAAACAATGGTCTGAGGGTCCAGCAGAATTAGATCTTGAGGGTTGTTGGGTGGACAAAGAAAATAATAGATGGATGTTGCCAAATGCAAATGTTATGGCAATGGCCCACAGTCCGACACACATACGAGCGAAAGAAATGTCACAGCACCTCGATTCTGTATGGTGTAATGGAAACATAAAGAAAACTGCTGACAGACTGGTTCAGAATTGCATGACATGTTTACAACATAACATTGGAAAAGGAACAGTGACACCAGTAGGAAGTTTTGGCCCCCCTTCTATGCCTTTTGAAGTCATCCATTTTGACTTCATAGAAATGGAAAGATGCCAGAACTATAAATATATAAATATGTCCTCGTAGTGGTGTGTGCGTTTAGCATATGGGTGGAGGCCTATCCCCTGAAAGATTGTTCAGCCATGTCAACAGCGAAATCCATGTTAAAAGAATATTTTCCCTGATTCGGGCTGCCCAGTGTTATATGGTCCGACAATGGCCCGCATTTTATAGCGGCCGTGATATTATTAATTTGTGCTGGTTTCCGAATCGATAAGCGATTCCATTCAGCCAGACACCCGATGAGTGCCGGTTTGGTAGAACGCCAAAACGGTATTTTGAAAAACAAGTTAGTGAAAATTTACTCCAAAAGCATTTTGAAATGGCCAGATGCACTGCCACGAGCTTTGCTATGTATGCGTACATCTGTGCAGGCAAGGACTGGCCTCTCCCCATATGAAATTACAATGGGGAGACCAGCGAATGTCTGGAATGTGCCACATCCAAAAAGATTGAGGGAAGTTGAATATCCATTGCTCATTGACTATTGTAAACA